>NC_056734.1:245000115-245317615 GCF_019279795.1 Protopterus annectens
TAGACAACAATATAGGGGTTTCTTCTTTTGATTTTTATGTCCTGTTGATGTTGTACACATTGGGGACTGTTGGTGGGGATATGTGGACACCTATGAGTGCTCTTGCTCATTTATTTCTACTTTCTGTTGTTCAACATTGCAGGGGCATGTTTATTCTGAGAGCTCTGCTCTCAGACATGCCCCCTGCAGTCATACACACTCTGTGTAAGCCTGGGAGCTTGGGCAGCGTGCCTTCATTACTATGCATGGCACGCTGCCATCCTTCACCTAAGTGGCCACTTCCATGCAGAACTAGAATAGTCTTGCAAGGGTGATTAGTAAATCTGGGGGATTATTTTAGTTATTTATTTACTTTTTGCAGAGGTAATCCTCTCCCATGCAGCTGCACACCCCATTTCTTAAATAAATTAACTCTAGTCACATAGCTGTGTAGAAAAGTGAAAATACCATACTTAGGGAAGTACTACTATATAAACAAATCACAACAGCAGTAATTATTAATATTAATTATGTATAGGTCACCACAAGTACATAAAAAAGCTTCTTCATGTATTCTATATATTTCTGCTTCTGCATTATATAACTACGTGCAGGTATACCACATTCAGTAAAATGGAATTTCAGCCAAATTCTCATTGGGTGAAATGGCCTTTCAGTCATTTGGATTCAGTAATTTGACATTCAATGTACTGGCAATTCAATAAAATGAGTAGGTAGATATGTGTCTATAGATATTATAGCTGTATCTATCTATGTATAGTATATGTAAATATATATAAATGCTTTGCTACATACTCTTGATGTTCAGAGTTCCATAGGTTCATAGGTTCATAGGTTCATAGGTAGGTACTAGGCTATCTGCCCAAGGGCATTTATAAGCCTAGCCAGTGTGTGTCAGCTTTCGCCGCCCCATTGATTAATTAACTGAGCCTCTGTCAAGAAGAGCCAATGAAGTAATCCCAGGGGTGTATTGTCTGTTACCCATCCACTCGTCAAGGTTTCTCTTGAAGAGTGTTAGTGAGGGGCTCTGCCTAAGGTAGTTAGGAATTTTGTTCCAAAGCATGGGGAGTCTCTGTGACAGGAATCTATCCCTCCAACATGTTCTGTTTATTATTGTGGTGAGGTTTAGCTCATTAGAGCGAGTGGCTCGCAGTGACTTGGATTTCTTTAGGTGGAGCATGTCCATCAATTCTGAGTTGGATATGGCTTTGTAAGTCAGGCAGAGATCACCTCTGAGTAAGCGATATGCCACTGAGTACAGCTGGGGTTTTTCCAGTCGGGCTGCATAGGACATATGAAAAACAAACAACCGAGGAGCACAACAAACAGTCAGTGTTCCACCAAAGTAGTACCACGGCTGTGATAGATCCAAATAACAAATAGAATAGAGCAACAAGAACTATGTTGTATCCACGTAACGTGGATACAACATAGTTCTTGTTGCTCTATTCTATTTGTTATTTGGATCTATCACAGCCGTGGTACTACTTTGGTGGAACACTGGACTTTGTTTGTTTGTGTGCTCCCTCGGGTTGTTTGTTTTTCACTAGTCTGTTTGGCGTTTTGAGTTCTGCATAGGACATATGTTTGAGGCCAGTAATCCTCTTGGTGAGGTACTTTTGTGGTCTTTACAGCTGTTGGAAGTGTCTTGTGAGGTACATCCCAAACATAATCTATGATGAGTCTGATGAGTGACGAGTAGAGGGGCATTATAACCTCTTTATTTCTAGATGCAAACCCTTTAGTAATTAGATGGGCTACATAGAAGGATTTCCTAACTACTTTGGCAATATGATTGTCAAAGGAGAGATTACTATCTACCTGGGTCCCCAGATCTCTTATTACCTCTTCTGTATTAAGGGGGCTGCCACCTATGTGGTAATTCATGGGTGTTTTGTTTTTCCCAAATGGGATGACTATGCATTTTTTGGCATTTAGCTTGAGACCATGACTTTGACACCAGGTGTCCGTCTTAGTAAGGCCCTTTTGGAGAATGTCCGTGTCAGCCAGAGAGTCAATTACGGCTGCCAGTTTGTAGTCATCAGTGAACTTGGTTAGCCATAGTCCTCCTGTGTTTGCCTGTGAATCTGAGAAGTATATGCCGAACAGTAGGGGTCCCAGGACCGAGCCTTGTGGGACACCACTTGTGATTGGTTTATAGTCGGACCTGGAGCTCGCTATTCTTACCGTTTGAGTTCGGTCTGTAAGCCAGTCGGCAACCCATCTCGTGACATAGGGGTTTATGTTCAGGCTGGTGAGATTTTCTATAATTCCCGAGTGGGGAATGGTGTCAAAAGCCTTGGTGAGGTCAAGGTAGGCTGTGTGAACTACCTTCCCCTCATCTATGGCCTTGGTGACTGTCTCAAAGAAGTCAACCAGGTTTAGTAGACATGATCTGCCCTTAACAAAGCCAAACTGGGTCAGGTCAAGTGTTTGGAGGTTCCCAATGTCTTTGTTAATGAGTTCCATGATGATGCACTCCATAGCCTTGCAGACCAGGCTAGTCAGGCTTATGGGGTGATAGTTATCAGGGTCAGTTGTGGCCCCTCCTTTGTGGAGCAGAATAACCGTTGCTGTGCGCCATTCTATGGGCATGTAGCCTGTGGAGAGGATGAGGTTGAACAGTATGTTTAGGTGGGGGGTTAGTCTGTTCTGTAGTTCGTGCAAGACGCAGCCTGGGACACCATCTGGCCCCACTGATGCTGTGCTTTTGGCTTTTGAAAGGGCTGTTTTCACCTGTACATCTGTGATTTCTGGGACACTACACTTTTCCGGTATTGTTGTGGGCCCTTTTGGGGGTGGGAGGGGGGTGAAGTTTGCACTGAATCTATCTGCCAGGATGTTGGCAATATCAGTAGGTTCAGTATATTTTGTGCTATTTTGCACTAGCTCAGAGCATATCTGCGTGTTGTCACTTAGATTCTTGACATAGCTAAAGAAGGCTTTGTGGTTATCTTTCGAATCCTTGGCTATTTTTCTTTCGAAGTTAGCCTTGAAGGATTTTATGAGAGATCTTAGTTTCTTACTGATACTGATCAGGGATGTCTTTCCTTCTTGGGATTTGCTTTTTTTCTGAACTAGTTTCCTCCTCCTATTGTATAGCCTGTTTATGGCAGGAGTCCACCAGACTGGTTTCCTTCTCTTAGGGGAGTGAGTCTTGGTTTTGCTAGGGATGGCACGATCCATGTATCCTTGTAGGTGCTCATAGATTGCATTTGTAAAGGTTCCTGCATCTTGGACACTGTTATCCATGGGGGCTGTGAAACTTACCACCTCTGTCTTAAGTAAGGTGAAGTTTGCTATAGAAAAGTTTTTCACTGTGGTTTCCTTAGTTGGAGGTGGTGGTGTGGTGTGGATATCCAGAGTGATTAGTTTATGGTATGATCTAACCTGTGATGGGGTGACCTCCGGTGTGGAACACCTGTCACCCATGTTGGTAATGACCAGGTCCAATATGTTTTCACCTCTGGTAAGGGAGTTTACCAGCTGGTCCAGGGCATTTGAGTTGATAAATTCCAGGAAGCGCTGGATCTGGGAGTTTGCACTTGAGTAGTTTTCCTAGTTAACTGTAGGGTAATTGAAATCTCCCAATATCAGGGTGTTCGGTAGGACCTTCATGTTTTTCAGTGTCTCCAGAAAGGCGGAGTGGTGGTTCTGGGTAATGGAGGGTGATCTGTAGCAGGCCACAATTTGCATTGCAAATTTGCCTGATGTTAACTGCACATGGATGATCTCGGAGGTATCATGCTGCGCCACTAACCTGGAGGTGTAGCTATCCTTGATGAATATAGATACACCCCCTCCTTTTGTGTTTCCGTCCATGTTCTATGGCCGAACTGAGTGGTATGAGTTGTAGCCTGGTAGTGCTGGGGTGCTCTGTGGAGCCTTGAACTCCTAAAATATATATACAGTTTTATTGTAGATCCAAAACTTAAAAGTAGTGTAGAACTTTACAACACAGTTAGCAGAAGTCTTGGTAATAGATTTTACACCAAACAAACATGATATCTGAAGGGAAACTGAATGAAATATGGCCTAGTTGTCTGCTGCACAGATCCCTTGTCACCAAAGTCCAAGTGTCCCCATAAAACAAGAACTTGCAATCACTTTCAGCGGAAAGTCCAGTAATTTTCTTGTGCTTCGGGAAGAAAAAGGAATTATATCCACAACATACGGGTTCTCTCAGACAGAATATATTCTCTCCAGACTTAATTGGATTCATTTTTCATCAAGGTGCCCAGATCTGTCCTTGAATAATCCATTGATGTTGCTTCAGGTCCTCTGCTCAGAATCTTTATTCCAATCAAACAACACAACATAAGAAGCCAACTTCTGTGAATCTCAGGGTTACAATGCCTTCTTTCATACATCATAAATTAGGTGTCCCTTAAATTAGTTAATTGTTCATGCAGTCATGCATTTCATCTGACTGTGCTATGTTGTTAAAATATCAGCCCTTATTTGCAACATTTAAATATTAATTTGACAAAATCCATCAACACAATGATATAGTACATATGTGATGAAGTAAGTTAATGAATGACTTATGATTATAAGGGAAATGTATTCCACAATCTTGGAAGTCATCATGAAATATATCTGACACTTTATTTCTTTTATTGGTATTTATATTTAGTATTTGGTTCCAACACTTGGTATTTCCCCATGTGTGGCATTCCAGTCATAAATATTCCATTACATCTGGATCATACATTGCCTTAGAGACCAGGCAGAAATCACTTTTTTGTAACTTAGTAGAAACTAATTTTATAGTGACAGTTCAAGAAGCATTTCAGACTAGTTTTAGTTTTACATCTCTATTAGTTTTTTTCTTTCTAGTAAAGAATCCTTTTACCTTTCTATGTTTTTTTCAGGTGGCTTATCCAGATACTTGTAAATACAGCATTATTTTAAACAATGGGTCAGACCGCGGTGTTATAAAGTAGTACAATAAATGACTTCTAGTTAATACACATGTCCTTTAAAATTAGATGACCTAAAATTATGCTTTTTTGACTTTGGCATTTACACCCTGATTACATTTTACATTGCTGTTGGGTATTGTCCCTGGGTCTTTGATGTTTGTGTCATGTTTTAGAGTCTGACCATTTATCTTGCAATTAATTTATAGCCTATTTTGTAACCTGTCAGAGAGCTGTATCTCTTGTGAAAGTAATTATACCAATCAGTTTATTGCCATGAATATTTGGCTTGCCATAGCCCATTTACTACTTTTGTACCTGAGACAATAGTCTAAAAGAGTTACCCCCCCTACAGTGCCACGTGGATCATCACTGGTGACCCCAGATGAGGGGGGTGGGCAGCATCTTTCCTACTGACATGTTGCATTGTTGGGGTCAGCTACTGTTTACACTTTAGATTATAAGTGGATTGATATTAAATTCTTTTAATGTGTCTTTTCTCCCTTATGTGGAATAATGATGAATGCCTTAGCAAGGTAAAATAAGCAACTTGGACTTTCAATCTTTTCAATTTTTTTATCCTTTGTTAAGTGTTGTTCTTCAAAGAATGCCACAGAACTCAAAAGGTAAGATCTCTCTTTAACAAATTTATACTTTTCCATATACACCAGAACTAGATATTCTACATCATTCTAGAAAAGTTCTGTTATACTCCTCTCCCGGAATTTCCATAGAATGCTGGCCACACAGATGAAACTAAATTGGTTGGTGTCTAATTCCACCAATTCAGTCCACATGCTAGAATTTTGCTTAACATGAATGATGGGGCTTTAGTTAGATTTCCTTGAATCTATGTAAGAAAATAATAAAAATGCTACTCGGCACCACAGATGTCAACTCTTTTTTATTTAACTGTAGCAGCAGTTATTGTATTAGTAGATATATAACTGACATCTCTCATTTCATATTTGACACTCTCACATATTCTTTATGTTTTTTTTTCTGTATGCATATTCACTATGCCTTGTAGCTGGTTGACAGCTTCATTCCTTATTAATAACATATTATATTCACAATTCTCCTTTCAGTTTTTATGTAAATAAAGAATATTTTATGGTTGCTTTCCATATTTGAGACATAGTTAATTCCATAGATATTTCTGGAAGACATACATAATTTAGTTTTGTACATTGCTTTCATGATTATGATAAGTTAAGCAGTATATCCCCTATTTTTTTTTGTATTTCATATTAATTTATTCTACCACATAATTTTGCAGTATTTGCCTATATTTTTGCATCGTGGTGTTATGTATTCAGGAATGTAGGAGTTAATAATATTATAGAACCCATTAGTAAAATCCTGAGTAGCCATATTTTGGACATTGTTTTCAGAAATATGTCATTATTTCCATCTTAGTGAGGTCCAAAAATGCTGTTTTATTTATGACTGAGAGTGGGAAGTAGAAACATCCTGAGTTTGTAAGCATGACATCTATGTTGCTGCCATCTAAAGTCAGATTTCCTAGTTTCCTCCCAACTGTTTTTTTAACACTTTTAATGAATGTTTGAGGATACTGATATGATATTAAGTAGTTTACCCACTCAGTGCCAGGATGGATAAAATCCCATATAAGGATTCTGTGTTTATTATAGGTTCATAGTTAGGTACTAGGCTATCTGCCTGAAGGCATTTATAAGCCTAGCCGGAATGTGTTGGCTTTCGCTGCCCCCTTACATTAGTTCCCTGTGCCTCTGTCCAGCAGAGCCATTGAAGTGATCCCCAGGGTAAACTTTCTGTTTCCCAGCCACTTGTCAAGGTTACTTTTGAAGAGGGTTAGCGAGGAGCTCTGCCTAATTTAGATTGGGAATCTTGTTCCAGAGCATGGGAAGTCTCTGGGACAGGAATCTATCCCTCCAGCACGTCCTATTTATTGTTGTGGTGAGGTTTAGATCCCTAGATGTGGCTCGAGGGGATATGGTTTTCTTTAGGTGGAGCATGTCCATTAATTCTGGGTTCGACATGGCCTTATACGTCAGGCAGAGAACACCTCTGAGTAGGCGGTATGCAACTGACTATAGCTGGACTTTCTTCAGTCGAGCTGCATAGGGCATCTGTTTGAGGCCAGTGATCCTCTTGGTGAGGTACTTCTGTGGTCTTTCCAGTTGTTGCAGTTGTCTTGCAAGGTACATCCCAAATTGGGCATTGTACTCTATGATGGGTCTGATGAGTAATGCGTAGTGGGGCACAATGACCTCTTTTTATCTGGATGCAAACCTTTTTGTGATTAGGTGGGCCACATAGAAGGATTTTCTAACCACTTTGGCAATGTGATTATCGAAGGAGAGGTTACTATCTACTTGGGTCCCCAGATCCCTTATTACGTCTTCCATATTTAGGGGGCTACCACCCATGTGGTAGTTTGTGGGTACTTTGTTTTTTCCAAAGGGGATGACTATGCACTTTTTGGCATTTAGCTTGAGGCCATGGTTTTGACACCAGGTATCTTGTCTCAGTGAGACCCTTTTGGAGGATGTCTGTGTCAGCCGGAGGGTCAATTATAGCCCCTAGTTTGCAGTCATCTGCAAACCTGGTCAGCCATAGTCCTCCTGTGTGTGTCTGTACCTCTGAGAAGTATATGCCAAACAGGAGGGGTCCAAGGACTGAGGATTGAGTTTAATCAGGAAACCCTCACTCTCTGCAGGGGACTTAAACCATATTAATTACATTTCTATAATATTATATTCAAAAAAGAAAGAATATGCCACTCCATCATTTATAATGCTGAACTAATTATTCATTACACATTTTTGCATACTGTTGCATCTTATAAGTGGTGCTGTTCTCAATAGTTGATAGTTATAGCAGGAAGAAATGTAAGCTATTTCAAGAAGATTAAATGTGGTAATAAGTATTAATCAACCACCTAAACAAACAGCTACTAGATCTTTCCTATGTGTTGACTCCAGAGAGTTATCCTGATGAAGGTACAGAAACCACAACTTTCAACAGGATTAAAACTCAGCTTTAACTGTAATCTGAGAAACACTTTCACTGTATGGTACATATAAATCAACCAAATCAACCAAATTAATATTATCTAGATCTGTTTTAATGACATTTGTAGCACTAGAATTTGTAGATAGCATAACAATTCTTTACACAAAGTTCAAAAAAGTTCAGACCTGAGACTGTTTGTAGGCAGTAGCAGCATACTGAATTCTTTAAGAGATTATTTACACCAGTACCAGCTGATTTTGGTGAACCTAAAATGGAAAAATGCAAGATAAATACATATATACTACCTGTTGTAGTTTTGTTCATTTCTTATCTTGAATCATGGTCAGACCTAAACATTTCATATTTATAAATAAAAAGATACTCTAACAACAATTTATTTAAGCAAATCATTGATTGGAGAAATCAAGACTCTGCAGGAAAAGCTATAGGTATATGGTCTATTATCCAATTCCAGTCTTAAAAAGTCAATGCCATGATTTTCTTTCCGGTGGGCTTGAAAGTGAAGACCATTAGAGGTGCTAAGGTTATTGATCAATAGGAGCAAGCTGTGCAGTTCTTGAAAATATTTCCTCTGGTATTTAACACTGATTAGGTGGTGAGGGAGGAATGGATGGATGAAGTTCTTAGCCACATAACAAAGCAACTGTGTCTTCAGAACCAAAGAAGAGTTGGATAGTGACCCTTTGAATTGTGGATTCAAGTCCAATTTGCTGTGGCAATTCATTGTAAAGTTCTCATAAGGACTTGTGCTGAAATAGTGATTGGGACTTTTTAAGACCTACGTAAAGTGAATTCATGATTTATTTGAAATTTTTGTTTATTTATAATATATAGTCACTTTGCTGTGAACCAGAAAGAAGTAGTTACATGTGCATGTCTGTCTTTACTGACAGACTTAATAGCATTCTACTGAGTGAGGACTTGAGGACTTCATTATCTCATTCTATGAATGACCCTGTGTCTTCGTACTTGACACAGCCCTCTCCTCTACCCATGTAGTAATTAGGTAGATTTCAGGACAAATTTTATTAACATGGATAATTGATGTAAGATGACCTCCTCCATCTAGCATGTTAGTCAAACACCAGATTATTTCAATGTGTGTTTTTTATTAAGTGGAGTGAGTGCTTACAAAGTCCATGACATTTAACTAGTCTTCCTGCTTTGAGTCAGGTGTTGGCCTGTTTTGCAGGGCTCTTTTAATCCATCTGTTCTTGTGTTAATTGTCATTGACTCTAGAGCACTTATGATGATACAAGTAAGAGCTAATATAAGGCTGACAACTATCTTGACTGTGTTTTTATCCATTTCTTAGCATGTGCTCTTCTGAAGAAGCATAGAAAAAGTTCTATTATATCACCAGTGTTCCTATATCTTTCAATTTAAGTAGCACCCTAAACACCAGGGGCAGCTCATGTTATTGGACTGCAGGACTGCAGCCCCCCCAGCTGTAAAAAAGGAAGAAAAAAAATAAAAAAAAATAAAATTTTGTATACTACCTGTATAGTGACTCACTGTTACTTGAACTGCACATGTGTGTGAGTTCCAAGTTTTAAAAAAAAAACAATCTGGACTGCTGCTAAACTAGTCCGGATTAAAAAGAGAGGCATCTGTACACTGATGCCCAGAAGTCTATGCGGTTTGTAACCGCAGTGAAATAGAAGAGATCAGACTGCCACGTCTGCAGTCACATACATGATGTAGATGGCAAGGGAAGCCTTTTGATTGGTTCATTCTCAATGCCGGAAATGTTATGATGGCAGTTCCCAGTTCCAACAGATCTTGTTCTTTGCAAGTCAATGTTAAGGCTGAAATTCAGATTCATTGCAAGGGAATGGTGTGTGTGTGTCCAACAGATCTCGCTGCAAGGGAAATTCAGGTTTATTTATTACAAGCGAATGGTGTCTGTGTGTGTGTGTGAGTGTGTGTGTGTGTGTGTGTGTGTGTGTGTGTGTGTGTGTGTGTGTGTGTGTGTGTGTGTGTGTGTGTGTGTGTGTGTGTGTGTGTGTGTGTGTGTGTGTGTGTGTGTGTGTGACATAATAATGTGTTCCTAACATTCTTGCAGATTTATTGTAACACTAAAATGCCACCCTCAGACAAGGATTGTTTTCTCCTCGCTGCCAAAGGTACATTGAAGAAAATAGAATATACTGCAGTGTAATTATCAGCATTACAGTACAAGACAAATGAAAAAGAAAGTTGTAGCAGTAAGCACGTTAAAGGAAAGCTCATGTCTTTCAGAAAATGTAACATCCAGATTTAGTATTTTCACATTGCTAGTTGATATGTTTGCCTTTACCAAATGTGTCAATAGTGGCAACTAAAATTCGTGTATAGCAGATAATTATTTTTTGTCACATGCATGATATATGAAGATCCTTCTGTAAATTGATGCACATGCCACTTGCTCCCATTTTGTGGCAGTCTGTTAGCAAACATCAGCTCCCTTCCTTAAGGTATATGTGCTCCAACAAATGGCTTTACATAACTCCCCACTTGCCTCTATGTCCAGGCTGTTGGTCATCCAGTGAAATGAATGGTAGAAACAATATTATGGGAAAGGCACAATTCACCTGTGGTGGTCAATGTCCCACTGGATTTAATATGTATTCCAATACTACTGCCTATTTCCTTTTTCTTTTTTTAAGAGAGATAAAGTCTGATGGATTATTTTGCATTTCATTGCCCATTGAGAATATATTCTGTGAAGTACTACCCTCCTGACAACTTTTGGGGTACAAGCAATAAGAAGCTGCTGCATCACCATTTCCTTCACAGAAGATAAATGATCATTTTAATCTCAGTGAGTCTCTTCTCCAGCTACTGTTTGGCAGTCTAAGCCCAATCCTGAAGCTTTGTTACCTGCAAGTCAGACCTCAGATATCCAGACCACCTGGGTCACTAGTAGAACTGTTATACCTTTAAATCAGTAACGTACCAGTTCCCAAGTTCATGCTGGCCAGCTCACTGACACCAGCTAAAAGTCTCATGTTTCTAAGCCTGCAGTGTTTTTGTGGGAGGAAAATTTTGCATCTTTCAACAAATGCAACTTACTTTTAAAGTGTGCATTCTCTTATCATATATTTAACGACTTAAAAAAGAGTAATTAACTATTATTGTCAAATATGTCTGCTTGCAATGAAGGTGTTTCAAAAAGGTTTGACTACTTTTATCAGCATACACATGGCATCACACCTCCCTTGTACTATTCACAAGTCATAAAAGGAATTTCTTAACAAAAATATACACAGCTTCTTACCAACTATAAAATTATTCAGAATCTATCTGCTTGTCTACCACTAAATAACATTTTAGAGAACTCTGTTCCCATTTGGTCATTACATTTCAGTGACGAAAAAATCCTGTCTGTCCACAAACCTATCAAATCTGCTGAGCATTGTCTGTACTCATACCATGTTGTTAAGGCTTCTAAAGCTTAGTACTTCCTGTCTTATCGCTCTAACAAGTGTGCTGTATTATACAACAAATGTAATTTAATACAATCACGAAGGTGTATCAAAGAACAGACATACATTTCGTGTGCAAGGGGCCTATGATTTGAAAACAGCCCAAAGGTAATATTAATCCACCACTGGCCAGATGCATTTTCTTTGAATATGGGTTTCAATGCTGTTTCAATGAATGTGAGTTTCAAGGGCTGAGAATTTTTAATGCTAAGTCTATTTTCATTGTAAGACTGCATTGCTTTGTTTAGCAGATGTCTATTAGTGTTTGTGCTGTCTTCTTCTCCTTTCGGCTTTTCCTGGTTAGGGTCAACACAGTGGAACTCCGGTCCACTAATGATTGGCAGTGGATTTTTTGATGGTGCCTTGTTTGTGCTGTAAAATGTAAAATAAAACTTTTAAATGAAATCCAAATCATCATAGAAGTAAAGCAGTATGCACGTTTCAGTGTTTATGGTAAATGGGGCAAAATAGCCCAGTAATGGGACATTGGATTGGCTGCAGGTGGAAGGCCCCATTCAACCATGAATTTGTGAGGGGAGAAGGGCAGCAAACTCAAAGACTGCCCTAGCTGAACTATACCACGCAACTGTCCAGATTTTCACAGAATGAATAGATTTTTGCTTCTTTATTTTTGGTTTGTTCCTCATAACATTTGTGGTTTTCTGGCAAATGATTTAGGAATGAAGTCACTAAATAATGAACGATATTGAGTTTCAGACTTTATACCCCTCAGAAAAATGTATGCTAAAGCAAGACCTGTTATTCTATTAACTGCGTAAGTTTATATAAGAGTAATTTTTAGTACTATTTGTTTGTTCCCCCAATATATTTGGCCTTGTCCAGATTTCCTGCATTAAGAGTTTGAGAGGTATGCGTAGATGAATCACTTTATAGAATTAGGTATATCCAAATCAACTGTCCCCGATTTTGGCTCAAAATGTTGCTCTCCTCCTAATAATCCCTCCGCAAAATGGCAATTTTGGAAGAAAACATGGAGGGTTTACAATTAATAAATAATTGTAATGATCAGAGTTATAGATAACTTTTATTTCATAAATGCATATAGATTCTCTTATTTTGTCAGCTGCTCAGTTTAACAGTACTAATATTAAAAAGCGCCCCTTTTTGACAGGTTCCCAGCTGTATTGAGTGGCTATTTTATATTTTTGCATCACATTTTTCATCTGTTTTTCATAAAATTGTGGTTTTCTGGCAAATTAGTGGCAAATCATTAAAGATTGAAGTTTAAAATAATGACAGACATTTGAGTTATATATTTCATATCCTTCAGAAAACTCATACTAATGCAATACCTACTATTCTATTATCTTTCTAAGTTTATAAGAGCAATATTTAAAAATTATCCTTATTTTTGGGCCTTTGCCCCACTTCTATTTATGGCTTTGTCCAGATTTCTTGCTCTGAGGTTGAGAGGTATGACAAATGTGCCAGGGCCATCACCGTCAGCCAGAGACATTTCAAATTGTGACATACTTGTTGTACCACACTCACCCATGTAGTGACTCTGGATGTGTCCAAGCAAGGCAAGGAGAAGTTATGCAGTGTAGTTGTGCTGTGTATCCCCCATCCAAGGTAGACACAAATACTAGAGTGACTTTTCATCTATTTACATAACTAGATAACGTATAAGCCTTAGGTATTGAACTGCATATGACAGTATTTGTAATAAAGGACAGGATTACAGTATTTTCAGAAGCTCATTACATTTGTTGGAGACTTGCAGTCATCTCTGCAGGCCTTACCCGTAAACTAAACAGAATGCCAATCTATCATATGTGGTCCATACCCTGTGCAGTAATCCTTTAAGCAATTTATCTTGAGCATATTTATTGTTTGCTGTTCATTTTTTACTTTGATCATGTTTTCCCCATGAAACAAGTAGATAGTTGTTGTCAGGCAGCAGATCTTTTTTGGATAAGAAACATTTTTACAAGTGGGGGTATCACATAAATTGCTACTTTCAGCATGTTACTTGGCACTTTTATAAATCTGAATTTAAATTATAATTAGAACTGCAGTGCAAGGAGAAGTGGTTTGAGTTGAGTGCTGCTTGTTTTTTTTTATACTTGATTTTAACTGGCATTCCAGTAATGTATTTAAAAAAATTATTTATTTTTTCATGCCTCACAACCTTTTTGTTTCCATCTTGATATTAAGTAAGCTGTCATGTAGCCAATGCATTAACATATTTTTTTTTCTTCTCCACTTCATGTTGTCTTGATTGGACTCTCATAATGACGGTTTGGCACCCAGGGCAGCATATTTAATTAAAGTCCCATGTTTTTGTGGTTTTGAGCATAGCTGCAACCCTTTCTAGTTGGCCACACCCCTTCCTATTGGCCCCACCCATTCAGCTGTCTGCTGCAGCCCCCCTTTGATTTGAAGTAACCAGCCACCACTGCTAAACACTGAAACCAGATATCTCCTTCTAATAGTGGGACATTTTGTTTTTGATTTTTTTTTTCTGAAATATTTATTAAAGAATTCCCTGTTACTTTGTCAATCCTTCTTTTGACATGTTCTAAGTATGTCTTGGTGAAAATGATGCAGCAGCTTGAGGGGTATTTTGCTGCTAACTCTTGATAATACAAGTGCTTTCACAGCTGTGAGCAACTTCTGTTTTTTTTCTTTACATTATTGTATATATTTATTTTTACAGCCCCCATTACAATTTGTGTGGTAAATTAATCTTATACTTTGGGAGAATCTTATAATCTTTTTGTATACTACTGCCTACATCATAGCTGTGTGTATGTGTGTGGGTGGGGGTTCTTGGCTGTTGAACTGTGATAGGGATGCCTTGGTATTTATATGGCCCCTGCCCACCCTTGAAAGTAAAGACTATGACTATTTATTACCATAATACTAAACTGCATGAGTTTTTATTTGCCTCATCCCTGTTAATATCCCATCAAGGGAATCATAAAAATGACAATATTCTGGTGGTAGCTTAAACTGAGTGCCCCAAAGAAGTATGTACAGGTTGACTATATTTTGAGGGAAGTCTGGGGCAGATATACCAAATGGGATGATTCTTCACCACAGCAAGGTTTAATCAGAACAGACAAATAAGAAGATCTATCGCTTTAGCAGGATCTAATCAGAGCACATTGGTGTGCACTTCAGAACAATAAAAAGTCCATAAGATTTATTTATTTTTATTTATTTATTTTATATTTGTTGACCGGGTTTGTCCGACTGGGCTGCAAATGCCCATTTTTAGCGGAGGCCCGAGGAGAAAAGCTCAAACAGAAAACAGAAAGTTTACATATTAAATACATATAGAAATACATTCATCAGTACCACAGATTACTGCATTACAGTGCCATACATTACATTCATCAGTAGCACACATTATTGCATTATAGTGTCATACATTAAACTGTGGCAAGTGAAATACATAGAAATACTTTCATAATTACATATTATATACATAATAGTGCAATAGTTACATAGCTGAAATATTTTACTAGTTATGTTTGTAGAGTGATGTACCAAGAGGAGAAGATAAAGTAGGAAGTTTGTTTATTGAAGGGAAGGAAGAGAGAAGAGAAGTAGGCGGTTATAGGGGAGTGTTTGCGGGGGATAATTACATTAGCAAGTCCATTTTCCATGAAGGTATTTTTTGTAGCAGTTTTGAATTGATTGGGATGTTCAAGGGATCTTACATCTAGTGGTAGGCTATTCCAGGCTTTGGAAGGGTTAAAGCTATAGACTACGTGACCCATTTTGGTCCTTGGTTTGTAGATTTTTAGTAGACCTTGTTCAGAACTGCGGAGTAATCTAGTGGGTAGGTAATTTGAGATTAGAGATGAGATAGATGGACAGAAAGAGGGTTTGTAGAGAATGGAATGAATAATCTGAAACTGATTATACTGAAGCAGGTTAGGTAATTCTAGCCAATTTAGTTCTTTTAGTGAAAGACAGTGATGGGATTTGTAAGAAGTTTGGGCAGCAAATCTGGCAATCCTGTTATAAGTTGTTTCTAACTTGTTTAATAGTCCAGTGTTGAGGCTGATGAGAATTTGGGAGCTATAAAGTAAAGTGGGTAAGAAGCAAGCATTTGAAAGGGTTAGTTATGCTGTTTTGGTAAGATATTTTTTGTTTCTATAGAGGAGACCTAGCTTGAGATGTGCTTTTTGGATACAATTATTGACGTTTAAATCAAAGGTTAGTCTATCAACAATAGTAACACCTAAGAGTTTTGTACTAGTTTCCATCTTTATTTGAGTATTATTTTGTGACAGTATGGAGAAGGAAGACTTTATGTGGTTAAGGTTTTTAGGGAGAAAGAGTAGTAATATGGATTTATTTGGATTAAGGATAAGTTGGTTTTCAGATAGCCAGTTTTCTACTGAGTTAAAAGAAGACTGTGTATCTGATTTTAGTTGAGTTGGTGATCCAGCAATAGTGATAAGTGTAGAATCATCTGCATATTGTATCAGTGAGGATTCAGGACAGGAAGAGTAGAGAAGGTTGTTAAAGATGTTATAAAGAAGGGGCCCGAGGATGGAGCCTTGTGGAACACCCGTTTTAACAGGAAGAAGAGAGGAGAAAGCTGAGAGTCATTTGACTGATTGGAGTCTATCAGAGAGATAGCTGTTAAACCAAGATATGGTGGATGGAGAGAAGTGTAAGTTTGCTAGTTTAAGGAGAAGAGATTTATGAGAGACTGTATCAAAGGCTTTAGAGAGGTCAATGACGAGACAGGAAATAAGTTTGTTACTGTCTCTAGCTAGTGATTCAGAGTTTAGGAAAGACAGGAGAGCTGTTGTAGTGTTGTGCATGGGACGAAAGCCATGTTGGGTAGGTGTGAGTAGTACCTGCAGAAGGTAGTGTAAGACTTGATTGTGTATACATTTTTCCAGAATTTTGGAGAGTGGTGAGAGCATGGCTATGGGTCTAAAATTAGTTATATCTGTGGAGTTTCCTCCTTTGTGTATTGGAAGGGTGCAAAATTGCTTCCAGATGGAAGGGACTGTGGATTCCATAATAGAGTGGTTTATTAAAATAGAAACTGGGAAAGCAAGAACATCAGAACCAACCTGAAGGAATGCGGAAGGAATGTTGTGTACGGATGTGGAGCAAGGTTTTAATTTACATAGTAGAGTTTTAATATAGTTAGTGGAGACAGGTTTGAGGGAGAAGGTAGTGGCAGGGCTACTACTGATGGAAGAGTTTGAGCTTTTAGGTCTATTATTGTTGGTGGGATGGTTTGTGTCTTGATTTAGTAATTTGGATATTGAGTCTATAAAGTAGTTGTTAAATATGGAGGCAGTTTCCTCATGTATTTTGTCAGGATGAAGGTTAGGGGAGGCTTGCGTACCTGGGTGTAGTATTTGATTTACAGAGTGCCAGAACTTTTTACGGTTGGATTTAAAGGTAGAAGATGGATTATTATAGAAGTTTTTGTTATCTTTATTTATGTGACTGTTGGCAAGATTTCTAAGTTTTTTATATTTCTGGAGGCCTAACTGAGGTTTAGTTTTAGTCCAAATTTTCCATGCTCTATCTTTATTTTTTAGTAGTGCACGTGTGTTTAGTCAGCCATGGGGCTATGTTAGACTTTATGTGGTATGTTCTAAGGAGTGCCACAGAATTAAAAATACTAAGGAAAGCAGAGTTAAAAAAGTGGACAGCTTCATCCAAAGGGAGTAGTTTTAAGGGATTCCAGTATACTTTTGATAGTAAAGATTTGAATGTTTCAGGATTAAAGTTTGTTATTTGTCGGTGTTTGATAAACCCTTGAGGTTTAGCTTGATGGGATGTATATCTTAGTATTTTTATTGGGCAGTGATCACTTAGAGAATTTGGTAGTGTTTCAGAGTTATGGTATTTTGGAAGGGTGTGAGACAAGAATCCAGTCATGGAGAGATGATGCTGTATGGGAGTTATTGAAATAAGTGGGATCAGAGATGAGTTGAGTAAAGCCATAGAGATTAAGGTGTTGTGAGAAGTTTTGAGAGGAGAGAGATAGCCAGTTAATGTTGACATCCCCAAGAATGATAGTTTCATTTGGGATGTGTTGGGAGATATGAGCAAGCATATTTTCCAGTAGGGGGATATTATCACCTGGTGGAATGTAAATTGCTACAATGGTGATAGTGGAATGGCTATTAATATTTAGGTTTACAGATAAAATTTCAGCTGGGTAGAAGGCTTGGGATGTAAAAGTAGAGTTAGAAATGGTAAGGTGGTTAGAGTGTAGGATAGCAATGCCTCCACCTTTCCTTTTTGGTCGATCTAGATCTATGCTATAGCCAGAGGGCAAGATCTCTATGTCTTGGTGTTTGGATTTCAACCAGGTTTCAGTCAGAACAAGGATATCAGGAGTATGGTGGGAGATCCAAGCATGTAGTTCACTTACTTTGTTCAGAATACTCCTAGTGTTTAATGAATATGTTAAGTCCTTGTGTTTGATTCTTGCAGCAGTTTCAAATACAATAAATTGGATATGGATCTGGTATTTCATGCTGCTTCAGTTCAATTGTGTGCCATCATTTCCATCAAATCAAGGGAATTTGTCCATTAGCCATTGCTGGGAGTTTGGACTCAGGCATGCATTTCATACCTAATGAGGGATTTCTAGCCTTTAGAGACCTACAAGTAAAATATGTGTTTTTGATAAGGCTTCTAATAGTAATCAGGCACTATATTGACTAAATGATATAGTGAAGGGACTTGCAAATTCTCTCAACCACTTTTCTGCTTTTAATAAAAATTGGATGGTGCAGTGGTAGCATTGTCACATCACAGCAAGAGGTTCTCTGGTTCAATTCTCAGCTGGAGTGCCTTCTGTGTGGAGTCTGCATGTCCTCCCTGCATTCGTTTGAGTTTTCTCCAGGTACTCCAGTTTCCTCCCATGTTTTAAAAACATGAGTCTGGAGTATTTCTTCCTGAGCCTCTGCTGGAAATTGGCTTCTTTCCAAGTCAGACTTTCCCATAAACAAATGTTAAACAAAAAAAAAACTGCTTCAAGATCTGTATCAGAGAATAATTTATGCCATCTTACAGGATGAGTGTCATTTATTTAGTTAGATAGTTAGCTATTTATTTATTTATTTATTTATTTGCATTTGTTTACAGTGGAAATCTGACTGAGCCATGTAAAAACATTTTCAGTGGAGGCCTTTGGGAAAAATCTTCAAAAAGATCAATACTTTAGAACACATATAGCTTTTCTAAATAGCATAATAAACAGCATATATAAATGGTATTGTAAACAGTATTTCCAACTGTGGTAATAAAGCAACATTGTGCTAATACACGAAAATGCAAAGCAGACTTATCAGAAATTGGAAATAATGCAACAGAACTGAACACCTTTGAATACCGGCAATTAGGCAACATCACTCTCACTCACCCATATTTTTCTAGCCTCTAATTTCTGTCATAAGGCCCTGGCCACTATCCTCACTGGTTTTAGATATTCTAGTTGCTACTAGAAAAGCAATCACACATTTATTTTATTTATTTCCAGTTTGATTACCGGGAAAGTCTATTGGGCCAAAATGACCCATTTTCAGTGGAGGCCCAGGGAAAAAAGCTCCAAGATGCATAATACAGTTAATATACAAGTGATACATAAGTATAAAAGATAAAAATATACAAAATAAGTTACAAATTAACACATTTGGTGTAATGCTATTTAACAGAGTTCATTGAGAATGAAGTTGGGGGTTATACAGTTTCATTTGAGGAAACACTCTAATATATAACGTTTGGCAACAATGTATGTATGAACATGAGTAAAAAGAGAAGACAGAAAAAAGAAATAGTGAATATACACTAATTACACACATTTAATCAGGGATGCTATGTACAATATTTACAAGGTTGAGTTGTGTCAGAGTAGTTATAGGAGTTGTTGAGAGCATAGAGACCCCAGGAACTAGAGAGAGAACACACTGGGAGCAAAAAGCTTAGCATGGATTAAGTAGGGTGAAGGCCGGTACATTTCTGCTTAGAGAACAGGTGTTTGAAAAGCAGGCTTTTAAAGTTTTCAGAGTTTGGTATAGATCTTAGAGTAGATGGAAGGGAATTCCATTTTTTGCCAAGTGAGTAAGAGAGGAGAAGTTGGCCAGCGGGACGTTTAGGTTTGTGGATAACAATTAGATTCTGATGTTCATATCTTAGAGTTCTGTTGGGTATGTAAGGGGGAAGGAGATTAGTTAGAGTAGGACATTTTGTTGAGTGAAATATGAGTCTATGAGCAGTGGTGAGTTGGAGGTAGTCTAGGTAGTTTGGGAGTTCAAGCCAATTCAGGGATTGTAGGCTAAGGCAATGATGTGTATAATTTTTGGAGTTAGTGGCACATTTAGAGATTTTGTTATAGCAGTTTTCTAGTTTGGAAGGGATAGTAAAGGAGAGGTTAGTTAGAAGAGGGGCGCTGTATAGTAAGGAAGGAAGAAGATAAGTTGTGGACAGAGTATGTCTAGTAGAGTTCAAGAGGAAGCGATTGTTCCTGTACAGCATACCTAGCTTTTGGTGAATTTTCTTGATATTTTGTTGAATATAAATATCAAATTTGAGGTGTTCATCAATAGTAATGCCAAGCAGTTTAGTGGAAGGAACCACTTCTATAGGTGAATTGGTATGACTATAGACTTTGAAGTTGTTTTTGTTGTAGGAGAGGGTCTTTGTAGGATGGAATAGTAGAATCTTTGATTTATTTGCATTTAGAGAGAGGTGGTTTTGCACATCCAATTTTCAGTTGTTGAGAATGCAATTTGGGTTTTATTTAGCAATTCAGAGAGGTTTGAGGCAGAGCAGACTAAGGTTGAATCGTCTGTGTACTGAATGATTTTGGCATCAGGAATAGCAGTGTGAAAGTTATTGATGAAGATATTAAAAAGCATGAGGCTGAGAATAAATCTCTGTGGTACTCCAGTTGGGGTAGGTAGGAAGGAAGAGATGGAGTTCTTTCATTTGACTCCCTGTGATCTGTCTGATAGATAACTGGAGAACCAGGATAAAGTGTTAGGTGAGAGATGTTGGTTAGAGAGATGACAGAGAAAGTGCTTGTGAGACACAGTATTGAAAGCTATACACATATAAACATAAATAGAAATCTTTTGTGCCTGTAGACAGTTGGGCTACAGAGCAGAATGGGTCTTCTTATAAAAGTTTGCTGAAATTGCTCTATACTTTGATACCATGGAACAGCAATGTGGGGCTTAGAACAGAGTCTCCTGTCAGATTCTGCCATTCCTACTGGCCCTGTCATTTTCTTATGCTTAACCATATGTAACTATCTTATTCTTATTGTTAATTTAGAGTTGATGTGTTCAGATTGTTATTATTGTTCACAGTGTTTTACTAATTGAGCTAGAGAGTGTTTGCATGTTTTCAGTCATTCCACTATTACATTTAACTATGATACTCTATTTATATAGTGCCATTTTTGCAAATATTGCATTGTCCATTAAGAAAATATGTGTGTCTGGTAACTTCAGTTTGAGACAACATGTTCATCTGTGTTAAGCTGAGACAGATTCATGGTTTATACTGTCAACTTGAGTTGGTCATCTTCAGACAATATCCACAGTAGGCTGTTGCACGAGTAGGATACCTGAATAGTGTTAATAATATTTTTATTATCTTCGATTGGTCATTTCTCAATATTTTATATATCATATTAAATATTATCATCTTACTGAAATGTTGATATACATGTTTAGTTTTAAACTTTCCTATTGTTTTTTTAACTTCATCTGTATGGGACATTTTCTCTACAGACGTCATAAATAAAAAATCTACAAAAAAGGTCAACTTCCTTATGTGAAAAGGAATATAGTAACTATATTTAATAGCATCTGGGTTCATATTTTTTATGTATCAGTAAGTATGAAACCTTTCTCATATTTCTATGTTTAAGTTATAAGATCCTGATTATGATTATGTAACTAAACTGATAGAAGATGACATTGATTGACCATAGCTGTCTCAATGAATAAATTTCTACTAAAGGGAAAAAGTCTACATTAGGAGCACAGACATTCCTCTATGTGTTTCCAATAGACATACCTTCTCTGCAACACATCTAACTTCCTCTTTGGTCATTTATGGTTTCTGATGTGGGTCATTTTAATAATTTACTAAAAACAGAAGATATTGTTCTTTTAGATGCTATCATACAAATGGCTAGTGCATTAGCTGTTCAATCAGTAATAATATTCCATTTTTGAGTTTTGCTTATCGATTAGAGAAGAGGTTACTTTCCCATTTTTAAATTTAATTTCCTGTAGTTTAATATATGGAGCTAGATCTTTTTATTCTATAATAATATTTAAGCCTTTATGATTATAGGCGACAAAATAAAAGAAAAAGTTACTTGTTCACTTATATAGTCAAGCAGAATTAAAATAAATAATTATTTGCAATTATTATGTAGTGACAATAGCAGAAATATCCAAGAAAAGTAACTTACTTCTCTCCTAATACATCATCACTAAGGACTAGGGGAGGGTAACAAAATCCAAAGGTGTATAACGCCTGCTTATCTGTGTTATACATTCTGTGATCTATGATTATAAATTGACAGAGCATATTACATAACCTTAAATTGCTCTTTTTAAACATCAATGCCTAAAAGAAAAATGTTGGGTATTTTTCATAAGTATGTAGTCACACATTTTCAATATAATACATAGAGTTGTTTTACATCTGATTTGACTGAAATGAAAAAATAATAAATAAAGTAAAGTTAGATGTTGGTGTCATATCCAGATAATCACAGGAAGCATCATGGGACAGTATTAAGATCTCTGCTTCATATCTTCAGGATTTGGGATTCAAACTGCCTTTGTAGAGTTTGCATGTTCTCCTCTTGTACAAGAGATTTTCTTCTAAAACCCCAGTTTCTTCTATGTTAGAAAACTGGTTATATGAAATTATCTATGCATGCCATGCATGCATAGACATACACACACACACACACACACACACGCACACACACACACACACACACACACACACACATGCACACACACAGACACACGCACACATACACACACGGATCTACTTCACATAATCAAATTTTCACTTACCCAAAACTTAAAAGCACAAGATGACTTACTTTCATGAATGCTCAGATCACTGCAATTTTACTCTGGGAACGGAACCACTTGGCCACCACAACAAAATAAACAAACCGAAGCAAATCAAACCCACCCAAGTGGATGCCTTCACCCCCCCATACCCAGCCACCTACACCCCCCAACTAAATATACCAACTCTGAGATCACACTACAGTTGGGAAAAGGACAAAGTTCACCATGGTGGCCAAGTATTTACTTTCCTGGAGTAAAAGTCCGGTGATCTGAGTGTTTGTGAAAGTACGTTTTTAGCAAAGTCATCTCACCCTTTTAAGTTTCGGGTAAGTGAAAATTCAATCATGTAAAGGAGATCCACACACAAACACACACACATACACACACACACACACACACACACACACACACACACACACACACACACACACACACACACACACACACACACACTGACTTTATTGTAATATAGTGTGGCAGATTTTTATCAGTGAAGTATATGAATGCCTATTCTCATGTATTGTATTAGTGCTTTCTATATTGCATATGCGTGAATAGACCCTTCATGGAAACTCATGAATTTACTGGCAATTTATCACAGGTGACAAAGAAAGGTGTATTAAAAGGAAAACATTTTCTACTCCAAATCAAAGTCCGGATTGGAAACAGAAATCTGTAGATGTTCAAAGAGAATTAAAGGCCCAGAGCATTGGCTCTGGAGAAGAAATATTTTACCAGCAATTAAGTGCAGAAGAAAAACCTTGTACACAACTGCTTGGAAGTAGTTCAGAGCCAGAGACGTCATATCTATTTTGGTTGCATTTAATAACTTAGTGGTTACAAGGTCCTTATGTGCATTAAGTTTGTTTAGACCACAGACATTACTTTGTTTTTAGAAAATACAGTCTTTTCATTTGTTGTATAAACTAAACTGTTTTTAGGACAAAGACTCACATGTCAACTGAATTAATTAATTAATTAATTAATTAATTAATTAATTCATTTATTTATTTCCATCTTTTGATTGGGCAGGTGAGATGGTCAATTGACTTTTTCAGCTACAACCTGAGTGCAGTCTTATACAAATTTTAGTAGAAAGAGGGCGGCCACGGTGCTGCA
Source organism: Protopterus annectens (assembly GCF_019279795.1). Lineage (NCBI taxonomy): Eukaryota > Metazoa > Chordata > Ceratodontiformes > Protopteridae > Protopterus > Protopterus annectens. Next base: position 245,023,717 of record NC_056734.1, read on the forward strand.
GCAGTTAGCATTGCCACCTCACAGCAAGAGGTTCTCAGGTTCGATTCTCGGCTGGGGTGCCTTCTATGCGGAGTCTGCATGTCCTCCCTGTGGTCGCGTGGGTTTCCTCCGGGTGCTCTGGTTTCCTCCCACATCCCAAAGACATGGAGTAGGTGTATTGGACACTCTAAATTGGCCGAGGGTGTGAGTGTGTGCATGTGTACACCTCCTGTGGAAGGTTGGGTGCCGGACTGGCAATTCAACACTGTAAAAGTCCACTGCCAATCATGAGCGGACAGGTGATCCACTGTGGTGACCCCTAACAGGGAAAAGAAGAAGAAGAAGAATGATGATGCAGTACAAATAAATTACATATCAATTCAAGATAGAAAAGAAAATTAGAAAAACACTGCAAATAAGCTAAAAGGTATATCCATAGGAATAAATGTATTGAGCTATATATACTGTTATCAATATACAAGAGATTTGGGTGAAGTTCTGTTTCTTAACCAGTTTCATGAAAGCATGAGTATTTGGCTCCCTCAAACAGATAAGATCTTAAAGCTTTTTAAAATGCTTTTACTCTACCTATGCATTTATTATCATTAAACAGATGGTTCCACAGTGCAGGCATTGCTCTTGAGAAGGCTTTCCGACCGATGGTTTGTTTGAATTTGTGAATGGAAAGGGTAAGAACATTCTCTTGGCTGTTTCTATGGGTATAGTTTTGGTCTGTCAGAGGTAGTTTCTTTTTAAGAGGAGGACAGTATCCTGTTTTGAGAATTATTAAAATTACTATAGGCAGTAGTTTCTCTGTCTGCTATTAGGAGCCATTTCATCACATGCAGTGCAGCACAATGGTGTATACTTTGGTCAGCTTGGACAGAAAATTTGCATATCTTTAATTCTGCTGACTGAAGCTTTTGACAGTTACAGACAGAGTGCATGCTGGGTAGTGGTAGTGCATATTTTAGCTTAGGCAAAAGAATCTTTTAAACAATCAGTTTATCTGATTTAATGTAAATGGGACAAGAAAGCAGAACAGAAATGTCATCATTGAATGTTCACATATTTGGTTTCTTTTTGGGCAGTAATATGCCACATATTTGCTGGCAGCTGGAGACTATACAATCAAGAAAGACAGTGAACTATTGGTATTACACCTAACTCAATTATTATGTGAATTCAGAGTTAGTTATGTATAAGTAGCAGATTGGGTGGGGGTGCAGCCCCTACATAGAGGTTCATGGAGGCTTGCTTACCTGCAAATGGAGTGGTTTTGGCACGATGGTTAAGTTCCTAGCCTCGCAGACACAAGGTAGAGGGTCTGATTCTGACTTTGGGTTATTGGCTAGGCTTAAAATTGCTCTTCATGACAATTAGCCTAGTATTTACCTAGGAACAAAAATGTTTATATTGCATGTTTTATGGTTGTACGTTTGGCTGCCTGTTGGACTGCTTGCCTAATGTTTGTTTCAAGTTGATCTAATTGCTAGACTTTTCAGTTTTTATTTATAAAGTTGGCAACACCAATAATCATTGTTTTAGAATGGTTCCTAATGTAGTAAAAATTGTTAGTCACATCCTGTAATTATATTGAATCAGTTAATAGGTTCATAGGTTCATTGGTATGTACTAGGCTAGCTATCTTTGCAGGCCTTTTTAAGCTTAGTCAGTTTCCCTTTTTGTGTTTGAAATAACCTATCCCATTTGGTTATAGATTGGCCTTACCCATCCCATGGTGGATAATTACATATTACCCCTAATGAGAATAACTGGGATCATACCATAGATAATTTTAGGGGACCTGTGCATGGTATAAAGCATTAGGAGCTGCCTCTGCCCATTAGTAGTACAGATGGCAGCCCTGGGGTAAATTTTCTGTTTCCCATCCATAGATCTAAGTTGGACTTGAAAATGGATAGTGATGAACTTTGTTTTATGTGCATGGGGAGTCTGTTTCACAGCAGTGGCATCCCCTATGAGATATACCTGTACTTCCAAACCATTCTGCCAATGTTGTCAAAGATGTTTATATCCCTACTCTGATACCATTTGACTTGCTGATATGAGTAACTCCATCAGTAATGGGTCAGCGGATGCCTTGTATGCCAGACATAGGTCACCTTTTAGCAGTCTGTAGTATACCTGTTATAGTGACAGAGCTTCGAGCTGGTCCATGTAGGACATGTTGTTTAAGCCATGTATCCTTTTAATAAGGTATCTCTGTGGGCATTCCAGTTGTTGCATGTGTCTGAACAGATACATGCCAAAGGGGGCATTATATCAAAAGACTGGCTTAATGATGGCCTACTTACTGTCTGTTAATTTTCAATTTGCACATTTTGTTCAAGAGACAAACCAACTGAGCTGCCATGTCCACAAACAGAACTGCAACAGCCTCCTTAATGGTCTTCTTTTTGGAAAAGTTTTGGGGCAGATTCCCCCTGTATGTAGTTGTAGTGATGGTTTAAACTGTTACCCTTGTGTAAGAGGCCACAACCTCACAACCTTGCCACTTAAAATAGTTAAGATCTTCAAGACAAACAAGCAACAAATTATTGAACAGTGGTATACTGATAATCATAATAGACGCAAAACCCTGAAATGTCAAAACTTTGAAACTTAAGAATGCTGAACTTAAATTACTTACTAATAACATGCATGCATTACATCCCTGCACTGCACCAATACACAACCTTTCAACAAACAAACAAACAGTATCACTCCTTTGTAAGTGAAACTCAGATGTGAGTGATAGCATGGGTCCTGCAGTTTGGGGCAAGTCCAGCTCTCTACACATTTATGTGAGTAGGCATTTTGATTTCAGAGATTTCACATTACACCAATTAGACATTTCAACAGTGTGCATTCAGTATTGCGATGTTTAGTATATTTATTTTCATAAAGTTGATATGGGCATCTTAGAAGCAGGCAAAAATATGATTTTCTGCAAAAGCACTTTACTTTTCTCAAACATGTAGTCTGGCAACTTTTGGTGACCTACGTCATGGAGTATACATCACTGTAATGTGTCCAACAGTTTTTTCATGATTTAAGGTTATAAGCTGCCAGTAAACTTCTTCTTGCACGCCTGGGGTTCATTATCCTAGCCTCCATTTTACTAATTTGTGACTCTGTGCAAGGTTACAAGATCAAGCTTCCAGGTAGCCCATAAAAGGAGTCAGATTTAACTAGTAATTTTACACAGCTAAGAAGTAAATAAGTAAAAAAAAAAACTAAAAAGTGATCAGTAGTATGTGTGATTCTCTGAATCACATTCCACTGAACTACCAGTTTCTGGTGCAAACTCATCTGGTAATATACTGTATTTAGTTGTATGGTTTTGCCAGTCTAAGGCTTACTGTTTGAGGCTGGATGTTTAAAGACTGAAGGCCATGATTATATATACTTACTGATTTATTTTCTTATTAATCTTTATTTGTTAACCAGATGGCCATACATGAGATACAGAGCCAGTGTTGATGGGCATGCAAGGCTACTACCAACTAAGGCCAATAGTGGGATAAATATACAAGGGATGAAGGCTATGTTATATGTCAATAATTGTTTATTTTAGGGCAACAGACTGTTCTTGTATAGTACAGGTTATGCAGACAGCATTTGTAACCAGAAAAGATCAATGAAAACCAGCCTACAGGCAATATATTTCAGAGTATTTTCACAAGTCATTGAATGCATTACTTAAAATCAGCATGCCATATCATGTAACATTTTATTATAATAAAAAAGGCTTATTTTTATAGTGGTTGCTAGAGTTACTGAAAGTGAAACACAACACTAAAGTGAAAGTTAACCTGGCTATATGTTTCCATAATGAGTGAAGATGTTCATCAGCTGGAGGTGTTCATTAACTGAGTGAATATGAGAGTGTTTTGAGTGGGCATTTTTATATCCATTTCAATATTTATAGGACTGGAGTAGTTTCAGCAGCAGTTACAAATGCAGAGTATGAATTGTGGTATAGAAAGAATGCTTACTCCCTGGAAGGAGAAAATTACATGAACCAGCTTAGCATGCCAACGAATATCTGATCTGTGCACACTTGAAAAGGCAGGCTAATTACTACAGAGCATTTTACTCCAGCAAGACTAGTGTTACTTGATTAAAGAGGGCTAGATGGTGTGTACTGTGTGACATACAGAACTTTCAACAGAAGTTCCACTGACTAGGATATGTTTCCATTTACTTTTTGTATTTCATTGTCTAATAGAAAACTAGAGAAGCTAAGAGACAGAAGAGCTAATTTGGTTACCAAAAACACTATATTGTGATATCGCTTTAAATGACCACAGAAGAATTTTAAGCTTAGCATTAATATATTGTCTGGGAGACACTGCATGCAAGTATGTTTTCTGTCAGAAGAAATGCAGTTTGATTTAAGGAGTGTAGAACTAAACATTATTTATAGATGGTAACTAATTGTTTCCTTGTCAGGATTATGAATTAATGCAGATTTGTACCACTTAAGTTCCCAGCAGTTTTACATGGCATTATACAGACTGCATCCTTTAAAAACAGCTATCAAATGGATCCACCTGCAGTATATTAACAACAAATAAATGCTGCCCACACCTGAGTGAAAAATTTACCCACCTGTAATACATAATAAAAGATGTACACAGATGACTGCAAATTAGTGCCTGCTGGTTTTGCACCTGTTTGAAAAACATATCTGGCATTTGACCCTTCTCTGTCACAGTCTTTCTGTCTGTCTGTCAATTTAGTTAGCTAGCTAGCTAATTCTCTATCTCAAGAATATAAATAAAACATATTATACGTGGTAAATAGAAGAGAGGCCTTTCCCTTGCTCAGTAATAGAATATTCTAAATCAATACGAATATACAGTTTATAATCAAGCTGATTAAAGGCAGTGAAAATTATTAATGGCAAAATCAAATTCAAGGGTTCATTCACACAGCAGCATTACAAATGGGATGACAGAATTTTGCAGAACCTTACTGAAGAATGTATCCTTTTTACAGTTCCATTGCTGATTATGAAAATTTGAGATATTTCTCACATTTTGGGACACATTCCAAAAGAAACATGTCCTAGTGTAACACGCTGAAGCAGGTCTTTGGTGATTTACAGGCATGAATGTTTCCAAAAGATCTAGAAATACAGTGTGTATTACACTGAAGAAGGTGTAGTATGGTTGTGGCCTTTGCTGCTGTATGCCTGATTCTGAAACATAACACATGCACTGCATGGAAATTAAAAGTGACTTATGCTTTCTTCAGAAAATACTATTGCTTTCTGACACAAACAACTAACTACACTAATATTTTTTTCCTTGACTTTCTGGATTCTGCAGAATTATGAAGGAAGGTGGAGCATGCATGTAATGCATTGCAGCAGGTTCAGATTCTGCAGGTAATGCTGCAAGAAGACCTGCATCCTGATAAAATATTATGTTAGACAGTGAGTGTTACAATCAAGCAAAACTGAGGAGAAATGAAGATATGCATTAAATCTATTGGATATATTGTAAGTTTAGAGGAAATATTATAGTAGAATGACTAGGGGGAACAGATTCCAAAAGAAAGTTTGCAGACATAGCAGCATGCGAAAGAAGGCTTCAGAGCATGTACAGAGGATGCAATTCCATAATGTATGCTTATGCAAGCCTTAGAAATTATTTGTCCGGTGCTGGATAATTATGGAATCTGTGTACTCCTGCCAGATTCCAAAACAGAGCAGCTGTGCCCAATGCAGTTTAAATAGGACAACATGCTTCACTGAAAGCTTTATGAAATCATTCAGTGGAGGCTACATTTATTACTATGAGGAAAAACTCCTTCTTTCAGAATCCTATGGAATCTGCATCATTACCAAAAAAATGCAACCATTATGGAATGCATTACATGAGTTTGAAGTACTGATAGCCATAGAGGAAAATCTGACAATGTGTCCTAGATGACAGCCAGTTAGATGTCAAGCTAGTCTACATCTAAGCCAGTTCTCTTACCTAGAAATTAGACAGAGAGCAACTGCAGGCTGTGAGTAACATTTGTGTCTTTCACAAGTATGCATGTACTTTGGGAGGTTAATCCCATACCTATCGAAACTAAAGTATATCTGAGCTCAGGTATACTGGCATCGGGGACATTTCAATTTCAATGGTATATAGGAGTTGCAGTAGGAGTGTCACGAGATAGCTGTTGGTTGCATCCTTGCCTAGTTCCTGGCAGCAATGTGCATCAACTCAGATGAGTACATCCACTTTCCAGCCACAGTCACAGAGTGTAGGAATGTTATGCACTATTTGTACACCACTGCAAACTTCCCTCATTCTCTTGGTGCAATAGACTGCACCCACATTCCTATCATACCCCCCGCAGTACCAAAAGCAGAAATTTACATAAATCGAAAGGGGTGACCATCTTTTATTTTTCAAGTGGTGTGCACAGCAAATTGTGTACATGATGCTGCTATATAGTAAGAAAGTGGTTGAAGGGCTTCCTACCAAAATGGTGAAATACCCAAGGCAATACTACTTGGTAAGTACAGGAGCACAGCTATGTTGTAAGCAGAATCCAAATCTTTCAGCAGTTTGCATGATGACAGCATGTGTGTCATCTCCTTCCCACAAACAGGTTACTGCGGTAACCCACTAAAGTCATGGTTAATGATGCCATACAGAGCCCCTTCCAGCCTTCCAGAGGATGCAACAAGAAACATCACTGAGCATGTGTTTGGTATACTGAAAGCTAGGTTCTGCTCTCTGGACACATCTGGCCAGGAGTGCACTGCAAAATACACTTGAAATGGCAGCACAGATTATTACTGTGTATGCCATGCTACCCAATATATTAGCAGCAAAACATGGTGGCAGGTGTAGGTTGATCTAGTTCAAGAGCCCCAGATGTCTGAAGATGGCATTCCCCAGACTCAGTTGTCAGTAGAGGATCAAGAGGACACAGGGGATAGAGGAAATTTGAATGGGTGATGGTGGATGCAGACAAGTCCTAGCTCAGGAAACATGGCAGCATCTAAGACACACCTTTGAGTCATGACTGGCCACAGATATATAATTTCACAGAGTAAACATCTATGTTCATGTGTTACCACAAAACAGCATCACAGTTTACAACTAATCAAAATGTGTACCGATATGAACACATACAAAACACTGACAGGAAACAGCAATCCAGGAAGACCATCTGCAAGGCACATCACCAGCATTATTGGTGTCAATATCATCACTAACAGATGTCAGTCGTAATACACATCCACATGTGTCTCTATTCACATATGTTATAAAAAATATAAGAAAATCCTGTGGTATCTGACATGCCCACAGACACATTACTGTGTCAGTGGTCAGCACAGTGTTTATCATTGCCACAGAGTCAGAATTACACACAAAAGGGCACACATTGGATCAGCTGTTGGTGTTACACTAGTACAATCTAGGGTGCCATTGAGGATACTCTGCATTCCTGGCTGCTCCTGCCACGCCCAGAAAAACTTGCCCATGTTGCTCAATGGAGGAACTGAATGCGGTGACACTTACAGATGCAGTGTGGGATGTAATGTGACTGCAATGTGGCCATCTAAAAGGGCTTATTGGGCTCACACTGGAATGGTTATCCCCAGATGTGTTTGCTTGCTGCAGTATAGATATCAATGTCCAATGGCCAAGTGTCAGTCTAATGAGAGGGGGTCAGCCTCTGCCCACTGGAGGTACTCTGGTTAGTACTGTCAGGGTTTGTAATACCTAGTTATTATTATGTCACTGCTCTAACACCACTGTGACAATACTTTTAACAGAGCATGCAACAGGCAATGCATTGTCATGCTTTGCAGCCAGGACAGCCATAATTCCATCATGTCTGTACTACTGACCTTTGTATAACACACACAGCTGGTGTGCTTTGTGATCAGTTGCATGGGCAAGAGAACAAAGGTCAGCTCCATGACATCTCTGGGAATGTTCATTCATTTGTTATAGTAGGCGGACACACATCAATACACAGCAGCAACACTCACACATGTCCTGTGATAGGTAAGATCTCAGTTGTAGGGAAGAGTCACTATCATTACCTGACTCTGCATGGGACAAGGTTTTATGGACGTCATCATGTCTGACAGCTGTTGTCATCATGTTATCAGGATGCACAGCCAGATTGTCCTCGATATCTTAGACTACAGCATGATCCACATGGCTGTCCCCTTCTGGAATGGACAATAAACCCAAATCCATGGCCTGTGCACCATGGGCTTTGCTAACACAGTTATCCACATCACATTTCAACTCAGGATCAGAGGACAGACTACTGGAGAAGGCAGGCAGTGGACAAACTACAAGAAGAGACAGATGAGAGGTTAATTACATCCACAAACAATACATGATGCAGTTTAGTAATGACATATGGAGCAACTATATGACTACAATGTTAATGTGGATATGGACTTACCAGGATGTCATGCCTCAATGAGGCACATTGACTTAATACAACTTAGAGACTTCATGTATGCTACATATTGCACACAGCTTACAAATGGGAATAAATAAAATAATACAACGTACCTGACATGTCCACCGCCGATAATGGAGTTTGAAAAGAAACTGTCATGGGGAAACATATACACCAGCACATCATCAGTAAATAATAAATGCCATCATGCTGCATTCCAACAGAGGTGCAACACACACAAGATACTATAGACACATACTGTTTGACCGAGGCTGATGAAAAGGTAGCTGTTGTCCTAGGCAGGTGATGAAGAATACAATAGTCAAGAAGTGCATAGACATGATCATCAGTACTGACATGTATTAAACATATGACATGTCTTATCATTTATGTCATCGCTGCTTGGTGAAAATATCATCAGTAATATTGTCAATCCCATTGGAGGATAAGACACACTAAGATCAATATGTGGGAGTGTTCTGCAGTTATGACTGCAGGCAAAGGCACATGACAAATACACTGCAAACTAACAGGATATGGAGTCGCGTGACAAGCAGTTAACATGTTGTCCAGATATTCCTGAGTATGGAAAAAGAGCGCCATGAATAACATACACCACAGCTGTGCTCAAATTTGCTCTACCATATGAAAAAAGAGGCCACCCATACACGGTCTGTCTGGAGGTGCTTCTTAACAGGCCACTTCTTGCAGTGATGTACCAGTAATATAAAATGGCATAAATAAATCAACATGTGAGCATACTCCACTATCATGACAGATAACAGAGGCACAGAAAGCTATGGATCACAATAGTAGTATATGGAGACACTTACGTGATATGGGTTGATGATGTGCAGATGTTGAAGGACTTATGCAATTGAGAAAGACAAACATCACACATGTGGCTTGAAGTCTGCAATAGCATGTAGGGAATCCATGTCCTGTTTGTGACCATGTTCCTTATGCAGTTTTGCTGCTGACCAAAATAATATGGTAGTACATGAATAACTTGTACATTCCATTAAAGACTGAGGTAAGATATATACTGCAATGGCTTTAAAATTATGAATTACATGTATGCCCTTGAATGCTGACTTTAATACCTCCACCAGGGTATACAATGAGGTGGTACAATGTCATGCCAAGAAAATCATGATATCATCTGGGAAGTTAATGGCAGATCACCTACCATGGCATTCCTGGACCTCTCATGTCATGTCTGAGTAGCATCGATGACAGACCTCACAGCATCAGCTGTGACCATTGTCAGCACTGATCATGTTAGTTCAGTCCAAACCTCATTCCTCCATATAGTATTTACCATCTGTCCAAGAAGGCTTCAGCAATGCTGGCTCAGAGCCTCAATTACAATGTCATTCATGCATTGACAAAAAATGTCACTTCTACTTCAGTTTGAAGGAAGGAAGGCAGTCCCCGGGATTCATGAGGCTTGCGCCAGGCACAGGCGTAGCGTCGGCGATCTAACACCAAATATGGCCACCGAGCGATTCAAGTATGAGCTGTTTCACATGTACTACCAGCATACTCCACGCCCGCACAGCTCCCGGCACATGTATGCTAATTACTCCATGCGTAGCAGTGTAGCATGCAAATGAAGGTATTTTGCGATTCAGGAAGTGGTGCAGGCGTAGTGTAAGCATGAAGAAATGTAAACCGAAAAAAAAACGGTTTACATTTTTCAAACATAAAATCGGAGCCATGACAGCGGACCAAACTCACGTATTATACTGTTAATATATGCCAATGGCTAAATATATAACCATTGGCATAAGAAAACATGCACAGCATATAAAAAAGAACATTTAATGTCATGCCCACACTAACGTGAAGTTAAATCGCAGGGCATCGGTGCGCAAACGGGATCACAATGAAAATATAATTATATGGAATAAAACTGCAATGTAACACATTTCATGAATTCCCCATAATAGTCAATGGCACGTATACTACACCACACCATGGTGCAAGGGTTGCTAAGGGGCTGTGACAGTGTTCTGTGCAGTAACTAGGAATTAGTAGGCAATGCCATGCAAATGAGAGGAGTAATACTGAATCTCAAAATCCTCACTGGTGTAAGGATGTACCTCACAGCATAGCGGTACAACACCAAGGTGTGGCCTGGGAATAAAGATGACATCAAGAGAGGGATGTGCCACCTTAGCTGTAAGCACATTGGAGCATTGCTAATCTGGTTTGCCTGTTGCTAAGCAAAGCTGCAGGATAGGGGTGTGTTGAAGTAGCCATAGCTTTGCTTAGCTGAGAGCACACAAGGTAACCAAATGTGCATGTGAACATGGATGAAAACGCGCTTGAAACCCGGTAAATGGCTGTGGGCGGCACGCACCAGAGCTGAAACAGGAAGGATATGGGAAAAAAATAAGGAAATGGTGCAGCATGGTAATTAGAGTACAAATGAGTAAGTAACACCTATGAACCCACAGTGGGCCATTGACAACAGCTAACAAGGCTGCTAGCAGCTACCTGCAGAACAGGAAAGGGGAGGTGCCGTACTGCAAAGAAAAGAGAACTGTCACAGCAGAACAAAGCAAACTTGCAATAGATCAGCTACATAACACATTTTGCAACACAATCCTGGGTTGGGAAAGTGCAAAACAAGAAAGCCGGTAGCTGGATGCATGCCTGACAATGGGAGGGGAATCGGGTTGAAAAATGAAGTAAAGCGCAATAGATGAATCACGGCAGCCAAGCGTAATTCAACAGCGAAGGCCTCACAATAGCAGTACCTGCTGTAAAACCCATAATTAAGGCACCTTGCAGCTGGAATTGCACATACACACCCAATTACACCAGCAGCATCCATAGCACAATAGTATAAAGTGTGAAAGCAGCTCACACACACTTGTGTATTCCCAGACATTCTGCACCATTGGTTTATACAGATGGGGAACTTTTAATATGTACATGTTAGGGGCTGCCATAGCTTTGATTCACCAGCATGTGTTGGAGACTGAAGGTGGTGTGGAGGATGATGCTGACAACCATCTCAGGCACTGGAGGAGAAGAGTGTTCAGACCCAGGGTAACCTGCCAGGGGCTACATGATCTGGAGATAGTAGAGTGTTACAGTGTGGACAGGGACACCATACAGCAACTTGTTGAGCTGTGCCAGCCATGCCTCAGAGCCAGAAATAACAGAGGGGAACCCATCCCAGTGGACATGAAGGCATGTGTAAGCTTGAGAATACTAGCCACAGGTACCTTTCAAAGGCCAACTGGAGATATCATGGGGGTCTCACAGACATCAGCATCCAAGGTACTCCACCATTTCCTGGATGCCATGTTACCACATGCCAATGAGCACATATACTTCCCCCGAATGCAGGAGGAGTTGGCCAGCAATATGCGTCTCTTTCACCTCGTGGCAGACTACCCGGAGGTACTGGGTGCAGTAGACTGCACGCACATACACATCAAGTCACCACCCGGTGAGCAGGGTAGGCGATACATAAACCACAAGGGATACCCCTCCATCAACTGCCAGGTCGTGTGCAATGTCCAGGGCATTATCATGGATGTGTGTGCTGGCAGCCCTGGAAGCTATCACGACTCCCACATCTGGCATGCCTCACAGCTGTATCAGGTATTTGTCAGGGGGGACATCCCATATGGCCACCTGGTGGGGGATGCTGGCTATGCACTGGAACCGTGGATGATGACTCCCATCAGAAATGCACACACACCCATGCAAGAATGCCATAATGAGGCACACACACAAACCAGAATGATCATAGAGCGTGTGTTTGGGATGCTGAAATTATGGTTCCGTTGCTTGGACATATCTGGTGGAGCCTTGCAGTACTTTCCAGGCATGTGTGCCCACATCTTCATAGTATGTACCATGCTACACAATATGATCCTGTGGAAACAGCTGCAGTAGAGACAGACTGGTGAAGGCCCTCACAGCCCACACCATTGCCAAGGGCCCCACAGGTACAGAGGGACTCAGACCACGAACACCCTGTGCCAGCCCCAGTAGGCAGATGGAGGCATGCCCAGTATGCCCATGCCTTGGCAAAGAGGGAATGTATAGCACACACACTGAGAGTGTAGGTACCTATGGACTGATACCCTTCTCCACCTGCACACACAGTAAACATGGATGGCACACACACACGACCACCTGTAAATTGTCATGTATAGATGGTCTACTGTGTGCATCCTACATAGGCAGCCCTCAGCTATTGTACAAACAACTGCCTTTGACACAACGTAAGTCAATACCTGAACAGTAAATTAAGCTATCAGCATGTATTGATACTGTATGTATAGGTTCATAGGTACATAGGTAGGTACTTGGCTAACTGCCCGAGGCCATTCATAAGCCTAGCCAAAATGTGTCTGCTGTTGCCACCCCATTGATTAACTAACTGTCCCTCTGTGGAACAGATCCAATTGCAGGATCCCTGGGGTGTATCCACTGTTTCCCACCCACTCTGCAAGGATTCCCTGGAGTGTTAGTGAGGGGCTCCATATAATGTAATCAGGATGTAGTTCCAAAGCATGGGGAGTACCTGTGACAGGAATCTGTCACTCCAGCATCTTCCAGTTATGGTTGTGCCACTGTGTAGCTCATTACAGTGTGTGCGGCTCACTGTGACATGGATTCCCATAGGTGGAGCATATCCATTAAGCCTGACCTGGACATGGCTTTGTTGGCCAGCAAATATCATCTCTGAGTAAACAAGATACCACTGAGTAATGCAAGAGTTCATGCAGTCTGGCAGCATAGGACACATGTCTGAAGCCATTAATCCTCTTAGCGAGGTATGTTCATGGTCCTTCCAGCTGTTGGAAGTGTCTTCTGAGGTACATCCAAAATGGGTTATCATACTCGATGATGGGATTGATGAGTGATGAGTAAAGGGGCACAATAACCTCAGTCTGTCTAGATGTGAACCCTTAAGTAATCAGATGGCCTACATAGACGGCTATCCTAACTACTTAGCAGATATGATTGTCAAAGGAAAGATCACTATCTAATGTAGTTCCCACATACCCATTATGTCATCTGAATTATAGTGTCTGCCACTCATGTGTTAGTATGTGTGTGGGTAGTTTCCCAAAATGGAATGACCATGCAGTATGTGGCATTTAGCTGGAGGCCATGACTCTGACACCCTGTGTTGGTCTATGTGAGGCCCCTTGAAGGACATCTGTGACAGCTGGACTGTGAGTTATGGCTCTGTTTGCAGTAATCACCAAACACGGTCTGCTGTAGTCCACCTGTGTTAGCCAATACCTCTGAGAAGTATATGGCAAACAGTAGGGGTCCCAGGACTGAGTCCTGTGGGACACCAGTTGTGACTGGTCAAGAGTTGGACCTGGAGGCTGCTAGGCTTACCATGTGGGTTCTGTGTGTAAGCCTGTTGGCAAACCAACCTGTGATGTACGGGTGTATGTAGTGGCTGGTGAGTTTAGAAATAATACCTGAGTGGGAATGGTGTCAAAACCCTTGGTGAGGTCCAGGTAGTATTTGTGAACTACTACACCCCACACCTAAAGTATAGGTGACTATAAGATGTCAAACAGGTTCAGTAGGCATGATCTGCACTCAATCAAGCTGACCTGGGTTGGGTCAAGTGTCTGGAGTTTACCATTGTGTATGTTAATGAGTGCCATGAGGATGTGCTCCATAGCCATACAGATCAGGCTACTCAGGCTTATGGGGTGGTAGTTACCATGGTCAGTTGTGTCACCCCCTTGGTGGAGTGGAATAGCTGTTGTCATGCGCCATTGAATGGGCATGTAGCCTGTGTAGAGGCTGTTGTTAAATTGCTATATTAGGCGGGGGGTCACTTTGTCTTCTAGTGTCTGCAGGATGCAGTCTGGGACACCATCTGCCTCCATTGATGCTCTGATATTGCCATTTGAATGGGCCATTACCACCTTTATGTCTCCGATGTCTGGGATACTGTACATTTTGGGTATTGTTGTGGGCCCTGCAGGGGGTGAAGCTTGCACCAAATGTATCATCAAGTGTGTTGGTGATATCAGTAGGGTCAGTATATTCAGTGCAATATTGCACCAGCACAGTTCAAATCTGTGTGTTACTGCGTAGATCCTTGACATAGCCAAAGAAGCCTTTGTGGTCATCTTCTGAATCCATGCCTATTTACCTGTGGATGTCACCCTTGGATGATTTCATGAGTAACATAAGTGTCCTACTAATACTGGTCACGGATGTCTGCATGTCTTGGGATTTGCTGTTGTTCTGGACTACTGTCCTGCTTCTGTTGTTTAGCCTGTATATTGCAGGGGTCCAGCAGACTGGTGTCCTTGTGTAGGAGTAATGAGTCCTGGTTTACAATTGATGGCATGACCCATACATCTTTGTAGGTGCTTATAGAGTGCATTTGTAATTCTATCTGTATCTTAAGCAGTGTCATCCCTGAGCGTGGGGGCTGTGAACCCTCCCACCTCTGTCATTAGTACTGTGAATTTAGCTGTAGGAAAGGTATTCACTGTGTGTTCCTTAGGTGGGGGAGATGGTTGGGAGTGGAAATCATCAGTGAATAGTTCATGGTCAGATCTAAACAGTGACCGGTTTACCTCCGCTGTAGTGCACCTGTTGCACATGTCAGTGATTACCACTTCTAGTATGTTTTCACCTCTCGTTAGTCCATCTACCAACTGATACAGGCCATATGCGGTGATAAATCCCAGGAAGTGCTGGGCCTGGAAGTGAATACTCGAGTAGGTTATCCATTTAAGTGTAGGGTAGCCGACATTGTCCAATAACAGGGTATCTGGTAGGACTGTCATGTTTACCACTATCTCCAGATAGTTGTAGTGGTGCTCCTGGGTCATGGAGGGTTATCTGTAGCAGCCCACAGTTTGCATTGCAGTCGTGGCTGATGTTAGCTGCACATGGATGATCACAGAGGTATCATGCTGCCCCATTAACTTGGAAGTGTAGGTATCCCTGATGAATATGAATACACCCCCTCCATGTCTGTGCCAGTCCATGTTCAGTGGCTGAAATGTGTGTTATGGGTTGTAGTCTGGTAGTGCCAGTGTGCTCACAGGAGCCTTATACAGGTCCCAGTCACAGAACAGACGTTGAGTAGCCTAATCCTCATTGATTCCACTATTGTGCAGTTCATGGAGGTGAGATTCACCTCTGAGACCTGCCTAAAAATGGCACCATGGGGGCACCAATAGCCTTGCCCAGCATTCCAAAGCCTTAGGCTGACACATGCAAGTTAGTATGGCATCGTTGCAGGCATGTTTCCCATCTGTGCTTGTGTCCCATCTTTCCTGTAAGTAACCTACTGGTAAGCAATACAAAGCCTGATACCTATACAAGTCCACTAGCTTCCAATATAGGGTTTTGGAGTGATTAAGTATCAGTAGTCTGTATGCTCTTGCTGTACTTAACTGTTGTCTGACTACATGGTGATTTTACACTGTATATCGTGATCAGAAAACTCTGTATAATCACATATGATGTTGGAGACCCCTGCACTGTAGAGGTTCGCAGATATGTAGTAGGCTATCTGCCCAAGGGCATTTAGAAGCATAGCTACAGTGTGGTGGCTTTATCTGCACCATTGATGAAGTAACTGAGCCTCTGTCAAGCATAGCCAATGAAGTGATTCCAGGCAGAGTTGCTGGAAGCTGTTGAAGACTGGGGTGCTGTAGGGAGATAGGGGCACATAGTGATCTCAAAAGGGCCTGTTAACATGACAACTCAGCACCATTTAATTTCCCCAACAGGTCTTGCAGCTATAAAACTGGAGTGGCTCCCCCACATCCTGGTTGTATGTTTCTGGGACACATGATCCCAAGGGTGTATATACTGTTGCCCAGTCATACATTAAGGTTTCCCCTGAAGTGTGTCAGTGAGGGGTTATGCCAAATGTAGTTAGGATTTTAATGTATAGTCTCCCAATTCATGTGTTATGTCGGTATTTTGTGAAGCTCACTGGGTGTGGATGGCCCCGCCTGTTGTATAGCCAAGCTTACACATAGGATTCATGGACATAGGAAATAGGCAGAAGGAACATTAATGTCAATAGTGTAATGGCTACAGCATTTGCATAATATCTGTGCATTTGTGGTTCAAATCCCAATAAAGTCAGAGATGTTTTACATGTTACATAGTATACCTTAACCACAGCTTGCATATATAGGTAGTATTCCTCAGAATAATAAAAATTTGGAACACACATAAACCCATGTGTGCTGGAGAGTTCAGTTAACAGACAATGTAATGTTATGTAAGCACATAGTGAGATGTTACATCACTGAAATATATATATCCTGAGTAGTTAGCAGAAGTGGCCATGTTTGTGTGCACAGGTTGTAGGATGTAAAGTTTGTTTAACTTTGTACAACTGCTGGTATAATGTCACACAAACACCTTTAAATCTGCTTACAACTGCTTAAATTAGCCTTATTCTGTAGTAAAACATGTCTAATACATCGCAGGTGTTGAACCCTGGACCATGTACACCATAGTCATGAGATCTACCACTAAGCCATCTAATCTGTATACATGTCTAGTGATTATTAGACTGCACCTTATACTACATGTATTTCACAGTACTGACCACAAATGGGACAGTCACTTTGTGTACATATGTACAGTACATTGTAATGTACTGTAATGTGTGAATCAACATATACAAGTCTACATATGTATAAGTGTTACAAATTAATACTAAATATATCTAGCTATATATGTGTGTGTATATATACATGTCACTGATATGTGCACATAGATAGAAATATGTGTGTGTGTGTGTATATATATATATATATATATATATATATACAGCAACATCTATACATCTATAGCTATATATATATATATGTATACATATATATATATATATATATATATATATATATATATATATATATATACACACACACATCTATGAACACACTTTGTGACACAGAAGCATTCCAAGTGGATAGAAGTGTATGCAAAACACATGCAGCATACACTTATATATAAGGTATTATAGGTATTATAACTATTAATATTAACCTAATTCCCCATAGAAGCAATGGTTGCTGTGCATGTGGAGAGTGGTGTGGGAGAGGACCGCTGGCTAATGGAATATGCATCAAGGAGGGCCTGTGTCGGATGTTCAGTACATGAACTGGAGGGGTACACATGGAGTATGGGGACAATGTAAAAAGGACACAAAGCAAGAACCTTTCTCATCCATAATACACCCTGTCAGGTCACATTGCAACACTGACTTCAACAAAAATATGAACATTAACAGGTATCATACATATGTACACCAACTGACTTACACATTTGTTTGCAGTAGTGAGGAATGGCTGTAGTACACTGAACATACTAAACACCATAAAAGTTGTACATATCTCAGATGCCTCAGTGGTAAAGCCAGTGACTGTGGTGTTCATGGTCCCCGTTTCAAGACCTGCAAGGGCTGTTACGTCATTCTGAGGTCCTGAATAAGGGATGTTGGATGCAGGGTGATTAAAGCACTTTTAAGCAGTCGTTAGCGGGCTATTGCACCGGTAAGCGGATCTTAAACATGACTAAGCGGAAATGAGCCACACAGGTTTAACCTTTGCTGAACATCATGCAGATCACAGGCAAAGCCACTCACAACCGCTGAAATGTGTGTTAATCACCCTTGCACTACCAGTGCCTGCTCTGAGAGGTAAAATGACCACTGCCAGGATTAGAACACGCAACCACATACACAATCTACAGTAAACTACCACTATGCTACCTGAGATGTAACAACAGCAGGTGTATATTCAGACAGGTTAAAACACAAAAGATATATATATATATATATATATATATATATATATATATATATATATATATATATATATATATATATATATATATATATATATATATATATATATATATATATATATATATATATATATATATATATATATATATATATATATATATATATATATATATATATAGAGAGAGAGAGAGAGATATATATATATATAGAGATAGGGAGAGAGAGAGATATATGTTGATATATAGGGATATACATATATATGTAGATATATAGATAGGTTAACAACATCTACACAACCATGGAGGTACATATAAACGGGATACCTACCAAATACCGAATGCTTGACATACCGACATGCGTAATCCCGAGGCTTAAAGACCGAAAGACCACAGTACCGAAACACCAGAAGCGCGAGTTTTAAAATCCTGATGTTAAGGGACTTTGAGTTACTGCTTCTGGTGTTGCGGTTCAGGTAGGTTACTGTGTGTAAGTGTGTTTCTGAGGGCTTAAGTGTGTGTGTAAGTGTGTGTTCTGAGTGTGTTGTGTGTTTGTGGAGGGACTGTAATGTGTGGGTGTAGGTTTGCCTTGTGTGTCTGTGCGATCTCAGAGGTAGAATATTAAAGTAAGGGGGGTGTGGGGGGATGCAGCCACCCACATGGTTTGTTTGGATGTGGTGGGTAGCAGTGTGTCTGTGTGTGCATGTGTGTGTTCTGTGTTTGCGTTACTTTTGTGAGTTTGACTATCGCAAGTTTGAGTGTTCAGTAATGTGGGGTTTGGGGGTCTGGGCCCGGTACTGTGGGCGTCAGGATTGTGTGCATTCGGGATTCCATAGGTATCCCGTATACAGCAGTTGAAGTGTTCATATATGAGTATAACATGGACCATAGCAATCACACAT
The DNA here is from genome assembly GCF_019279795.1 of Protopterus annectens. Lineage (NCBI taxonomy): Eukaryota > Metazoa > Chordata > Ceratodontiformes > Protopteridae > Protopterus > Protopterus annectens. The sequence continues at coordinate 245,042,835 of NC_056734.1, forward strand.
TCTGCTATGACCAAACTATATGAACAAAGGATATGGAGAGTATATGCCTATACACTATTACAAATATGTGCTATGGACATGAGCCAAAGAGGGTCAGTCACCAACACAACTCCAATGACTGCAAATACCTATGACAGAAATACACAGACAACTTTCATGTAGCAACACTTTATTACATTCCGATGTATTGCCGAAAGGATTCAAGGACTAACATCACCTGCATGCTATACAGGAACCATTTAACAGTGCCTTAATGAATCAGCCTGCAATTACCATAGTATTAGTCCACTAAAGGATAGGTGTTCAAATAGGGAAGGAACCCTCACACACATATCAAATATGTATAAAAGTAGTTCCTACACACCTGCATCTGCTATGTACACCCACCAACATCTCCCCCACACCCAAACCAATTACAATACATACTGTATTAACATTACAAATTATTCACTCACTGTACGACATCTGCTGAAGCCTTAACATACCTTGTCAGAGACACACTAACATGGCCCTATGTGAAATAGTTGATGTTATACAATGGAACAGCTGCTGATGTTACAGGGTTTGTTTGCACTAATCCCATTTCAGAGGGTTGTAAGTACACCAGGAAGTGTTACCAATTACTGATTATCAGAACAGTATGATACACATTTACACCAAACCAAAGATGTCTGGTGAGCACACTGTAAACCACCTAACATTATATGCATAGCCATACAGCCTTGAGCTGCTCAAACATCCTTGCCAGACTGAAACATCTGCAGAAGTATCAGGTCCAAACAAACCCTGCATAAGTAGCAATGTTCTGAAATACAACAGCTGTACTCAACATGTAGAACAACATCTACTAGGCATTACACAAAATCCATGGGAGTCATGAAGCTAATATATCTCTGTTTGTCTCCATATAGCTGTTGCAGTACATCACAAACAACACATCCAGGCCGTCTTTCTCACAAGTAAGGCAAAGGGACAATGCCCAAGTGGAGTACTCAGTTATACACCACTGTTGCCATGGTATTGGCTAATGGAGTAGCTGCACAGCTGATGTGCTTATAATTAACTACTTTGGAACACCAATTGGTGGTCAGGATAGCACATGTTATTGATATCTAACTATAAAAGGATGGCTTGTCTCACATTCAAACCATCTGTATATACCAGCATAACTTTACAAAGAAGATTGAAACACAAACTGAAAAAGATTGAAATAACAGTCAACAACACCTTGAGTTACTAATAAGGTATGTAGAACACTCAGTATGTCTGTGTATGTAGTACCTGTTCTGTAATAATTAAAGTGTATGCAATGCATATAGTGGAAACAGTTATCTTGCAGGGATGTATTGTTGAGCATCGTAATGCTTGTAGTATTTATGTGTGTACTGCTGTAGGTCACAAGGCAAACACCTCATACAGCACAAGGGATGCTATATAAGGGCTTTGAACCCAACAATTCCTCTCCAGCCGCTGTCAGTGGCAGGGTTGGTTCAACAAGTATGTGCTATAACAGGGGATAGTATATGTTGATATATTGTAACAGTAGGCATATGTATGGATGTATTACTGAGAATAACATGTCGAAGGTGGGCCTACTGTGCAATTATGATTTGCATTGTGGGATATTGTGCCAATAACTGTGTAATGTACAGTATTGTAGGCAGATATGTAATACATTTTAAATAGCATTACTGTTATGTTAGGCAAACATTAGTTATGTCTATTGGCATTTACAATACACATTAACAGGATACATATGACTTGTAGTCATCCAACAGTTTATCAGCATGATAGCAAAGTAAAATGGAAGAGCTAGTTAACTATCCATGCACATAAGACATGTAATAGGTTCATAGGTTCATAGGTAGGTACTAGGCTGTCTGCCCAAGGGCATTTATAAGCCTAGCTAGAGTGTGTTGGCTTCCGCCACCCCCTTTGGTTAGTTCCCTGTGCCTCTGAACAGCAGAGCCATTAGTTCCCTGTGCCTCTGTCCAGCAGAGCCACTGCAGTGATCCATGGGGTACATTTCTGTCTCCCATCCACCCATCAAGGTTTCTCTTGAAGAGTGCTAGTGAGGGGCCCTGCCTGATGTACATTGGAATCATGTTCCAAAGCATGGGGGAGTCGCTGGGTCAGGAATCTATCCCTCCAGCATGTCCTAGTTATCACTGTGGTAAGGTTTATATCCCTAGAGCATGCAGTTCTCATGGGTGTTTGTTTAGGTGGAGCATATCCATCAATACTGGGTTGGACATGGGCCTTGTATGTCAAGCAAAGATCAGCTCTGAGTACGCGGTATGCAACCAAGTACAGCTGAAGTTTCTTTAGTTGGGCTGCATAGGTCATCTGTTTGAGGTCAGTAATCCTCTTGGTGTGGTACTTTTGTGGTCTTTCAAGCTGTTGCAGTTGTCTTGTAAGGTACATCCCAAATGGGGTGTTGGATTCTTTAATGGATCTAATAAGTGATGAGTAGAGAGGCACAATGATCTCCTTTGTTCTGGATGTGAACCCATTTGAGATTAGGGTGGCCACATAGAAGGATATTCTAACCACCTTGGCAATATGGTTATCAAAGGAGAGATTGCTATCTACTTGGGTTCCCAGATCCCTTATTACTTTTTCTGTATGTAGGGGACTACCACCTATATGGTAGTCTGTGGGTAATTAGTTTTTTCCAGAGGGGATGACTATGCACTTTTTGGCATTCAGCTTGAGGCCATGATATTAACACAAGGTATCCATCTCAGTGAGACCCTTCTGGAGTGTGTCTGTATCAGCTGGGGAACCAATTATAGCCCCTAGTTTGCAGTCATCTGCAAACTTTTTCAGCCAAAGTCCTCCTGTGTTTGCCTGTACCTCAGAGAAGTATATACTGAATATGAGGGGTCCTAGGACTGAGCCCTGGGGGATGCTACTTGTAACTGGTTTACAGTCAGACCTAGGGTCTGCAGCTCTCACTGTGTGGGTTCTGTCCATGAGCCAGTTTGCAAACCATCTCGTGATGTAGGGGTTAATGTTCAGCTTGATGTGTATGTCTATAATACCAGAATGGGTAATGGTGTTGAAAGCCTTTGCAAGGTCAAGGTAGGCTGTGTGGACCTCCTTACCCTCATCTAATGCCTTGGTAACTGTCTCAAAGAAGTCCACCAGGTTTAGGAGGCATGGTCTGCCCTTAACAATGCCAAACTGGGTGGTGTCAAAGGTTTGGAGGTACCCAATGTCTCTGTGAATGAGATCTATGATGATGTGCTCCATAGCTTTGCAGACCAGGCTAGTCAGGCTTATAGGGCAATAGTTCCTGAGGTCTGTTGTGGCGCCACCTTTGTGGAGTGTGATAACTGTTGCTGTGCGCCACTCTGTGGGTACATAGCCTGTAGAGAGGCTGTGTTTGAGCAGTGTGTTTTGGTGAGGGGTTAGTTCATTTTGGAGCTCTTGTAAGACACAGCCTGGGACACCGTCTGGTCCCATTGAGGCTGTGTTCTTGGCTTTGGATAGGGCTGTTTTAACCTGTGTGTTGGTGATTGCTGGGGTCGTACATTCTTCTGGTATGGTTATGGGATCTTTCAGGGGTGAGAGAGGTGTAAAGTTAGCACTGAACCTGTCTGCCAAAATCTTGGCAATATCAGTCAGTTCAGTGTATTGTCTGTCAGTCTGCACCAACTCAGTGCAGATCTGAGAGTATCCACTTAGGTTCTTGACATAGCTAAAGAACTCTTTGTGGTCATTGTTAGAGTCCTTGGAATTATCTCTTTCAAAGCTAGCCTTGGAGGAATTTATGTGGGACCATAGTGTCTTGCTGATAATGATCAGGGATGTCTTTCCTTCTAGGGATTTCGCTCTTATCTGTACTAGTTTTCTCCTTCTATTGTAGAGCTTGTTTATGGCAGGGGTCCACCAGACTGGTTTCCTTTTCTTGTAGGAGTGAGTCTTGGCTTGCCTTGGGATAGCACAATCCATGCTTTCCTGCAGATTATCATAGAGTACCTTTGTATAGGTTTCAGCATCCTGGTTAGCACTGTCCATTGTCATGGGGGCTGTGAACCTTTTAACCTTGGTCTTAAGCAATGTGAAGTTTGCTTTGGAAAAGTATTTCACATTGGTTTCCTTGTTTGGGGTCGTGGGCGGAATGTGACTATCCAGAGTGATTAGCCCATGGTCTGATCTAACCAGCAAGGGGTTGACATCAGGTGTGGAACACTGGTCGCCCATGTTGGTGATGACCAGGTCCAATATGTTGTTCCCTCTAGTGGGGGTGTTGACCAGTTGATCCAGGACGTTTAAGTGTATACATTCATGGATGCCCTGGGCAAGGGAGTTAGTATTTCAGTAGTTCTTCAAGTTAATGTTTGGGTAGTTGAAATCACCCAGTATTAGGGTGTTTGGTAGGACCTTCATATGTCCCAGTGTCTCCGGAAATGCAGATTGTGGGTCCTGTGTCATGGTGGGTGATCTGTAGCAAGCTACAATTTGGAATGCAGCTTTGGTCATTGTTAGTTGCATTTGGATGATCTGTGATGCATCATGCTGCACCACTAACCTGGAGGTGTGAGTTTCCTTAATGAATATGTATACACCCCTGCCATTTGTGTTTCCGTCCGGGTTCTGTGGCCAAAAGGTGTGGTATGAGTTATAACCTGGTAGTGCTGTGGTACTCTCTGGAGCCTTAAACCAGGTTCCTGTTACTGCACAGATATCGATATTCTCCATACAGATGAGTGCCTCGAGTGCATGTAATGTGAGTTCCAGACTTTTGGCGTTGAGTAGCATTACCTTCAGTTTATGGTTACTTGAGCTATATACGGTGGTGGGTTTGTCTTTTGAGCCTTGCATAAAGGTCCACATTGCCTAATATCCACCTCTCTAGTATTGTTTGCAAGCAATGACAGCTGTGCATGTGTACATGTTCTGCAAATGTGTACTGACCCTTGTTACAGGGCTGTGCCAAATGGCTATGTGCACACCTACATAGAGTGGATATTGACAGTAGAGACACACTGGTTGAATGTTTAGGTTTGTGTAGCCTAACCTCTCATTGGCAGAGTAACAGCTGCTTGGAAATATGTGGAAAGTACTGGTAATGAAACAGGGTGCATATCATCTTTAACTCTAGTGTGACATCTGCTGTAGGAGTGTAAGATGTAGGAAATCGCTGCCCATGTGTAATAGCTGTTTCATAGGTGATGGCTTACACTATCTAATCATATCCTGATTATGTCGATATTGGCAGCAGAGTCTATTGATATTTGACTCTGTGTGGGTGTCTGTGGCCAACAGAGCTCATGGTTCTGGTGGGTATGTGAGCATATACCCAGACAAGGATATAGCCCTGTTGACATGTGCATCATCTGTACTCAACTATCAGGATGTGATGTGGCCCTCAGAGAGGGACTGCTACTGAAGGTAGCCACCATGTTCCTGTAATAGCTAGTGTTGCCACGTCCATAACACAAATATGTACTTGTGAGCATCACTGTCTAAAACATCTGCATAAGCAGTAAGTAAACTAAATACAGTACATGGTACTTGTAGTACTGAATGCTCATACAGGCATGTCCACTAGTCAGCTACTGGTGTTTACTAATGTTAGCTTTGTGCATGCGGCCATCCTGGGGGAATGCAATCTTTAAGACATGTACACTGCCAAACCCGCCTAATACAGCAACCCACACATTCTCTGGGATGCTGCTACAGGGGAGAGCTTGGAGGCAGTCCATTCTACACCCATGACTGGACTAGACAGTCAAGAGGTGTAGGTTAACACATGCATCCCATCACCACAACCAGCACATACCCTTACCAGAACACAGTAAGGACACACACACACACATGCCACCAGAATTCACACACATCCACAGAGGCCTCTAAGTTTCTGGCCAAGCAAGAGGCCTCCCAAGTTGGAATAGACAGACAACAGGATACAAAGACTGTATAACATAGTTTGCATAATTGTGTCACTCCTCAGAACATGTGACCAAAAACATGACCAACAGTACGCATTTGTGAATGCAAATTCTAGCACTATGTTACACACCAAGCTATATGAGGGAAAACATACTGTCAACTACCTGTCTGCCATGATTAGCCACATACCCATACACTTAGACCACCTTTTGAACTATACACATGTCTCTGGCATATTCTATGTTGTTGTGCAGGACATGTGATGCAGTAGCCTTGACTGCATGGAAACACATGTAGGAACCATCAAGTCTTGTAGCCCATGCAGGTATGTCTCAAGTCCTGGGTAGCATTCTGCCATTGGCCAGAATGATGCAGCAGTACAGGGACAAGGATTGTATTCCACAACCGTGTAATGTACTGGTGTAATTCAAAGAGTATCCAGCATCTCTGTGTGGGATAACATGGTTGACAGACCATGATGCTTTGCCAGACGGGGCCTACACCTGTTACCCCTGAGAATATGGATACTGGCAATGGCCTGTGTTTCCCCTATAGTGCCCTCATCATGCCAAGTTCAAGTGAATGTCCACTGATGCAACAGGGACAGCCAAGAAATAAACTGTGGGTCTTGATACTCAATGATACAAATCAGGTACTCAATATGGACTCACTTATGACAATCTGAAACATGGGGAACATATCTGTGCAGTGATATGGTTCCATGCTCTGGAGAGCACCCTTGCATGACCATGTTATAGCACATACCTCACCTCATGGCCATCACCCTTTATTGGAACACATGGCCCACAGGTGTGTCCAACTTCCTGAGGGATATGTACACTCCCACGCTAGTTGCACTTGCACAATGTAAGATGCATTATGTTGAGCAACTACCTTTGTGCCAAAGTTTAATCCAAAATGCACCTTGTGACAGATCATCCACCATGCCTTAAAATTCCAAACTGTCATTGTGCTGTAATGGGGAATACCAGTTCTGAGACAGGAAACCATAATCATGGCCACTCAGCTATCCCATTATGAACTGGGAAGACTCATCATGTACCAGCACATGTGCTCAATACATGCTGGATGTCAGCAACAGCAATGACCTGGATCACCATAGTCACACAAACAGAGCTAACAGTATGCCACACATGCTCAGTCCTCAAAGCCAATTTTATGCTCCTTAAGAGTGAAATGGTGACTGTCATGGCACCCATGCAAATGTACAATGCATGTGCAAATGCTGAGTCCTACACAAATGCACTTTAAGCACTCACATATGTGCAGCGATTGTGCCATTGAATCAGGAACAGGATTCAACCAAACACAAACATGAAGGCAAACCGGTGGTACCCTGCCTTAAACTGTACCACAGAAGGTAGTAACTGTTGCAAGAGTCAACACACATGAGTGGAAGATCACCCATGGTCAGCCTATGTAAGATGCAGATACACCATATAATGCCACACAAAGCTACTGCAAAACTAATCATCCACATAGTATGAGGCCAACCAGAGAGGATTCCATAGCTGTGTTATGAAACATAATGGCAACAACAAGACCTGCTGTGCTTCACAGCATTATGGCATGAGAAGCACTGCACCTACGTAAATAGCACCTGTTCATCCAGATAGGGTCTTGGATAACATAAACACACTGCCCCCCCCAACAGGTACACATTCATATATCCATGCACTCTACAGAGCCCCTGTAACCACAACTATGGAGGTACAAGCTGCACTCAGGCTGCATGGGACCTGTCCACATCCCAAGTTGTATCATACACATATGTCAAAACAATTTGCTCTCCACATAAACATCATGTAAAATCATAGCTTCATGTCAGGCTGTGTACACACTGAATGCTGTTCCCCAACAGTTATCACATCCCACAAATGGGGAGACACCACTGATAATGGGAATTACTGCACTACTACCCTGCTGAGTCTGGTCTGAAAGGCCATGAACCTTGATTAACTTATTTGATGTCAGCAGTACAGATGTGGATGACAGTAAGGTTGATTTCACACAGCATATCATAACCTTGCCAGATCATAGGACAATACTGTGTTCCAGCTACACTCAGTATACTAGATGTACATTCCTATGTCACATGAGTGTTTTGCAATTGGACTGCTGACAGAACCAACACTACAGAAGGTGTCTGAATAATACATGCACATCACACCAGTGCCAGCTATAGTAAGACAGGGTTAATTCATTGTACTCCCCCTCAATGTAGTCTATACCACACAGACTAACACAGAAGGCATCTGCCTATTGAAGTATGTGAATGACTATGACCTAGGAGCAATAGCTAACTCAATGAGTGTTGCGGTCAACATACAGAAGGGGCTTTGTGAGTGAAGTGTGTGACATATGGCCACAGTCTGACAGCTACATATTGCATTGTCACCCCTGTGTTAATAATCCTGTACCCATGAACTACCACCTAGGCAACAGTCAACATAATGGACACTGTGTGTAAGGGATGCAGCTGGACAGTTGTCTTTCCTGTGATAGTTATGTCACAACACCTGTCAGGTAGTCGTAAGTGGCAACCCTAATCATGACAGAGTGTCATCCATAAATATGGAGATCATTATTCAGCCATACTCAACACTCAAGTGACCCATATCAGATCACATATTTCCTTTAAGGGGTATTGGCCATGTTCAGATGGCCTACACCAGCCTTCCCAATCCATTTCTCCACTATGTAGCATGATGCCTACCCTGAATAAAGCCATGTCCAACCCATTGATGTTGGACATGCTACACTTACACATCCTGATCACAAACACATACTTCATGGACATCCACCTTCCTAGTACAAGGATCACCACATGCTGGACAGATCCTTGTCCCATACACTTTACATACTCCTGCCATACTATGCATCCCTATCCAACAAAGCTGCACATTGCCCCTCTTTCAGACATGGTGTGATGACTGCATGGTAAATATATCATTAACCCTGTGGATCAGTTGTGGCACTGCTTGACCTGGCCCCAGAAACCCACCTGTCAGCTACAGCTAGGTAACCTTTCATCCTAGGCTCACACATGGCCCAGGGCATATAGCCTACTAGTTGACTTTGACCGTACATACTATAGTTGATATCCAACCCTGCAAATACCATCAGGCTAGCCAGTGTCCCATGTGTATCACATGTGCAACACAGGTGATACATGGCAAGATGTTGAACTGCTGTACAGTGCCATGTAGATGTATATGGCAAAACACATACATGTAAAACCTTCCATGAGCAAGTCTACAGGGTCACAGGTCATGTCCGTTAAGGCAGTGTAAGTCTTTATATGTGACATATACACAGCATCAAGGTCAACTGCATTAATGTGAATACATCCAGGCATGTGCTGATAGGTAAGAACACCAGTACAGGCAAACAGACATGCCCACATTAAGACAGCATCCACATGGAGTATGAGCAATGTCACCAGGTGACACACAGATATATGGTGATAATATCCAATCACCATTGAGTGTCAAATGTGTGTGACACAAACATGTCAGTGGTGTCAGTGTCATGTAGATTTCAAAAGACAACTATTTAATCATAATAAATGTGATATACATGTATGTTCAGCTGTACCTCTGTATGTCTCTGTGAGTTACTGTGACCTGTCTCCATCATTATGTCTTTCAGGTATGCCGCGTGCAAGGCTGCCACCTAATACCCGCTTGGAGGATGAGGTCCTCATCCCACATCTACTTGATAATCATCATGTACTGTTCAGCCATGTGCTACAGGATGCACAGCAGCGGGTTGCCCTGTGGCAGGAACTTTGCAGGAGGGTTAATGATGTGGGTAGCCACAACCTCACATATCAGCAGGTGTGCAGACACTGTACAGACTGAATTAGATGGGCAAAACAGCATGTGAATGCAATCGTTAGGGAACAAGGTGCAACAGGTGGTGGGCCATCGACCCAGCCCCCACTCACATGTACCGAGGAGCTACTGGCCAACCTGGGGACACCTGCAGAACATCATTCACAAGCCTTAGATGATATTGTGGAGGAGGGTGTCTCTCAACCACTGAGTCTGGACTTGCCTGGTAAGTCACTACTGCACATATAACAACTATATTTCATATAGTTACATGTGTCACTGTACAATATGTAATGTAACATCATATGCAAGGCATGTATACACACATGCCGCATACTATAGTATGCTACTCTATGTATGCGCACATGTGTATACTCCATAGTATAGTCTATTGTACTGGCGTATGTGTTAACATGCCCATTGCTCCCTGTAGCTATCATACAGGCATGGATAATGATCATACTGCTGTGTCACTCCTATTTAGGTACCTCTGGCTTTCTGCTGCGACAGCAGCCTGTTGCAGGTGAGACTGTTATTATTTATCAGGCATGTTAATGCATAGATCTATCTGCCATGTGGCCATTTACCACATGTACACATAATGTATGGTCATGTCACAATATACAGGTCGGACCTGCAATGCATCACAATGGCTACCCATGTGCAATAATTGCAAACTATGTGAAACACCAACATGAAACCTCACAAACTGTCATTACCAGATGTGTGGACAGCTGTGCATACAATGGTGGAGGTGTTGTTCACTGTAGGGACATGTACTACAGATCAGAACTACACATGTGGGGAATACAAGCAGTACTACACAGTGAGCTGGAGTATGGCCAGCCCACAGGATTCACCGGTGGGGATTATACCCCTGCTATGAATGTCACACAATGTTATGTGCTATCTGACATGTCCATGACATTTAGTGGGCTGGCTGCAACACTGCCTAACTATCCTGAAAACATATCCCACATCCGAAACATACCAGCCTTTGTCTGCATAACCCTGTCGTCAGTGGAGCATATGACATCTATGGGTGCATGTCATATGGGACAACACAGACATGTGAAATAGATGCCTATCACAACCATTTGGCCAACACATGTTCACACATGGCCATGGAGGATGGCCAGAGACATGAAGCAACACACACAGTAGAAGTGATGTGCATGTGTGTACACTTTGTTGTACATTGGCTCCACATGATCCAACTATAGCCTTTGTGTAATGTTTATATTGCAGATATGGAACACTAGACATCCTAAAGGCCTGTGCACATCTTGTGTAGGCATGACATCAATCCACCACATAAGATGTGTTGAACATCTTGAGTGTGTCACGACATGACGATAGTCACCTGTACAGTATCCACATACATACACAGGCAACCACATCAGGCCACAGATACAGTACATTCCCCTTGATGGTGTCCCTCGTGTGTGTGTGTGTGTGTGTGTGTGTGTGTGTGTGTGTGTGTGTGTGTGTGTGTGTGTGTGTGTGGTACACAGATGTCATGTGGGACATGGTGTACCAATGAGTTTGCCATGTCTGGCCATAGTTGCCAGGCAGCAGCAATATGGTTGCAGATGTGCAGGTGTGTCATCCGTATACCATTCAGTGACCTGTATCACACATTCCACATTATGGTTTAGTGTGTATACACCTCAGTGACGTGGGTCACATTCCACAGTATAAATGTATTGTATCTGAACACAGTCATGGCTATGAACTTTGGCTGTAACTCACACTGTATAGCAATAGAGAAGCCAAATGATTCCCTGCAATGGCCATGCACATCATCTAAACGTGCAGTATATCTGTAGGGCAGACAGAAAACACTGAATCAGCAGAAGGTCCGTGTTAGTATAACACATCCCTGCATTGGGACACCATTACTCCACTGTATATTTGACAGGACACCATTGTGTTAAACATGTATGCATGTCATTGCACACGTCAGCAGATCACATGTCATACTACATGTGATTGTCAAGGTCATATGCCACACATCAGGCATGTGTACTGTTAACCTGTGCTGGTCTACATGTGTAACACAGAGATGTATGCTAACTACTACTATAATTGTGTAAAGTGCATGCCTTCTGCTATGACACATGCATACTGTTGTGTGCAACCCAGGGATGTATGATAACTACCACTATTATTGTCTGAGCTGCATGCAGTCTGCCGTATCACATGCATGTTGCATGCCTTCTGTCATATCACATGCATGTTGGGTGCCATAGCAAGTGTCTGTGTGTGTCTGTGTGTGTGTGTGTCTCTGTGTGTATCTGTGTGTGTGTGTGTGTGTGTGTGTGTGTGTGTGTGTGTGTGTGTCTATTGTATAGATTTTAATGTACAGTTCTTGTCTGTCCCTCACAGGTGTTGATGTAGGTGCGTTCCCCTCCTGTGGTCCATCTGATGTTAGTGTCCCCACAGACTCAAGCAGTGATGATGAACGTATGATTGAGGCACAGGCAGGGTTGTCAGGGGCTGAATCTGTGCCATTGGTTGTCATTCCACCTATATCCCCTCATCCCCACACACAGTTCTCATGCCAACACATACCTCATCACCAGTGGCCATAGAGGAAGGACAGTTGGCGTGTGGTAGCTTGGGACAGGAAAGTGTGGAGGCTATGGAAGGTGTGCCTGCACACCATGGTGTCAGCCAACTGACTGGTGATGCCCCACACCGGCATGTGGCCAGTGCTGCTCATAGGAGGACCTCTGGCCAACATGCCCCTGTAAGACAGCACAGCAGCTGGTGTCATCAGTTGCATGTTTCAGGCTGTAATGGAGGCACAGGCATGTGCTGAACAGCACAACAGAGAAGATCAGAGGCATCAAGGGGCTGCTGTCCATTCTTTAACCAACAACATCCAGGCAATGGCAAATGCTCACCATCATCTTGCTGAAGTTTTGGATAGACAATTGGGTGACATAGTTGGAGTCCTTGACCGTGGCATGTCAGTCCGCGAGCATGAGATGTCTGTTCTGGAACATCTGGTAGGAGTGAGGAGTCGGGCACGTGGATGTAGGCCAGCTACATCACCTGTTGCAGGTCTGCGTGAACGTGCTACCTCACATGCCCACCCCCATAGTGGCAGTAGCAGGAGCAGTGCAGCCAGTGCTGTGCTGTCCACACCAGGACACAGCAGGCCACATGCATGTTTCCCTGGACGGTACCAACAGGGACATGGTTCCAGTGGACATATGTCATCAGACAGTACCCAATCTGCACCTCTGCCTATTAGTGCCAGTGCAACCCCTGGCAGGCGCAGGTCATGTGGCCATGGCTGGACACCGTGAAATGTAAAACCTGGCATGTACAGTCTGCAGCTGTCAATAATACCCCTGTGTAGGCCAGACACATGCCAGAACTGTGTGCATACATACACGCACACACAGGAAACATATGTAGGGCCCCGCAACACACACATGCATAACATCCACCCACACCCAATGAGATCAAAGGCCCTAACCCACACACATGATGTCATCCAATGGTGCAGCCTAGGCCTCTGGCAAACATTATCACCCTGTGTATATGATGATTCCTGTGCCGCATCCCTGTCATCCACACCATTGGTGCATGGACATGCTCATATGGTCTGATGCACATGGTGAACAGACTAGGAAGATAATTGTAGACTACAATTGTTGTGTACTGTTGACATGCAGCAGACATACCATGTACTACAGGTTTAGAATGCATTTTGTACTGTTAACAGTATGTGTCGTGTAACAACAGTAACTGCATGTTGGTCTTGATGTTCTGCCTTCCTTCTTCAGGTCTAATTACATGTGCTGGTGTATGTCAGTGTTTGCATTTAGTGTCCCATATGTAAATGTGGACTACTCACAGGAATGTATGAAAATACCAGCATGCACTTTGTAGCTTCCACATCACAGTTAGAAAGTCCCACGTTCCAAGCACGTATACTGATCTACTGATCCAAGAGCATGATAGCTGTGTATTAAGCTACTGTGGCTAGAGACGTGACATCCATACTGGGTGACATCACAGGTACAGTTACATGGAGTGGGGAGGTAAGAGAGTGGTCTAGCTGATGACAAGGGTAGAGGCCAGTGGAAAGCGTGTTGCCTCATTGGGAAGCAATGATAAACATTCCCATGACAGGATGCGAACACACAAATACACCCACACACTCAGGCATTCATACACATGTATTCAGAGACACAGTAACACACCCACACACTCACGGATTCACCGACACAGTAACACACACACACACACACACACACACACACACACACACACACACACACACACACACACACACACACACACACACACAGTTGCTAGTGTTGAGATGAGGACACCTGCCTATGTGCAAATCATCATTACAGTACTGTGCACTTACATGGCATGCCACAGAGATTACACATGTACAGGTAGTCAGAATGGCCTAAGAGCGAGGACATCAACAGGGATACCAGATTGCATTGCCTGGATGGGGGGAGGGGTCTTATCAGCTCACTATGGTAACATACATCCTCACTCCAGGGACCAGACAGCCATACACACACACACACACACACACACACACACACACACACACACACACACACACACACACACACACACACGCACACACTGTGGCATTCACTATTGAATACACCTATGTCACGCACATACAGATATCTGACATGTGTGAGATACACACCCCTGCCTATGTCCTGCTTTCTACATTGCAGTCTGTACAGATGTCTACAACAGTGTACAGGAAAGTGAGTAACAATTGAGATGTATTCCCCACCATACATGACATATATGGACACACACACAACCACACATGCCAGTACTGTGAATTAGGCGACGGCATGCCATTCGACTGTACGGAATCAGTGGCCTGTCCAGTGTTTTATTCATATTATTTGTGTGTTCCTCTTACAATCTGCACCCGTCTTGCAGATACATGGGAACTGAGTAATTGGGTTTTGGGACCCACATCTGTCAGCCTAGTCATGCTACTGCATACCTATTATTCTATCATCTTTCGAAGGTAGTCAGTGGAATGTATACTTTCTGTTCATATCAGACCTCTCATATGATTGGGGAAAAAGGAAGACTGAATCAGGGACATGGCATAACATCAGGGACACATTTAAATTACTGGTGCTATCAACCTAACACATTGACAGACTCAGAGCATATGTATTCATACACATTGTCTGAGGTACATACTGTTTATGACTCTTAATTGTTGTCATTATTCATTACGTGTAATCCACCACCTTTCCTCCTAATATCACTAGTTCTTGGAGGGTTTAGGTGGGACAGAGTTAGAATGTGAGTCGAAGTCAGGGACGTGCCTGGTAATCGGGGACAGTTCAATGGTATGGTTCCTATGTGTTCCCCCAATAGTTTACAGCCCATCCAGTGGATGGGCTCTTAGGGGTTGGGAGGTATGGACATCAGCTATGCCCATATCAGAATATTACTTACATCCCCGGGGCGGTCCTAATATGACTCTGCCAGCCAACACCTGCATGCCTAGGCCCATAATTGCATACCGATAGTTTCCCCACCTGCCACTCCTCTACAGCAATCATCCTTACTCTAGGTGCAGGTGGGGTATAAACACCCGACTACACACTGCCCACTCTCCCCATGTCAGGACACATGTCATACGTTGTGTCGACCCATGGGTTATCAGGCTTGCACAACCTACTGGTCCTTGTACATCTACAGTCTGGTCTGATAAATCATTACTGGGACTGGATCCAATCATTAATTTTTGGTGTCCCACAAGGGACATTGATGTCTATGTTTCAAGATTCGACCTTGCAGGTCTCTCCCACTGGTAGTATCCTGCCGGTGGTCTGGGAAGCAGTGGTGTGTTTACCTTTATTGTGTGTCTGTATGTCTCACTGGCCTAGCTGGGAGGTGGGGGGGTAATGCTACGTGTTACACGTTTTATTGGACCTCCCACCACATACGTTACTCGTAACTGCTGTATCCTATCCTAGCTATATACATGTGTATATTTACTGTCACATATATATATATATATATATATATATATATATATATATATATATATATTTACATTAATATATACAGATATATCTGTATATGTATACATACATGTATATTTATATCTTGCTGTCTATATATATATATATATATATATATATATATATATATATATATATATAAAATCTAACGGCATATGGGTCTATGGTTGTCTGCATATGTATATGTTTATATGTGGGTATGCATCTATATTTTTTGTATGTATACATTCGTACTATGGTGAGGGAGAGGCATAGCTCTATGTCGCTATGGGTAGATATACACACACACACCTCTACATATATACGTCTACATCTGGTTATTCCGTTCCTTGCCATATAGATTACACTTTGCTTTAGTAGGTCTCGCAGTAGTTGTGACTGCTCATTGGCCGATGCCTCTGCCCAATGAACACATTTGCTTGCATCCCTAAGGCTGTCCATATAGGCCCACATCAGCCAACACCTGCACACCTAGACCCATAAGTAGCTACCCATAGTTCCCCCACCCTCGCCTGCTCAACAGCACCCATCCTTACTCTGGGTCCTGGTCTGTTCTGGACAAACCACTACACGCTGTCCACTCTCCACTTCACGTGACCCATTTCATACAATTGTCTCGGCCCACAGGTCATCAGGGTTACCCACCCTTGTATTACGAGTCTGTATACACTGCAGACAATATGGCCGGTCTATCACCTTTATTTTGTTTGTGCAAATTATGGGGTGTCCCGCAAGGGACGCTCCAGTCTGTGTTCCAAGATTACAATCCACGGGTGCACTGTGTACCCCCCCCCCATGGTTGTATCCTGCCTGTGGTCTGGGGAGCAGTGGACTCTTTACATTGCTTGCGAGTATCTTTCCTGTGTCCGGCGGGAGGGGGGGTGGTGGAAGGGCATGCTACGTGTTTCATGTTTCATGCCTGGGCTCCTCACTTCCATTGGCATAGCCTGTGAACATATGTCATTCCTGTGCGCTGTTTCCTATCATAGCTGTATATCTCTGTATCATAGCTGTATATCTCTGTATATCTACGCGCACACACACACACACACACACACACACACACACACACACACACACACACATATATACATATATACATATGTCTTCCACATGCTGTACTTCATGCACATAGGTACACGCAAATACTTATCTTTCATGACGTGGTAGGTTGACCCGGGTAATACCCATTCATCTTTGGGCCATCCAGACAAGGATGACTTGGACCATGAATGGCCAGTTATTGAGCAAATGCTCTGACCATTAGTAGGGTTGCCACCTTTTCAAATGGCCAAAGTGGGACATTTTCAGGACACACATCAGATTTTGCAGGCTGACACATACCCACGGTCAGTACAAAGGATAGAACTTAACTTTTTTGCCTACATGATAGCTTATTCTTGTAGCATTTTAGTTGCTTATTCTGTTTCTTATAACATTTAAGTATTTTAGATACAGAATAACTATATTATGCAACTATTACATACAATATAGGACATAATTATGTCCTACAATCTCAGGACATTTGCCATTTTTAATAATTTTTGTCAGGACACAATTGCCCAAAGAGGAACTGTCCCTCGCAACGTGGGACAGGTGGTAACCCTAACCATTGGGCTAGGCTTAGCAAAGGGCAGAGGCATGCAAACACGCTGCTTTTCGCTTCCACTTGGTATAAAAATCAACACTGCAATGAAATACGGACACAGGGTTTTAAATGTCATTGTTCGAGGGACGGGGGCTCAAAATTCAGCTATGTGCTTTTGTGTTTACTCCTGTGATTCAATTTTGGGGTTCACAGAACTCTCTTGTATACTTTGCATACATTTCAGTATTCACGGACACTGACAGGAGTGATTACTATTAAAAGCAGGGTGTACTAGTCAGCATTTTAGGCTGTGCGACTGTAGCCAACATGCTCATGCCTCCGTGCAGTGCTTAAGCACGTCCCCCTGTACTCACGAACATTTCCTGTGCACGTGGATGGTGCGGCAGCGCACCTTCATTAATATGCATAAGTTGCTGCTGCTCCATCTCTACGCAGCACGGCGGTGCAAGGCTAACGCCGCCCTTGCGCCAAGCTTCATTAATCCCGGGGAGTGTTATATACACATGTTATACATTTTATGGAGGCTGACAACTGACATGATGACATTATACGCATTAGTCGAGTTACTTTCTCTGCTCGCCTTACTGATGGAAGTTATGGAAAATAATCCTTCATCTTGTATGTTGCTGTTATGTATTTAAAAATATAATGGATATGAACACAACATCTAAACATGTATAACCTGTCACATTATCATCACATGTAACAATCCATTACATTATCAGTAACAGTCATATGTGGGATTTGAACCCATTGCAGAGAGCATCACAACAAGTATAGGACAACCACACAACCCTTGTTACCTTGTGTATCACTACAGTAAATACTGAACACTCAAAGCCATCCTCATTTTGTCTATATTTCAGCTTGAATATACTAACAACAACTGATATTGTACTAGACATCAAAGTGTGTCCGTAACCTATGCCTGAAACTTCCAGCTTGCAGAATACCTTAGAATACATTGTCTTCCATAAACATAACACCGGTAGAACAAGTTAATCACAATAAACTAAGGATATCTTTTCATTTTGGCTTTATCTATGGTACATGCATTAGTAAGCTTCAGTGAGTACTGTATGCTATTAACATACGACTTATGGAAACCCTTAGAAGCCATTGTTCTCATTAACGTACTAGACACAGTCAAAGTGAACCCAGCTTTACAGCAGGTACCACTGTTTGCTATTTTTATCTACTTTTCATATATCCATCTGTATGCTTATTATTTGACCCTACAAATACCCATTATGTCACAGACACTTTGTACTGCAGACTTGTTTAACAAAAAAGGATTGCCAGCATGTATAATTTGAATCATAAATGTTGCATATAACATAGATACATAATGATAGTGTATTTCTCCAAAGCACTGACATCAAGTGACAGCTTACCTTTGACGCTAGTTGTAAGTCAGTTATACCTGACAGTGAGTGCGCTTATGTGCACTTTTAAGTACCATTTGTGCCAAACATTATTAATAAGCTTTAGTAACATTCAATGTTTGCTAATCCCATTTGCATCGACTGCATACCTTCTCAAAATATGATGCATTAACCAATAGCTCAGCATAACGGGAAGGTACTCTATGCAACTACCCAATGGGTATCGGTATATGTCTCTCATGTGTATACACAGGTCTGTTGCACTGCCTGAGACTGTGAACTCTGCATTGTTACAGCTTTTGTTTAGTGCTGTGACCAGTGTGATAATATTCAGTCATGACTGCAAAGCATTTTATTTCAAATGTATAGCACATGTTAAAAGCCGGGCTTTTACTTCAATCATATTGATTCATGATATTGAATCTTCCCTGTATAGTCATACATGTCAGTTATTTAAGCTACATAAATCCATACAGTCATAGCCAAGATGGGTTAACTAGGCAGATAAGTCCCAGGGATTGACTACAAACTTAGATGAGAGTTGTAGGGTCAGATCAATGTTCCTTCAATTTGTATACATTACTCCTCATGTGTGTTTTATTAATAGTGACATAACAATGATTAAATGTCCAAAATGTGAACTTCTATGTCATGCGAAGGCTCTAGAACATGTGATTCTCTATACACTTCACTGTTTATTTTACTTGCCAAACAATATCTAATCAACTGACAGAATCTGTCCATGGCAGTAAAACTTATTTTTTCATTTTTGCAGGTGATAAGGACATGAGCGAGGAAGTGAGTCCTGTGCATTAAGCTGAAGGACAGGCTGGAGGACACGCAGTGGGAGAGAGGTATCCAGAAGCAATCATAGCATTGTTAAATGGCTACTTTTGCTTGTAGAATCAGGCAAACTATTATTAATGCAGCACTACAGATAATGCATCTCAAGGTATCTGAAATAATCATTGATTTCATATGAATAACATTATACATGTATTGCAAAATTCCACTTTTGAGTTTTAAGCAGGGATGAATGACTTTAGGCACTCTAACCAGAGAAACATGCAAAAGGATATGATTGACTTGCCATAAACATGTCTGCGGCAGGAAAAACACTGGTCTTGAGTGGTAATTTGCCATCAACCAGAAAAATACTGTGATTCAAAGACAAGATAAGCCTTGCTAATGGACTTGTAAAATTTTTTGAAAGCAAAATGGTTAAAGTTGCATGTGCTTCTTTTGAAAGCAAAAAATGTGCTCAGTGTTGGACCCTCTCCTGTTTGATATCTCTTTCTCAGAACATGATGCCAGCATTCCTGGCTTGTCTTTATCTAAGCTTGTAGATAACTGTAAATTTGGTGTTATTATTCAATTTTCCAATGACTCACAATTACTTCATTGTTGTTTAGACCATGTTAATAACTGGTACAATCACAATGGCCTCAAATTAAATGTCAAGAAATGTAGTACAGTTCATTTTAGTAAGCAAAACATTTTCACATGGCAGATAGCTGATGCACCCCTGTAATCAGATACTGTTGCAAGGGATCTAGGTACGCTCATTAATAATTCCTTATCGTAAGACCGTCTTATTTCAACAGTAATTAAGAAAACCATCTATAAGATGATCTATATGATCTCTGTCAGAAAGTTATGTTCCCACACTGTAGAAAGTATCACATATAATTCCCCTCCACAAAGGCGGCCCCTATACAGAACTAACCAATTACCGCCCCATAGCTATTCTCTCTCCACTCTCCAAAATACTAGAGAGATGCATACATTCTCAGATCTCAGACTACCTCCTTACTAACAACCTCCTTTCCAATACTCAGCATGGTTTCCGACCAAACCAAAGCACTACCACTGCCTTACTCTCCTTTACTAACACTATCCTTCAACATAAAAACAATGGCTATCTCTCCTCTGCTACTTTCCTAGACCTATCTAAAGCATTTGACATGGTCCCACACAAACAGCTCATCTCTGTCCTCAATAACCTATCCTTCTCTCAATCAGTCACCAGCTGATTTCAGAGTTACCTGTCTGACCGCCAACAATCTGTTGTATGGCAGAATGACATATCTCCCCAACTACCTGTCTCCATACGGGTTCCCCAAGCATCCATCCTTGGACCCCTACTCTTCTCTATTTTCACCAATAATCTAACCTCTGCCACCAAACATGGCACACTCATACAATACGCAGATGACTCAACCATCATCTACTCAGCCCAGTCCCTACCCAAACTGCAAAAAGTCACACAAGAAGCCTTTTCCTCTGTTGAAACTTGGTTATCCGATGCCCAATTAATACTCAACCCAAACAAAACTAAACTACTCATCTTCCAACCCACCAAACCCACTCAAAACAACTCTCACTTTAACATCACAGTAAAAGACAACACCACTATATAACCAACTGAACACACCAAATTGCTAGGAGTGGAAATAGACAATAAACTAAAATTTGACATTCACATATCCATGACCATAAAAAAGTCCACAAAAAACTAGGAATGTTATACAGAAATAAGCAACTTCTTACCAAAGCAGCAAAGATTTCAATAGCAAATTCCCACCTTAACTCCACCCTACTTTATGCCTGTCCAATATATACCAACCTAAGGCAATGCGATCTAAACAAGCTAGAGACCTGCTACAACAAAATCGCCAAATTTGCCACAGGGGCATCCTACCATAGTCACCACTGTATCTCACTTGCTGAACTGGGCTGGCTTGAACTCCTTCACCTCCTTCAATGGTATCAACTCTCACTCACCCACAAACTAGGAAACCATCCACTAAATGTCCCTTCCCTCCAGAATCTACTCCAACCCTATCGCACCACCAGACCACTAAGATCCAGCAACAAAAATCACTTGCAGATCACTAAAGCCAATAACTCTGCTGGTGAAGCACTATTCTCCTGCACCATAGCCAAATTATGGAACTCCCTCCCATCCACAATTACCTCCGTACCATCATGCACCCACTTCAAAACTTTACTAAAAGCGCACCTAAAAACATGCTGGCTATGCCCTTGCAACTCCCACTCTAATATCACCCACCCCATCCAACCACTACCTTTCTTTCCACCCCACTAACTACCTTGATTATAGCAAGCTCAGATGCTCATAAGCCTAGTACTTATTATACAGCAGGAACTTCTTATTGTAACATTTGTTAATGTCTGTTATGTACTTCACAGATAACGATTCTAGTTGTCTATTGATGTACTTTGTTCTTCGTCTGTAAATATGTTTGTAATTAATTGCTATGTTAAATTCTTAATCACTATGTAATCCAATGTAACTACTGTCTGTTTATTTTAACTGTGGAGTTTTTCTCCCCGGGCCTCCACTGTCGATACTCCAGGTCAACAAATGTAAATAAATAAATAAATAAATAAATAAGGCTCATCTAATTTCCAAAGGCATCCCCTCTAGATAGAAAGAAATCTTAATTCCCCTTTAATCATATCTCCTCAAGCCCTTTTGGCATGGATTTCTCTAAACATATCACTCAGCTTGACAGACCTAAGAGATTCCTGCCTAAAACAATCAGTAGCCTCAATAATCATAGCCATCATGACAAACTAGTAGCCCTTTCTCTGTATTCACTCTATTGTGGACTCCTCCATAAGATGTTTGTCTAGTTTTTCGAGTCATAAAAATCCAGCTTCTCTTGCTTTGCAGAACAAATGTTATCTTAAATACTTGGTTAAAAGAACTAAACTGTCAGCAGTCAAATAAGACATACCGGAGGAACAGATTCATATCAGAATGTATCCCCCACCTCTGGGGAAAAAAAAAAAAAACTTCCACTACAAGAGTGTGCACACTTGCCGACTTAGAGATGAACCTAGATATTTGGATGGACAGCCTTAAATTCTTCCCTGGTCTATCTTGCCTTGCCCTCCTTGAGGCTGGACAGAACTTCTGAATGTAGAAATTTGGCTAGTCTTGCAAAGATATGCTGACTGATTGCCTAGCAATTACCTATCAACCTCTGAAACTATGAACGCATACACTGGGATACCTGCCATGGTATTGCTAATATAGATGAGGTCTTCTGCATTGACAGCGTAGATCATGTACTCCAGTGTCCCTGTCATGAAAGGAAAAATCAGCCCCTTGCTGTTGCACATAAACTCTGCTGCTAATGACTTTTGGGGGATGGGAAACAGTAGGAATGTCAATTCTGACATTTGCTGTGCTCTCTGAAGCACTGCTGTGTCCATGAGTGAGGTAACCAACTTCTCTTTCATGCATGTTGCAGCATAGGCACCATGAATAAGAGCCAGGCCTATATCTTCTGGCACCCTGAGCTAATTTTCTAGTGCTCTCTCAATTTTTAAGTGATTTTCTGGCAGTTAGCACAGAGGCCTAAAGTTCTGAAATGCATATGCAGGTCAATAAAAACTGCTTTTATGGGTTTTGAACTCACAGTCATAAAGCTTCCGACAATGTTGCATTGATTAATCATTTTACCTAATAAACAATACAACATTTACTATCTGTATTAGGGACGCTTATACATACCGATATATCTAATTCTCTCTCTCTCTCTCTCTCTCTATATATATATATATATATATATATATATATATATATGTATATACACACACACACACACACACACACACACACACACACACACACACACACACACACACACACTCACACACACACACACACACACACATATATATATATATATATATATATATATATATATATATATATATATATATATATCTAAAGATGTATCACACACATACAGTCATGACTGAGGGATTATGTTGCTATACACTCCTGCAGATCTGCAATTCAGTCCTTGCTTATCTATAGATTACCTCAGTCTGTGCAGTCATGGAGCCAGTAATAGTGTAATGCTCAATTGTATTCTGTATTACAACAAACTTAATGGCGGTAACACAGAAAACATATCATAACACTTCAATGATAGTCTGAACATTATTTATATATGTGCCCCATTCCACTACCCCAGTAGATATCATTGCATCTTCCTGAATATACCATGAATAGTTATGACTCACGAATCATTACTGCACAAAACCTGTTCGGTAAATGATAACTGTGTGTCATGGATATGGCAATTACTGTAGGTATTCAGGGGCTGTCAGCAAATCTCTGAAATCATCTCAAGCAGTTGCACTTGGTCCATATGATGAAGGTTATCATAGCAGTGGCAGATCTGCACACCAGTCCTGAAGTCTCTGAGCAGTACACTAACTTACCTGTCAATCCTATTCCAAATATTGATCTGGTTAGTTCCACTGGTGTACCTGCATCTTTGTGTTATGTTGCACATTTGAGTTGGGTGCTCAGACATGTTGCTATCTTTTCTCAGTTGACATCTCATTGAAATCAGTAAAAATGGTGAAGAAAAATGCCTTATGAAAATTGCTCACTGATGTACCGCTCAATTTTCAGGTAACAAGAGTATAATCTGAAAATGTATTTTTATTATATTTTAAAATTGGCACAATTATGGTGGTAATAGTCTATCGCTGGGCATATTTTGACACCTTACAGCTGAACATGATATTCACCTTGTTTCCTTGATTTTCCTTCTCACATTTGTTATCCTCTTTATGAAATGTAATTCTCATGTGCGCATTTCCATTTATATCTGCTTACACAGATCTATACATATGGTGGGTCATTCAGTGCACTGCTGCATGCTCCATAGCTGCTATGTCATACCTGTCCTTGATGCTTTGTTGTATAGCACAAATGCATCTGAATGAGTCATGCCCTTGCAAGTGATTGTGCATTATAATGTTGCCTTATATGTGGCAGGCTAGAAAAGCATGTCACATACTACATGTATGTATTTTGTCAGATAGTGGCTTTGTTGTCATACCTTGCCATATTGTTAGTATTGCTGCTGCTGTCTGCTGTTTAGGTTTGTGTCCTACTGTGTTACACATTCCTATGCTGTGCATTCCATCTCAGTGTTATCTTATAACCCCCCCCCCCATATTTAGATTCTGCTGGTTATGATATACCCCTCTGTGCACATTCCTTGCAGGCATTGACATATTGACAGTAATGCTGCTACCTACACACACTAATTATACATATGATTAGAGCCTATCTTGCCATCAGAACCTTCTGCTGTGCTTACCTTAACAGTGCCATACACATGGCAATATCATTGTGTTTGGTAATGTACCTTGCCTACAGTGGTCCAGTGATGACTGTTATTCTATAGCTATCTAGATATGTGCATTTCTTTAGTGCACATATGTGTATAATATATGACAGATTATATTGTGTTTATGGTATGTATGATGTTTCATCTGGGCAATTATTGGCATTATGCCTGTAGTTCTGTGTTGTGTTGTTGTAACTGGGCAACATTGTGTGAACATTACTTCTTCTCTGTGTATTTGGTGTGGCTTGTCATGACTCAAAATTGTGAGCCAGATGGTGCCATGTCGTCTGAGCTGGAATATACAGCTGTAGCCTTCGTCACTGGTGACTGGTGTTGTTGTTGTTGCACTTGTTGCACTTGTGACCTCCTGATCATCCTGAGACAGCTCTGGATCACTCTACATCAGCCATTTGGGGTTCTTGGGGTAGGTCACCCATACCTAAGGCTGTTAGGCATCCATGTTTTGTTGCTAGCATGTTGTGCAGTATGGCACAAGTGGTGACTATCTGTGAAGTCTTTTTCAGTGCATATTGCAATGCACCTCTCGATGTTTCCAGACACCTGAATCTTGTTTCAGCATGCCACACACATGTTCAATGGTGTTAAGTGTCACAGTGTGCACATTGTTTTATGCATACTCAACAGGCTTTGGTAGGGATCTGTAGGATGTCATAAGCCAATGCTCAAATGGAAAACCACAGTCACCTGTTTGTAGAAGAAAAACACATTTTGTCACATTCCTTAATGTTTGCAGCTTTTTCTTCAGATTACATCATTGGTGTGGATCTGTACTTACAAAGTAAGAGCCCCTTAAGGAATGCCAAGTTGCTGGAAAGAGGTTCTCAGCTTGCTTTTCTTTCAAATAGCTGCATCATGCACACTACCAGAGTGTGTTATTATATTGATAATAAGGCCATCTGCTGAGCACACTACTTGACAATTGAGTGATGCCCACTTCTTTCGATGAATGCACCATTCACCATCATCTGATGTTGGTATCTTTAATGGTACATGGATACAGTCAATTGAACTGGGTACATGGGGAAATTGTTGATGGCATAGAACTGTTCCATGGCAGTCCTGCACTCCATGGCTATTTCTTTGGCCAAATAATGCATGCATGTTATTTCTGTTATCTAGAATATATGTAAATAATTGAGAATATGTATTTATTAAATTATTTATTGGCATTTGTTTACTAAGAAAGTCCTACTGAGCAGTGCCCTTTTTCACTGGAAGCTCATGGAGAAAAGCTGCATTATGCATACATCATGAAAATCATTTGCATTGTTTCATTTGCAGTCAGTTTCATTCTTAAGCAATAGTTACATTATTCAGACATCCTTGGGGAACAGTTTTATCATTTACAAACAGTTTCAGTTAAAAATAACAGTTACATGGATTGTATATGAATATTTTTTAAGAGAAAGAGTTAGAACAGCCCAAAGAAAGGTAGTAGGGGAACTGCCACAAGGAAGATAAAGGAAATGAGATGAGGGTATAGGTGTGATATTGATAATAGTGCATTACAGCAGAGAGATATAGTACAAGTTCATATGATTATATTAGTACCAGTTTAACCAGGGATGATTAGGTGCAGAACCATTTATCTATCAGGTGTTGCTTCAGCTAGCTTTTAACGTCTTTCAGGTTGTAGAATATTCTTCAGTAGAGTGGCATGGCATTCCTTCAATTAGCAATGCACTGTGAGTACAGGCAGTATCCTGCATTTGTTAATAGGTTTAGTTATGGAAAACAATAATTTGTAGAGCACAGAGGTCTCTTAGTAGTGTAATGTTGAATGATGGAATGAAGAATTGGGAATTTTTCAGCATTGTACAGTAGTTTGAAGGTTGTAATTAATTTTGAGTACAATACACAATTATTTACTTTGACAGTTTAGTTGTTTTGGGGAGAATTTGATCAATATTGTGACTTGGTTGCAAATTTGACTCCTGTATTGCAGCATCATTTTAGTTTGGTTGATAAAGAAGAGTTGATATTGGTTAGGACAAGAGAAGCATATAACAGAATGTGGACTAGAAAATTAGTGGCTATGTTTTGTCTAGCAGAGTCAGTAACATAGTGCTTTATTCTATAGACTCAGCATAGCTTTTTGGTGTCTTTTCTATGGCTTGGTGAAACTGGAGATCAAATTTCCGGCATTCATCTATATGTGATGTTTGATGTGGGATACCAGTCCTATACTGGTCATGTGGGATGACAGTATATTTAAGGTGTGTTTTTTTCAAGCACAGAGAGTTGTGGTGAACTATGGTAGTTTACTTTTTTGTTGTTGATTCAGTAGGAGTTGTGAGCTGGCAAGCCATGGGTCTTTGGAGAAGAAGCATTTTTGGGTGCGTATTTGGAGCATGGGTAGTGTCCTAGCAACACATATTAGAGTGGTGTCATTGATGTATTGATCTATGATGGCCTCGTAGGCTGCTGTCTTTAAGTCACTGATAAGTAAGTTAAACAGTACTGGTCCTGGGATGGAGCCTTGTGAGATTCTAACGGATATAGAAAGTAAAGATCAGAAATAATCTTGCCATTTCACTGCTTGGGAACTATTAGTGAGGTAACTAAGAAGCTTGTTAAGTAAGGAGGATGACAGTCCATAGGAAGAAAGTTCAGTTAGGACAATTTGATGACTGACTGAGTTAAATGCATTAGATAGTTCTAGAAATAGGGCTAAGGTTAGAAGACCTGCATTTCTATTCTGATTTATTATATCTGTCAACCTTAGATAGGAAGTGGTTTATACTCTGACTGGCTCTGAAACTATGCTGTGAGGAAGAGAGGAGATTATGAGAAGTCATACATCGAGAATGAATACATCTGTCTAAGATTTTGGACAAGGATGAGAGAATGGGGATTGTTCTGCAGCTTGCGAGCTTAGTTGATAATCTGTCTTTGCAGAGGGATGTTATATAGGATTTTTTTCTGTATGGTGTGGACATATTTTTCTTGGATATACAGTTTATTAGAATTGAGATAGGATATGCAAGGCTATTTGCAGTTAGTTTCAGGTATTCAAATGAAAGCTGGTCAGCGCAGTGGTTGTTTTAAGGTTGCGTAAGTGTTCTTGTGGTTTCAATGACTGGAATGGGGTGGCTGGATTTGTAGCAGGTTTGTTTTGTAGAGGCGGATTACTCTATTCATAAATGTGTGTTAAACTGTGAAGCAATGATTAGTAAGTAATTGGTTAGGGATAGGCTTCTCTGTGCTGATTTTCTAGGATTGAGCAATGTATTTATTGATTTCCAGAATTTTTTTTATTGTTTGATGAATTAATTTTGAATGTTGCTATAGTAAGCTTTTTATCCTATTTTATGCATTGTTTGCTATGGTTCCATAACTGCTTATTTTGTTGCAGGAATGTTTGAGACTTGGTTTATAGCCCTGACTTTCAGGCTTTATCTCTAAGTTGCATGAATAGTTTTTTTTTTTTTGTTTTGTTTTTTTTTTTTTTTACATCATTTTGTAGTTTTGGTTATAAATAAAAACTGAACAGACAGTAAAAATAAAACATTAACAGATTATATCCTAATCTTCATTTAAACAAATGCTTGCAGCTTTAACATTAGGTATTTAACCAGAAAAGAGGTTCATTGCAAAACAAAGATGCATGAGAATTGTAGCAATGCAATTAATCATCTTTTGACTTTTGGCATTTTAACATTTTTACATTCCTGGAGCTTTCCTACCCAGGACTCCGGAGAAAATGAGGACATTGCAGGTGGATCCCTGATCAACAACACTCACTCTCCTACTAAATTAATTAATTAATGCATTAATTAAGTGATACCAGTAATATATTAATTAATATGCTAATTAATTTATCAATCAAGTAATTAGTTAATCAGTCAATCAATGTAGAAGTCAGCACCTTCTGCTCACAAACTCCCACTCTTCTTGAGCTGAGACCAGGAAATCACCCACTAATTTCTGGGCATAATCTATAGTCATCCTTTACATTTTGTTAAAATGTCTGCCTGTTGATCTGCAATGTTAGTAATTACCCAGATTTGAAATGTTCTTCCTCTTATAAAGAACTTCCACTTTTTTTGTTCTTTTTATGTCATTTTCAATATATAAATACCTTCCTGTAATCTCTTTAAAGTATTTTAACAGGAATACTAGCAAGGTTATCCTTTGACTTTGTAAGGAAAATCCCCTAGATTATTACGAGGGCCAACAGAGTTAGTATTCTTGACTTTAATTGGAATTGTTTATATAGCATAATTTGTGAAAAGTGGTGTGTAATCTCCAAGTTATTATTTTTTAATCTATTTTTTGCTATTTTAAAACTGTTACTAAATCTTTTGGGAGGTATACTGGATACATATTTAATGCCATATTTATCATTTTGTTTTTATTGATATACTACACATTTGATCTGTATCCATCCAGAAGATACAGAAATTATATAACTGCTACGTATATATGCATATACAGCTATTTATAGACAGGAATACCTTCATAATTACTAATCTGGTTCAGTCTTTCAGTTTACAAATGTCATTCAGCTGGTAAAATTGTACTACATCCAGGTTTTTAAAGTGACGAGAGTTGCCTGAGACAGTATCACCTTCTTACCACTGCCTTAAACTTAACAAAATAATTTCATGAAATTATGGCATTTTTCAGAATCCCAAAAAGCAGCTATACCCACACTTAGGATACAGAAACTATGCTTATAACTGCACTTCATATGCACAAACAGAAGGACAAACATCTTATAGAACAGCATCATTATGGTGGAGATCAGATTTGTTATTACTGCATCTTTCTCTTTCAGAAGTATGGTGTCTGCCAGAATGATTATTTACTCAATGTTCTGTAAAACCTGATTTGCTGTAGCTTAATAGCTCATTGCCATTCAAATGTTTCCCAGAAATGACAACTGTCAAGAGTCCCATGGAAAAAGGAGGGGCTATCACCATGTAATCACATGTATATATGATGCAGACAGAAATAAAAGGTTAGATCAAGGTAATAACAACTGGTGTGGGTCTGCTCTATCATCAGAAATATGTTTCACTGATTTAAAGCATAAAGCTTACAAATGGAGTCAGCATCTCATTTATAGCTTGTGTTTCTGAGTCATCTGTTCGCTCTAGAACATCTGCCTAAAATAACAGGCAGAGGTCGCTAAGGGATTTTAGCACATTAAACTACTGCTTGAAAAGACCATCTTCAAAAAGGAACAAACAATAAATGTGGTACAGCTGCTGGTAAAAATAAATATTTTATTGCCTGTACAATTTTATCTTTTTCCAAAGGCTTCATAAAGAAAATCAGGTAGAACAGTATATAATAAACGTCCTTGAGCAAAACAGCGAAGCATAAATAATATATTCTTATACATAAAAACGGTGTACTAAAATACTGGTAACGTAACAATGTAAAAATGACTAATACAAATCATTTAATCCTATATCATAAAGCTTATTCTTTAAACTAGGTAATGAGTTTTTGACTGATTTACTTAATTCAATCTTCTACT
Organism: Protopterus annectens; assembly: GCF_019279795.1. Classification (NCBI taxonomy): domain Eukaryota; kingdom Metazoa; phylum Chordata; order Ceratodontiformes; family Protopteridae; genus Protopterus; species Protopterus annectens. Next base: position 245,073,334 of record NC_056734.1, read on the forward strand.
TTTAAACTAGATTTAGGGAAGGAAACGGCATTCTTTGAAGCATGCTGTCATGCTTGGCGTTAACACAAACTGCCAAGATGCTTCACACTTCATTAATCTAGTGTCTGTGTAACCAGCTCACTCTTTACTCTCTGCATGTTATAAGAGTAGAAAATATTCAAAATGCTGCAAATAGTTCTTCCGCAGTGTCTAGCTCTAGCCTTATGTTCATGTTTTCTGATATATGAAATGGGTTTTGTCATATTAATACAATTCTTCAATATTCAACTGATTTCATGTATGCAAAAATATTAATCATATGAACAACTATGTACGGCAGATAAGCATTGTTATTGTATCCTTTAATGAAATGCATTCCACTGTAAAATGGAATGTAAAAAAGTGTGTTTCACCATGACATTGGCACAGCAGTGTGGTATCTGTGTTTGTAAACCAGAATATAGTAATTACAACATCTGCTGTCCTGCAGCATTACCTGACCCTTTCTAAATCTTATGTCATCTGTCTTTTCTTCCGAATATCAGCAAACCCTTTCCTGTAGTGTATCTTCAAGAAAATTATAAACATTTCTTTTTCTGTATATTTAGTGTTACTACAGTACTTTTTAGAGAAGTTTAACTTTCTTTCAACTAAAGAAGTTTCTCTGATTGAAAGTGCTTGTTGTAGAAATTTTTGAAACTGGGTATAGCTCTATAGTTTAGTCTCACAGGATATTTTGCAAACACATTTGATTCATGGGGGAAGCAACATATACCTGTTCAGCAAACTGAACCTCTAGACAATTCAGTGCCTTCATACATAAAGATTTTAGAGCTTCCATTACTGCAGTATCAATGGGAGTACATTCTGTAACAGAAGACATCTCCATCATAATGTTGCTGTTTTATAAGATGTTTGCCCTTCTGTCTATGGCATGCATATGAGGTACACACCTAAGCATAGTTTCTGTATCCTAACTGTGGGTATAGCTGCTTTTTGGGATTCTGAAAAATACCATAATTTCATGAAAATATTTTGTTAAGTTTAAGGCAGAGGTAAGAAGGGAATACTGTCTCAGGGAACTCATGTCACTTTAAAAACCTGGTTGTAGTAAATTTTGCCAACCGAGTGACATCTGTAAACTGAAAGACTAAACCAGGTTAGTAATGATGAAGGTATTGCTGTCTATAAATAGCTGTATATGCATATATAAGTAGCAATTATATAACTTCTGCATCTTCTGGATGGATACAGATCAATAAAAAAAACAATAAATTTGACTTTAAATATGTATCCTGTATACCTTCCAAAAGATTAACAACAGTCTTAAAATAGCCAAAAATAGAGAAAAAAAAACTAATAACTTGGAGATTACACACCACTTTTCACAAATGATATATATCTTGTAAGGCTGCAGTAATGAGGGCATAGATATATAATACTGGGCACAATTTATACCCTTTAAGTGATGTCTCAAGTGGCTTAATGTAATATAATTTGGGGGTAAGTAGCTCCTATAATGGTGAAGAATATGATATTTCTCTTTCTCCATTCGAGAGTAATGGTGAGGACAGACTTATCTGAGAGGCTGCTGTACTGAAAATGGAAGCATCATGTACATACATATTTATTTATTATTTGTGATTAACTGTTCCTCCAGTGCTGTCAGAATAAAATTAGCCTCTGTGTACGGTTAACCTGCCAATTCAGTTCCACTCAGTCCTTGATGTAGGATTTAAGAATGGTGGAAATGATCTCTGTCACATTGTAGCTTAGAAAATTGCATATGTTGAGCAATAAGTACTACGTTCCTTCTATATTTGAAGCAGGAAGCCATGCATTGTCACTGAAGTTCTTGTAGTAAATGCTGGTTTACATGCACAGTGTAACAGAGTGTAGGTATTGTTTTTTTTACTATTTGACCATGTAGTAGTTTCCTTAATAATTTGTATAAGGTAGGTGGAATGGAATTAATCACTGCAAACATGTGCTGCAATGTTTCCATGGATCACCAATATAATAATGTTAATATGAAAGGTTGTGATGGTCCTGGATTGGAAGTATAATTTACTGTTACCAAAAGCTTATAGCTGATCATGGTGCCACTATAATGTTATGGTATAAATGCGCTGTTAAGGGAATGCAACTAGCACCAGCTGCTAACCAGGCGAGCATGACTGGATAAGATAGAAACATGTTTACTGCTTATCAGTCTTAACAAAAGATACCTAAAGGTAATTGACTCTGGAAAAGAAACTAATTACTGTTATAAAGACATCTGGGCAGGATTCATGAAGGCTTGCACGGAGTGTAAGAGACGTGCAACACTCCATGCAAGCCTCGCGATCCAGGAACAGCCCTAAATTCTGTGTAAGAGACCAGCTAAAACGTCTCTTACACGGACTGGGCGTGGACATGCTAAATACCTCACTTGCAGCCGAAAGGTATGCAAATGAGGTATATTAGCGATCCACAAAGCAGAAACCAGTCCGAGTAAGAGACGTTTTAGCTGCAGAAATGTACTCAGTTGACAACTGAGTACGTTTCTGCAAATTCCACAATGGAGCCATGTCAGCTCCAAAAAAAGGGTGCATATGACTCAGGCAGCATGCCAATGGCCAAATATGTGGCCATTGGCAATATAACCCGATGCCAAAATATTAAAAATATATATATTTTTTTCGGCGTTCGCCGATATTTAAACCCAGCGCAGCCCCACGCAAACGGGCTGCGCTGTATAAAACCATAAAAAAGAAGGTTATAAACCCACAAATGTGGGTTTCATGCAATACATGAAATGACAATGCAGCAACCAGCAGACCAAAAACAACATGGCCACCGTGTAGTGGTTGCTAAGGGGGGAAGCTGAGTCTAAGACATGTAACTAAGCATTAGTAGGCAATCTCATGTAAATGAGGGTTAGGATACTGAATCTCACAGTCACATAGCAAATGAGCACAGTCTGAGTAGTTTAAGAGATACATAAGGGGGAGGAATAGAGTAGGAGATAGGTGACATCACAGGGGGGAATGGTAGAAAGAAATGCAGTTCATTGGAGGCCAGTGTAACATGAAAGATGACAGACACAGATCATGGAAAGAGGTGTGCCACTAGATAAGTCATGGAAAGCCAAGAAATGGAAGGTGTACACTGTTACTTACACCAAAGTTTCTTGCTGGGTGTGCATGCGCACGTGTGTGCGCCATGAAGCGCGAGTAGGGCAGTGTGCACGCGTGTAAGGCAGACTGAGCATGTGGGAGCATGTTGGGAGATGTTTAATACTGTTTGCGTGGGTGTGCGCGCGTGTAGGGCAGGTTGAGTATGTTGGAGGCTGTTAGCAGACGTGTAACAGTGTTTGCGCGGGTGTACACGCTTTTTAACCCGAACAAGTAGATTCTGAACCGTGTAAGCACGTGTGTGCGCGTGTAAGCCACTGTGAGCGTGTTTCTGATGGTATGCACGTTGCTCCCCCCTGAGGAAACAGAGAGGAAAAAGGAAGCAATAGAATTAATAGGAAGCTAGCAGGGATAACTGCTGAAGCTAGCAGGTGAAAACAATTAGAAGTAGGCAATTACACAGGCAGAATAGTAGCCCAGCCCAGCACTTAAAGCTCTGCAAACAGTAGTGCAGGATGTTTCTCTTAAGAGACACTGCAAGACAGGAGTAAGCTAATAGAAGTGAAAACTGAAAAAGCTTCACTCAGAGCAGAAATGTTAGGGACTGCCATAGCTGTCATAATGAGACATAGGCGACTTGCTGAGGGTGGTGACAATGCAGATGGTGCCAGACAACCCACAGTGAGGAGACGGAGAAGAGTGTACAGGCCCAGGGTCACCTACCACGGGTTACATGAGCTGGAGATAGTAGAGCGCTATAGAGTGGACAGAGAGCTCCTGCAGCAAATTGTTGAGCTGTGCAGGCCACGCCTCACACACAGAACCAACAGAGGGGAACCCATCCCAGTGGAAACCAAGGTATGTGCTTGCCTAAGAATACTAGCAACAGGTACCTTCCAGAGACCAACTGGCGATATGATGGGGATATCACAAGCATCAGCCTCCAGGGTACTGCACCAGTTCCTGGATGCCATGTCAGCACATGTCGGTGATCATGTATATTTCCTCAATGCCCGTGAGGTATTGGCCAGCAATATGCGTCTCTTCCAGCAAATAGCGGAATACCCTGAGGTAGTGGGTGCAATAGACTGCATGCACATACGCATCAAAGTACCAGCCGGTGAGCGGGGTAGGGCCTACATTAACCACAAGGGCTTCCCCTCCATCAACTGCCAGGTTGTGTGTGATGCCCAGGGCATAATAATGAATGTGTGTGCTGGCTGCCCTGGGAGTTACCACGATTCCCACATCTGGCGTTTGATGCAGCTGTACCAGATATTTGCCAATGGGGACATCCCACACGGACACCTAGTGGGGGATGCACGTTATGCACTGGAGCCATGGCTGATGACACCCATCAGAAACGCACACACACCTGAACAGGAACGCCATAATGATGCACACGCACAAACAGGTAATGTAATAGAGCGTGTGTTTGGGCTGCTCAAGTCACGGTTCCCGTGTCTGGACACATCTGGTGGAGCCTTGCAGTACACACCAACTACATGTACCCAAATTGTCATGGTATGTGCTATGCTACATAATATGATCTTGCGAAAACAGCTGCAGCAGGACCAGCATAGGGCTGGGCCAAACAGCCCCCCACCATTGCCAAGGCCATGACAGGCAGAGCGTGACTCGGAGGAGGAACAAACTGAGCCTGCCCCAGTAGGCAGAAGGAGGCGTGCCCAGTATGCCCTGGCCTTGGCAAAGAGGCAACGCATAGCACATACACTGGCTCAGTAGGAACCCTGGGAATGATACCCCCTTTGACTCACTCAAATAATAACATGGATGCCTAAAATGACATGACCTGCTCACAAACATGTACAGGGAAGTGTAATATGCGCATCCGACAGAGGCAGCCCTGCAGCACCACCTGAGGCATGAATGCCATGTGTTAAGTAATGTAACACCATGTACTATATGCACACATGAGCACCCTGACTAACATCCACCCTCACCAAGCATGAAGCCACAAAATGACGATGGGATGATCAAGTGCAATAACTGGCTGAAGTAATGCAGTTAGTCAAAGGGGAGCCAATGTGTTTCAGGCTGGGAAGACATGCGGAGCATGACATGATGCACCACCTGCTAGGGGTGGCGTGCACCTATCATGCCATGCCCCATGGATACTGGCAAAGGCTGTCAGTACCCACAGCATGCCCTGAATAGGTAAGTCTCAAAACACAAACCCACCTTCATAGGTTCTACAAGGGATAGGAACCTAGATGTAATGCTACCCAATGACAGATGTCTAAACAGCAAGATGTGTGCAGTGTAAATGCACACAGTATGGAGAATGTAGATACCAGTCCTGTAATAGAGAACTGGGTCAAGGCTCACATCAGCACCCTAACACTACCAGGTCACACCTCATACTGTGCTGTACAGCCGGAAAACATGGAACAAGCTACAAAAGGAGGGTGACTAGCAAGAAATGGCAAGGATAACCACACCCCCATGTTGGTACCACAACAAGAAGCAGCATGGATTAGCCATGGTCAAATACCAATGGCTAAAACCACCTCCCAGTATATAGCCTGCTGCAGACTACTGTCCTAATACCAGGAACTGCACCTGGCCTATATCGGAATACATGAATATATCAAGCCCCCCAAACCACGTTATATTGCTTGACTGAAAATACCCAGACATACACCGGGAGCATTATACTAGCACCAACACAGTAGGAGAAAATTACCCAGAATCCATAAACCAAAATGCCCAGGAACAATGTACCACTCCCACAAGAGGAGTAAGCATACTGGATGTGATAATCAGCAACATGGGTACTGGATGGCAAGATGAGAAGTGTACCCCTCACTGGTAAGACCAGACCATAGAGTAATCACACTGGATATACACATCCTGACCCCAGCCCCTGGCTAGAATACCACAGTGAAAAACATGTGTAAAGCATAGGTTGCAGCCCCCAAAACCGATGTTGAATCCACAAAAGGCCCTGTGCAAGTGCAGAATATGGGACACACCACAGAACATGTTATACAGGCATTTCATGAACACAGCCAGGAATGCTTGGAGTATGCAATCACAAATAACAACAACACACAATGCCATACATGCAGGCATCTGGCATGCTGGACTCCAGCCATTACCAAACCATGCAAGAGAATGAGGAAGCTACCACATGATAGAGCAAACATAAAAAAGGAAGTAATCACTGACCAGTAGTATGGCAATAACATATGTCCACACATAAAATCCACTAAGTCCAGCCACAACAAGTAGAATCTGTGAATCCAGAGGCAATGTGACACCAGTCCCAAGTACAGAGACAACCACAACACCCCCCAATAAATACAAATATATGTGATAGATGCATCCATGTATCCAAACCAGAGGTTGAGCTCCACCAACTCAGTACTGTCAAAACTAGTCAGGAGGAGAAGGTAACCACATACACCACAAACCCAGTCCCACATAGACCTACCACAACTGTAAACCAAACACATAAACACAGACAAATATTCCCGGAGGCCTTAATTACAAACACACCACACCAACAGAAGCCTCCAAAGCAGATCACAAGCAACCACAACCTTCAAACATAGCACATGCAACGAATAGTACGCAAAGCTGGTGTGCCAAACAGTCACAGGCCAGAAGGAGAAACACATGCCTGATACAGTCATAATAGGTGTCTGTATAGGCAGACACACTGCTGTCCCACTCACCAGACTGAACAAGGGAAAGGGTAGAGTAAGCTGCCTGTAGGCTGCCACAAAATGCCACATAACACAAGTACACAGGTCACCCCAAAGCAAGCAGAAATATGATGCACTCAATGTCCATGCTGGTGTGAATTACCTGAGATGTACCTCCCTGGTCAACATGAAAAGGGACATGGATGGTCCCTCTGAGTATGTACCCCAGGGCGGTATGACACTGGCTGTGTGCAGCATCCAACCCTCACCAAGAATGATGCCACAGTACAAACACAGAATGCTCATGTTTAACAGCTGGCACAGTTACAGCTGTCAGTCCAAGAGGGTCTAATGTCTGGCTGCTTGAGATGTCAAGCATGACAAGGCATGCCGCTGTTCCAGGGATGGCTTGCACCTGTTACCCATGTGCGTCTGGATACTGGATAAGGCCTTTGCCGCCTCCATAGAGCCGTATGTAGGCAAGGCCAAAAAGACTACCCACCACCCTAGAAAACATAAGTGGTAGGAAACATAAGGGTAATGCTGACCAATGCCAGATGTGTAAACTGCAATATGCATGCTCCTGAGGCACTTCCCATTATGGAGAACATCGATGTCTGTGCAGTGACAGAAGCCTGCTTCAAGCCTAGTGATAGCACACCAGCACTACTAGGTTATACCACATATCATGTGTTATGGCCCCAACACCTGCACCAAAACATCAAAGGAGGGGGAGTATCCATATGCAGCACAGACACCCATATTGCCAGGTAACTGACAATGCACAAAGCAGCGGAGACCACCCATGTGCACATAACTGTAGTCAAAACTGTTGTACAGTCTGTAGCATGCGACAGACCACACTCTCACACACAAGAACTCCACCCAGACATCCTGAAGACACTGGACAGTATGAATGTCCCACCAAATACCAGACAAGGTACACACAAATTACCACATAGGTGTCAAACCATTATGTATGCAAGGAGTAATCAGGGACCTAGGGACACAGGTCGACATTAATCTGTCATGTGACACCCACAATGCCAATGTGGCTATGAAGATTGTCGATATTGGACACCGTATCATGAAAGGATTCACATCAACATCAACAGAGATCACTGTGCCACTGTACTGTTCCCTTATCAGACCCATAATCTAGTACAATGACGCATATGGGATGTACTGTATGTGACACCTGCAGCGGTTTCGGAAGACCTCATAGTTACCCCACCAACAGGATAAAGGGTGTGAAATATATGTCATATGCTGCCTGGCTGTAGACACCCCAGCTGACTGCAGTCACAGACTGCCTACACAGAGGTATTGTATGTCTGTTGTACAAGGCCATGTCCAACACAGGAGTAATGGACATGCTCCACCACAGGAAATCAAAGCCATTGGAGCTGTGAGAGTCACAGATTTCAGCCTCAACACATAATGAAATAAGATGTGCTGGAGGGATAGATACATAACCCAGAGGCTCCCCACACCCAGAAACAGGATCCCAATCCATGGTAGGCAGAGCCCCTCACTGACACCCCTCAACAGGAATATTGCCAAGTGGATGGATGACCATACTGTGTCACGACCAGACAGAGGCACAGTGAAGAACTTCATAAATAGCCATAATTGAACATAGCAAGGGGTGGCGAAAGACACACACACTCTGGCTAGGCTTACTAATGGCCTAGGGTGTATAGCCTAGTATGAACCCATGAACCTATGAAGATACAAAACGTACAGGACACTAAGGATAATCACAAGGGTTACCCAACTGATGGTAGGAACCATGTTGGGCATCCACAGATATGCTCCGAATCACACAGATATTACAAACAACATACCAAACACACACACATATTGCTAACATACAACCTGTCAGGTGCAGTGCAAACACCACCCCCCCAGAGTGCAAAATACCTATCCCAGCAGACTGATGGTCCTCTGACATTGCAGACACTGAGGTAACAGCCATCATCTGCAAAGCAGAACACACAGCAGCAAAGGTATGTGATGGTGTCCTGTGCTGAGGCCAACATGGACTCCAAGAATAATGGAATGCCAAATCACACTACTGCCCAATGTCAGCCTTACCACAGGATATGTACCCAAAGAGCAGTGTACAACAGTGGTCCATCACAACAAAGGTGTTGCCTGAATGGATACTCCAAACTACCACCCCAGGATCCTGACAAGCTTGTTCTGCACAGCTATGGAAATGATCAGTATGTACCGCAGACAGAAGGCTATTGTGGACCTACTGATACTGGACCCTACACAGTGTGGCTGTCGTAACTGCAGAGGTTCCCCTAAACATGTCTGACCCATTTGAAGCAGTCATTAAGGTCATTGATGAGGGCAATGTGGTCCACACAGTGTAGCTGGACCGTACACATGCTTCTAGACAATACCATACGAGTTCAGTATGGATATGTTCACCAGCTTAAATATATACACCTATGTCAGTAGAGGGGTTGCAAACCGGACCAAGATCAGAACTGACATGGTCAGACATGCCGCATCCATGTCAGACTACAAAGCGGATATGAGTGGCATCCCACAAGGCCTGGTCTTGGCCCCACCCACCCCCGTTCTGTATACATGTCCCATAGGTATAGGCCAACATGGAAGGACTGTGACTGAACATGTATGCAGAGGAGTACAAACAGCCCACCATATCCGACCCCCAGCTGACACAAGCAACCCACAAAAAGGCCACCTACAAACAGACAACTGTAGCCATAGCCATGTCAGCAAGCTAATTGCAGAACTGTGTATAGACAACCACCGTGGATATACAGTAAGTGCCCACAAATTACCACACAGGTGTTAACCCATGAGGTACCTAACATGTAATGTGAGACCTGGGTACAAAAGGTGATAGTTATCCTGCACTGGACAAACATGTGGCTGTAGTGTTCGCAGAAACATATACTATATACCCACCCAAACATGAAGGTAGGCAGATGTAGATAAGGGGAACTCACTGTGGCTCTGCAGTCATCCTCCATCAGCGTCACAAGTGACTACAATAGCCCCTGTGGGATATACCGCAGCAGACACCTCCATCAACTGTAAAGTCCACAACAGTACCCCACCAGGAGTAGCAAAGAGCATGAAGAGATGCCATGTGTTGCCTGAGTAAACAAACTGCAACCCCACACGCCGCCATACTTCCCAGCTACAGGAAAGCTGTGCCTGATGTATGAAGCCATGTCCAACCTGGACTGAATGAACATGTTGCACCTTGTACAATCTGAATGGCAGTGGGCTATGCACATGAGAGACCTGAACCCCAGCACTGACATACATAGGACAAGCTGTACAGAATGATCCATAACACAGAAGGCACCCCCACTCTTCAGTAAACTCCTGGTACAGGTCAGCCAGAGAGTCACATATCGACACCCCTCAAGAGGAATCCTGATGAGTGGATGGGAGATGGTAGGCTAACCCTGGGTATCACTGTTATGTCAGAGGTAGACTTAGGCACAGTATACTAACCATGACATATGTCATGGCAAATTCCAGTTACAATGTGTGTAAAAGGACAAACACACCCTGTGACTAGCATCAGAAATGTCCTAGGGAACATCGCTAGTGTTTGCCAATGTCCACCCATGTTGTGGAATACACTAGCAATGTTGGATGAGCCTGGTGTAGGTAGTCCATATCTGAACATATTGCAACATGGTCATATGTGCACAACTGGCCCCTACACAGTCTGTTGTGCTCACTATGAAGATGTCAAGCAGTCATAGGACTAAAGCCCAGGATACTGTCCACCACAGTGAAAGTACTGAACCAGTACACTATACGGTACTACAGTGTTAGGTCACTATGAAAGTATGTTGAGAACTGTCTGCAAAGTATCCCATGCAATCCCTGCAGGCACAGTATAATCCCTGTTGTGGCAGACACGAAGCAGTTGGCCAGTTAGTACACAACATGACACCCAACACACAACCATAAACGTGAGATATTGCTGAAGTTCACACACACCCAAATATGTGGTGGACTTCAGAGTGCAACATATGGAAAGCTCACACTGGGCATGCTCGCACACTTTGATAAATGAGGCATATGTCAGACAACATGCCATGGAAAGGCTGAACTGGGCATGCTCACACACTTAGGCCATATCTCCGTTTAGCAGTTGGCCACACATATCTGGTATTTCTACGTGTCAGTCCAGGAACCAACCACAACACAGCAATCAGCCCAGTGCACACAGTAAATGACTACAGAGACATAAGTGATATAGTGGATTGCCGTCATATGCAAACATCTTCCACAGATACACTAGTTGGTCATAGGAACAGGGAATGCTATGGCAATAAAGACCTGCAAACAGTAGAACAGCACAACAAATATTGTGCATCCGACAATTGAACATATGGGTGTAGAGGTCAATACTAGGCTTGTTGCCCTAGGGAATGACAGCTCAGCCAGAGTGTGCTTGGCATCTGCACCCCCAGGACAGTAGGCTACTGTGCCACTGTAAAGTAGGTCACAGAAGGCAACATGTGAGGCTAGTGAGCTGTGCCTCTGTCAAGCAGGGGCACCATGGAGGTCCCAGGGATTGAATGTGCTAAGCCACAGCCATGTTGTTGGCGTGTGCTGTGAGAGGGTTGCTGAGGATCTCTGACAGTAGGTGTCCATCAATAACAGACTGAGGGGAGCCCTATCTGCATTCTCTGGACGATTCCACTGTCAATACTGTGTTGTAATGAGTATGTGTGAATGAAGTGCCGTGCCGGAACTGTTTACAGATGTCCTCCCTCTGTGGGCTACAGTTCTGCAATGTATTAGGTCACTCTGTCTGTTGTACGGCGCATATATGGCTGGTGTACAGCTGACAGGTGTCTTGTTGTGGAGCAGTCATGGGTATATGTGGGATAGCATGACCAATGCAAACTGTACACATGCTCATAGAATGCAATTGTCAAGGATTATGCTGAGTAGCCAGTATAGTCCCCCAGCATGGGTCCTCTGAAGTCGTCCACCCCAGTCTACACAAGTGTAGAGTCTGCTTGTGCTAAATACAGTTTGTGTGCAGTGACAACCTTGCCTGGGGGTGGAGATGAGATATGGATGTCCAGGGAAAGGTGGGTATGGTCAGATATCAACAATGGTGGTCTACCTCTGGTGTGGAACAGTGAGTACCCATGTTGCAGATGGACAGGTACAATATGTATTCCCCCATGTGGCTGTGGTGTGTGGTTCTGCCATAGCACATGGACCCACAACTTGTAGTGGCTGTAGGGTAAGATGGTAGAGGCCTGAGTAGTTCTCACACACAATATGCCTGTACCTGATGTTAACAACTGGAATGGTGTATATGAACACCTGCATATCCTGGCACTGTTTCCAGGGAAGCTAAGTGTGTGTCCTGGATGTGGGTGTGGTGTTCTGGACTGGTTGTGTTGTGTGTTACAGGTCTTGTGGTCCCAAAGCATGGTATAGAACATAACCTGCCAGTGCAATGTGCATATCTGACCCTGACGTAGGTGGCTGCAAATGCATATATATGCTATCCCCCACCTGACAGGTAGTACTACATGTACATACCTCTGTAGAAATAAAGATGTCAGCACCCTATAAATACTACAGGTGCAGAACAGATGCCCATTAATTCGGATAGTGTGCTCTGCTAATGCGTCTCCCTCAAGTGTCATAATATAGTTAGGTAGGGATTCGAATCCTGCAAATGCTCAGTGTGTGTGTGCATGTGTGAGTGTGGTTTGTTTGTGTGAAAGGCTGTGAGAGGGAAATGTCCCTTTTGGCAACTGGGAAAACACACTACAGGATGCACATTCCCTTTTCTAAACACTGATGATGTCAGCACCCTATAAGTATAGCAGGAGAAGGGAAGCTTCCCAGTAATATGAATAGCGTGCTCTACTAATACATCCGTCTCGAGTGTCATAGCCTAGCTCGGTAGGGGTTTGAATCCTGTACATGCTCAGTGTGTGTGGAGGGGGTTAGTGTGTGTTCAAGACTGTTTGAAAGAAGTATCCCTTTTGCCAACTAGGAGAATACACTACAGGATGCACATTCCCCTTTCTAAACACTGATGATGTCAGCACCCTATAAGTACAGCAGGAGAAGGAAACCTCCTAATAATGCGAATAGCGCGCTCCGCTAATGCGTCCGTATCGACTGTCATAACATAGTTAGATAGGGGTTTGAATCCTGTACATGCTCAGTGTGTATGGAGTGGGTTAGTGTGTGTTCAAGACTGAAAGAAGTATCCCTTTTGCCAACTAGGAGGATGCATATTCCCCTTTCTAAACACTGATGATGTCAGCACCCTATAAGTACAGCAGGAGAAGGGAAACCTCCCAGTAATGCGAATAGTGCGCTCTGCTAATGCGTCCGTCTCAAATATCATAACATAGTTAGGTAGGGTTTTGAATCCTGTACATGCTCAGTGTGTGTGGAGGGGGTTAGTGTGTGTTCAAGACTGTTTGAAAGAAGTATCCCTTTTGCCAACTAGGAGAATACACTACAGGATGCACATTCCCCTTTCTAAACACTGATGATGTCAGCACCCTATAAGTACAGCAGGAGAAGGAAACCTCCTAATAATGCGAATAGCGCGCTCCGCTAATGCGTCCGTATCGAATGTCATAATATAGTTAGATAGGGGTTTGAATCCTGTACATGCTCAGTGTGTATGGAGTGGGTTAGTGTGTGTTCACGACTGAAAGAAGTATCCCTTTTGCCAACTAGGAGGATGCATATTCCCCTTTCTAAACACTGATGATGTCAGCACCCTATAAGTACAGCAGGAGAAGGGAAACCTCCCAGTAATGCGAATAGTGCGCTCTGCTAATGCGTCCGTCTCAAATATCATAACATAGTTAGGTAGGGTTTTGAATCCTGTACATGCTCAGTGTGTGTGGAGGGGGTTAGTGTGTATTCAAGACTGTTTGAAAAAAGTGTCCCTTTTGCCAACTAGGAGAATACACTACAGGATGCACATTCCCCTTTCTAAACACTGATGATGTCAGCACCCTATAAGTACAGCAGGAGAAGAGAAGCCTGCCAATAATGCAAATAGCGCGCTCTGCTAATGTGTCCGTCTCAAGTGTCCTAACATAGTTAGGTAGTGGTTTGAATCCTGCAAATGGCAAGTGTGTGTGTTTGGATGAGGGGGGTTAGTGTGTGTGCAATTTTGTGTGAGGGAAATGTCCCTTTTGGCAACTGGGAGAACACACTACAGGATGTACATTCCCCTTTCTAAACACTGATGATGTCAGCACCCTATAAGTACAGCAGGAGAAGGGAAGCCTCCCAGTAATGTGAATAGCGTGCTCTGCTAATGCATCCGTCTCGAGTGTCATAACATAATTAGGTAGTGGTTTGAATCCTGCAAGTGTATGTGTTTGGATGAGGGGGGTTAGTGTGTGTGCAATTTTGTGTGAGGGAAATGTCCCTTTTGGCAACTGGGAGAACACACTACAGGATGCACATTCCCCTTTCTAAACACTGATGATGTCAGCACCCTATACGTACAGCAGGAGAAGGGAAGCCTCCCAGTAATGCGAATAGCGCGCTCTGCTAATGCGTCAGTCTTGAGTGTCATAACATAGTTAGGTAGCGGTTTGTATGCTGCAAATGGCAAGTGTGTGTGTTTGGATGAGGGGGGTTAGTGTGTGTGCAATTTTGTGTGAGGGAAATGTGCCTTTTGGCAACTGGGAGAACACACTACAGGATGCACATTCCCCTTTCTAAACACTGATGATGTCAGCACCCTATAAGTACAGCAGGAGAAGGGAAGCCTCCCAGTAATGTGAATAGCGCGCTCTGCTAATGCATCCGTCTCGAGTGTCATAACATAGTTAGGTAGTGGTTTGAATCCTGCAAATAATGTGTGTGGGTTTGGAGGAGGGGGATTAGGGTGTGTGCAATTTTGTGTGAGGGAAATGTGCCTTTTGGCAACTGGGAGAACACACTACAGGATGCACATTCCCCTTTCTAAACACTGATGATGTCAGCACCCTTTAAGTACAGCAGGAGAAGAGAAACCTCCCAGTAATGCGAATAGCGCACTCTGCTAATGCGTCTCTCCCGAGTGTCATAATATAATTAGATAGGAGTTTGAAACCTTTAAATGGCATGTGTGTGTGTTTGGATGTGGGGACTCTGTGTGTGTGAAATTCTGTATGAAAAACATGTGCTGTTCTGAAATCAGGGGATCACACTACATGATGCACATTACCCTTTCCAAACAGTGATGATGACAGCACCCTATACATACAGCTTGAGAAGAGACACCTGCCAGTACTCAGAATAGCGCAACCTGCTACAGCGTCACTCTCAAGTGCCATAATATATTTAGGTAGGGGTTTGAAACCTGCAAGTGTGTGTGTGTTTGGATGTGGGGAGTTTGTGTGTGTGCATTTCCGTATGAAAAACATGTTAGTTTTGGCAATCAGGAGATCACACTACCTGATGCATATTACCCTTTCAAAATACTGATGTTGTCAGCACCCTATAAGTACAGCCAGAGAAGAGGAACTATCTAGTAATCCGAATAGTGCACTTTGCTAATGCTTTTCTTTCACGTGTTGTGACTTAGTTAGGTAGGGGAATGAATCCTGCAAATGGCAAGTGTGTGTGGGGGTAGTAGGGTGTGTGTAAATGCAAGTGTAAGAGAACAGATCCTTTTGGCAAATACTACAATACACCAGATGCTGCATATTCCCCCAGTAAACACAGGGGATGTCACCACACTATCAGCACAGCCAAACAGGGCTAGTTGGCTAGTAATGCCAATAGTGCGCTCTGCTACTGTGTCTATTACCATTGTCAGAGTACAGATAGGTATGTTTTGGTAACCCACAACTGCCATGTGTGGTTGTATCACACAGTATGACCTTGTGTGGGTCTTTGTACATAACAATGCATGCCATTGCCTGAACCAGCAATGGCATTGCACACATGATGTATGTGTGTGACACATACACATAAATACCTGTGACCTGCAGTAGTTACCATGTCTGACACATGCCTCGAGTGGATAAATGGTATTTGCAATGTATACCAATATGACTGTGTCTTACTGTGCAGGGTCCGCACGTGGTATGTGTCTATACAGTGTGGGTGTATATGGTAAAATACCTACAGCAGGGGATACACATCTGGTCTGGGCCATATAGTGTACATGTAGTCGATGTACAGGTGCTGCATGTTCCCACCTGTTGTGGTAGTGGTAACATGTCATTCCACTGCAATTCAGTGACCACATGCTGTGAACCCTTCAACTAGTGTGTTGTAGCTACAGTAATGCTCACACACAATGTTTGGCTGGATGCAGTCCAGCCATATAAAGACAGTTCTTGAGACTGTCATATTGCCTGTGTTGTTATGGAGGATAGGTGGTCTTCCTGTGTATGGGAGGGTTGTGTGTCCCAGGCTATGAACCAGATGGCAGTCTGACACACTGTTAGCTGCACATGATTAGGCCCTGATGCTTTGTGCTGTGCCAACAACCTGGAGGTGTGTGTATCTGAGGTACCTTGGGATACCACCCCCCTGTCCATGTGTGTTACATGTGTAGGGGACGACAGGCATGGTATGGGGCATAACCTGTCAGTGATGGGTAACACCTGTGAGCCATGAATCAGGAATCTGGTACTGCACTGACATTGCAGTTCACCGTGCTGAGGACAGTATCCGGTGCATGCATCTTCCGGTGTACACTGCTGTTGTTGTGTAGAAGCACTCTTAGTGCCCTAACCTGTGTGATAGCCACAGAGGTGGCTATGTAAACCATGTCCTGCAGCATAAGGCAGTATGTGTGTACCAAGGAGCTTTGCCATTATACATCGGGCCATGGGTGTCACGTGCAAGATGACCCTTGCACATCATCGTGGCTTCCCTAGCATGTAAGCACAAGTTGACAGCCAGCGGATACCCTATGAATGACATTGGAGACTGAGCATAATGTAGACATACAACACCCTTCCCACATATAGTGGTAGCATACCTGGTGAGGGTATGTTGGCAACCAAGATCAGGCTCATACTGGCCTGTGCCACATGCTGAGAGATCCATTCTATGTTCCCTATCATGTAGTCCAGGGAGGTATGTCTCAGGTCAGCCATACTGGCATGGTCAATGAGTGAGTCATATGTGTCCATGCCTCTGACAGACCTGTATGCATATGTTCTGTGGTGGACCATAGTGCCCCTGAGGCATATCACTGTGACCTTCACCAGATACAGCCTGTTGAGCGGGACCCCAGTGCAGCACCCAAGACAGGTACCTGACACGTCTGTAGCAGGTGTGTTGTGTAGCCCTACAGGCTGTGAGTGTGTGGCACAGGGGATGTGTGTGCCATGTGTGGCATGTGCTCTGTTCTGACGGAACATATGCCTGTGTGCCAGCTGCAGAGGTGTGTGATGCTCAGGCAGGATGCTATTCTGAGTCCCCATGTATGCCCCAGTGTGTTCAGCATGCTGTCAGTGCGTGTCAATGTCTGACTTGTATTGGAGTCACTGTAATATATTTTATTTATTTATTTATTTATCCTACATTTGTTGACCGGGATAGTCTGACTGGATGCATGTCCATTTCCAGGGGAGGCCCGGGCAGAAAAGCTACAAGGGTAAGCAGACACAGCATTACATAATACCAGCATTACATATTACAAACAGATTATTTACAGAGATTACATAAGTAAGCAAGTTAAACATGTTCCACATGTTAATGTTAGTCCTGAGCACAAGACAGGATTAAATTAAATTACACAGTAAACTGGTTAACAGATTTTACACATTCGAGTTAGCCAGGCTTGATACATTGACATAGCCAGTTAAGTGGCAAATGTTGTTTGAGTCTAGTGTTAAATTGACCTAAGGTGGAAAGTAAGGTAATATCAGCTGGAAGTGAGTTCCAGGATCTACTTACAGAGTTTGCAAAGAGAGAATCACCGGCTGTGTTATTAAATTTGCTAGTCTGAATTAGTAGTTTGTTAGAGGATCGAAGCGGTCTAGGATTGTTATAGGGGGTGATAATATTTGAAGTGCAGGAGTATTGTCCGGATTATAAAGGATTTTATAGGCCATAATCAGTTGGTTACACTGTATTAGGCTAGGTAGTTCAAGCCAACCAAGCTGATTTAGATTGATGCAATGATGTGTCCTAAAAGGCAGCCCAGTGGCAAACCTGACAATGTGGTTGTAGCAAATTGAGTGTTTGTTAAGGACAGTCTTGTTCATATTCGACAGTAGAGGGGATGCATACAGAAGGGTTGAAAGAAAGTGTGAGCGAGCTATGGCACCTTTAGCTGAAGGGGTTAGGAAGGCTTTTATTCTGTAAAGTGACCCTAGGTTTTTTATTGATGGCTTTGATAATTTGGTTAACATGTAGGTCACATTTGAGATTATTGTCTATGATGACACCTAATAGTTTAGTAGATGGGTCAGGGGAGATTATTGTAACATCAGTTGATGTTATGGTAAAGGTGAAAGCGGTAGACCTACGTGTTGGTGAAATAACAGCAGTTTAGTTTATTTGGGATTTAGGATCAGACGATGTTCAGAAAGCCAGTTTTCTATTGTATTAAAGGTGGTCTGGGTAGCTGACCATAACTCTACTGGAGATGTGGCTGAGCAGATCAGAGTAGAGTCTTCAGCATATTGGATACAGCTGACTTTTGGGATGACAGTATAAAGGTCGTTAATGAAGATGGAGAACAGCAAGGGCCCTATTATAGAGCCTTGTGGTACTCTGAGGGTATTAGGTAGAAGGTTAGAGAGTTTGTTCTGCCAGAGGCCAGCCTGCTGTCGACCATGCAGGTAGGATTGAAACCATTGGAAGGCTCCAGTATCTAGACAGAATGTTTGCAGGGTGTGGATTACAAGTTGGTGATCAACCATATCGTATGCCTTGGAAAGATCCAAAAATAGGGCTGAGGATATATAATTAGTGTTGCAAGTATGGTTTATGGTGTTAGTAAAGGCTAGGAGGCCTGAAGTAGTGCTGTGATGAGGATGGAAGCCATGCTGAGTGTCTGCCATAAAGCGATTTTGGATTAGGTGGTGCATGAATTGTCTATGAATAAAGTTTCCATAATCTTTGCAAGTGGAGAGAGTATAGCTATTGGCCTATAATTGGAGAATTCAGTAGAGCTGCCTCCTTTGTGAAGTGGGATTACATAGGATATTTTCCAGATGGTGGGAAATTTAGATTCTACCATGGTTCGTTTGATTAGTTTTGAGACGGGGTAAGCAATAGCATCATCTGATTTTTGTAGGTACTCGGCAGGGAGTTGATCAGCAGAAAGTGTAGTGGGTTTCACTTTTCAATCAAGGTACAGAGAAGTGAAGTGGCGACTGGTTGGCAGCTGAACGCAAGTAGGTTTCTAGGGGTGCTACTTTCAGGACCAGGGGAGCTAGGTGGTAGATGGCTAGCTAGGGCTTGAAATGTCTCAGTAAAGAATTGGTCAAAACTATCAGAAACATCTTCAGGGGTTTTATCAATAGTAGCAGCAGGGATTAGGGTTGAAGTTTGTCCAGGATGTAGTATATATGACATGCCACCTGACAGGGTATGGCATTACTGGGTTCAGAGAGCTCAGTCCCCAGATTGGCTGTGTGGTGGCATCCCACACATGTGTTGTACATTCCTGGCCAAGGGTGATGGCTGACTGCATACATGTGGCAGCTGTGACATTGCCACATGACTCACATAAACCACAACTGGCCCATAGAGGTGATTCACAGGTTACCTTTGCACATGCTACCCTAGTAGTGTGATTGCCATGGTGAGTACCAACACATAGGGCCAATGTGGAACAACATACTGAAGGTGTGTATGTGTGGGTGTACCACTACTGTTTCATAGCACTGGCATATATGACTGCACACGTGGGTAAATGCCAGGTAAGACATATGCAATGTGTCACAGGCAACGTACATGCGTACAGGACAGACAGTGACGTTCTGTCATGTGTAAAGTTGACATCGTGATCGTACGCTATGCAGATGTCACTAGGAGTCTACAGAAGCACTGTAACTCTGCATTGCAGGTATAAGCAGTGTTCCAGGGAACCCCAAGCGAACATGCATGCAAACAAAGCTACAGTAAGCAGGGCTGGAAGTAGTGCATTGTACAACAAAGAAGGGGTAACAATAACAGTAAGTAACAATGCAAATATGTAGGCACTATCAACATGTACCCAGGAATACACAGCGCAGATGCCCATGGTAGAACTGATATTATGTCATAGTTATTTGTGATTTGGATTACATTGGTACTGCACACATATCTACATGCACGAACATCCACATTGCATAGTCGTTGTGGGCAACTTGACAGCATTACTGTACATGTCCACCATTGCATATCACTACTTGCGTTAGCTTCCCCCCTGTGCTACCCATGTATGTGGCTATCTATTGACAACCTTACCACCGGCATGCAATTATGTGCAGCTGTTACACTTTGGTATGTACTATGGGTGCAGATAACAATTCAGGACATTCATACAGTTACTGCAGCAGGCATGCTGGGATATACACACAGTAATAGCAGCACACTGTACTGTTACCAACATGATACTACTAATACACTTCTATGTAGTCACCCTGTGCATCAGCAACGTGTTTACCTGTTCCTGCAATGATGTTGGAGATTGCAGGAGGTGGCACAGTGTCATCATATGCACAGGGTGTGAATTAGGTATGCCTGAGTCAGCCACTGATACCACCAATTGACATGTGTGTGTATGTGTGTTGGTGAGGGGCAGCAGTACAGGGTGGGGCAGTGTTGGTGCAGTGTGTGCGTGTATGTGGTCACCCTAGGTGTTAACATTTTGCATGTGTGTATGCACGCACACAGTTCCACCTCATGGCTGCCATATACAGTGGTTTGTGGACAGCCACAGACTGCACCTGGCAGGTCATACAGATCAGTGTCTGTGGGCACGGACACGGTACCTGTGCCTGGCAGGGGTGCTACGGACCGTATCCAGTACTAAGCCAGACTGGGTACTGTCATCAGAAGTGGGAGTGTGTTGACTGGACACAGGTCCCTGTTGGGACTGTCCAGAGCCACGTGCACGTGGTCTCCTGGGGTGTTCCGATGACAGCACAGACCCAGCATTGCTGGGGCTGCTGCTGGCACTATGGGGGTGTGCGCGAGCCTGTTGTCGTCTGCACCGACTGCCAGCTGCTGCTGCTGCCGGCATACGGCCACGTCGACACCGCAAACACCCACCATTGCCCTGGCTCATGGACATTTGGTTGTGGAACTGTTGTAATATGTCCCCACAACGTCTGTCTATGACATCGGTGAAATTAGGGATAGCATCAGCAATGTCACGCATACTGCCTGTCATGGCTGTGCGACATGCTCTCAGCTCCCTCAGACCCTGTCTGGTGTACCTTTCCATACGCGACCGTGCCTGCATGACAGTCCGAAACATAGCTGAGGTTGACAGACCTCTTTGGGCACATCGGCCAGAGGCAGTATGCCCACGGATGCTCCCACGAGAACCCATGGGCAACTGTCTGTGTGGTACCATCGGAGGACCCTGCCCATGGCTGCTGTGTGGGGATGCATGTGCCACAGGTACCACATTACCCTGGTCTATGCCCACTGTATCCTGTCCATCACCTAGGAACAATGGTGACAAAGGATGTACTGGCAGGATGACTGTGCACAATGATGGGGTTGACAGCTGTGTACTGTCAATTGGCTGACCAATGGCGGACCCTGACACACCTTCCTGTACCATTACACAAATATCATCATTACCAGTACCCATGGCACAAGATTCAGGTTCCCTGCTGCAGGTCACCAGAGCAGCACCAGAACCTGTGGGAGGAAGACAGGAAACACAGTTTACAGTCTCCAGACATTGTTACCAGTGATGCACTTCTGCACACATGCACACATGGACACATGCGCACATGCACACATGGACACAGGCACACATGCACACATGGACACAGGCACACATGCAGACATGCACACGTGGACACATGCACACAGGCACACATGCACACATGCACACATGCAGACAGGCACACATGCACACATGCACACATGGACACATGCACACGTGGACACATGCACACATGCACACGTGGATACATGCACACATGGACACATGCACACATGCACACGTGGTCACATGCACACATGGACATATGCACACATGCACACGTGGTCACGTGTACACATGCACACATGCACACATGCACACATGCACACGTGGACACAGGCACACATGCACACATGCACACATGCACACGTGGACACAGGCACACCTGCACACATGCACACATGCACACATGGGCACAGGCACACCTGCACACATGCACACATGCACACCCCGCAGTATACACACAGAGCACTACTGAGTTACACTACTGTTACTAGCATTATCAGGACTATTATAGGTTATGTTAAACACACTCACCAGCATGGATGGCCTGCCTTGCTGTAACCCCGGAGGGACCTGCAGAAATGATGAGATTAATGTCAGTGGGCACAACTGTGCCATTGATATTGCATATGATACAGTGTACAGAACAGTCAAGTGTACATATGGCATATTACCTGCACGCTCCATGTCGTGCTGCTGTGTGGATCCAGCCTCCATCATGATGCAGGTGTACTGCTGTTGCTGTTCCAGGGCTGGAGCCACAACACTTAGGAGTAGCCCCTCCAGTCCGGTGAGGGGAGGATGTGTGGCCACCCCACCTCCTGTGGCAACCTGTTGCCTGTGGATATCTGATGCACGCTGACGGACACTTCAGATTAAATCACTGCAGTGATGTCGTACCTGCTCATATGTCCTGTTATGCGTGCCAATATCATTTACCCTACGGACAAGGTCTTGCCACAGTGCAGCCCTCTCCTCGTGTACTGCTGTTGCTGTTCCGGGGCTGGAGCCACAACACTTAGGAGTAGCCCCTCCAGTCTGGTGAGGGGAGGATGTGTGGCCACCCCACCTCCTGTGGCAACCTGTTGCCTGTGGATATCTGATGCACGCTGACGGACACTTCGGATTAAATCACTGCAGTGATGTCGTACCTGCTCATATGTCCTGTTATGCGTGCCAATATCATTTACCCTACGGACAAGGTCTTGCCACAGTGCAGCCCTCTCCTGCTGATTCTGACTGGTGTGGGAAAACAGGATGTCATACTCCCGCACCAGGCTCTGGTGGATCTCCTCGTCTTCCGCTGCAGAGTAGGCGGGATTACGCTGACGCGCCATCTCCCTGGAAGAGAACACAAACAGAATATCAGCAGACTATGTCAGCAATATATGGCACACATACTATACATGATACTCATGTGTAGTGATATACTACTACTCCCATATGTTGCATGTGTGTGTGTCGTGGTGGATACACATGTACATGGCCAGATATCAGTGCTCAGCCAACACCTGTGCAACAATACCTGCCACATTCCACACAACATAGTAGCATGCCCCATTGGTCAGCACACACTGACAGGTCCAATACACAACCTCACTCTGGAGGTTCATCCCAAGGTACTGTATGTGGGACGCCATCCACTACTGTGATGTGGACAGAAGTTACTCGGCCTGGATATACATATCCCACCACCACGACCAGCATAGTAGACTACTTTGATATGTATGTGATTAGACAGTTATTCACTTGCTGGGACTGAGATGGTATCCATGCAGCACACTGGGCCAGTGGAAGCCACAACCCACACTGCTGACCCCTTTGCAAATGCTTACCATGGACATGCCACAGATTGCATGGAACTTGCACACACATTTCTAACCCAGACCCTATGCACAAAGGTTAGGCATCCTGTCCAGTGGACCCCAGACAGTGGCAGATTGTATAACAATAGCAGGAGGCTACTGCAGGACAGAGCACATTCACATTAAGGGAAGGCATCTGTGGTCAGCACTGGTACTATGCTATGGTCCGTCATAACAATGGCCACGGCCTACTCTGGGAGGGAAATGGCCACAAACACTATGGATGACCACAAGGCCTTCTTCAGTTATGTTACACATATGGACCACATGCCTCAGATATGCTCTGTGTTAATACACACCTACTTAACATTCACCAAACACACGGATATTGGCAACAGTCTTGCAGACAGGTTCGGTGCACGTATCCCCCCTCCTTCTCCCCACCAGTTGAAATATTTATCACAGCTGTATGTAACCTCCCTATCATCTCACATGTCCAGGTGAGGGCCGCCCTCAGCAGAGCAGAACACACAGCATCACTGTGACCTCATGGTATCCCTGGATGTGTGCTACCTGCACTCCAAGAGGACATACAACTGCATATAACACTGATAATTTATCTTGGCCATACTACAGGATATGTACCTGGACAGTGGCATACAGCAACAAGTGGTCCCACACCACTAAGGAGGCACCTCACCTGACCCTGGGAACTACCACATCATATGCATAACTGGCCTGGTCTGCTAAGCTATGGAATTATGCAGTATGGGATGCATATGCAGTGATATCGGGTACCTGCAGGCACTTGTTCCCAGCCAGTGTGCCTTTGTGATGGGCTGATCCTGCCTTTTGAACCTGGCTGACCTTTCAAAGAAGTCACTACAGCCATTGCTGGGGGCAACACACAGACAACTGCTGCCAGGATCATGGCCTAAGACTGATTGACATGTAATGTATGGTCATCCCCTTTTGGTGGAACTATGTACACACACAACATATCACATGGACATACCTATAGATACAGACCTATGACACATTTGGAGGGTTCACAGTATGCACACTATTAACCTGCTACTTTTCATTACCTGTGTTTGTCGCAGCTGGTTGCGTTACCACTGCTTCTGATTGCTGCTGCTACTGTCACTGCTGACAGCTTAGAGTCACAGAGTCACAGTGTGTAGGTTTTTTTTTTTTTTTTTTGGTTCTCTCTCTCTCTCTCTCAGTTTTCTCTCTCCCTCTGTCTGTTTCCAGACAGTGCAATGAATGTATTGCATGTGTGGAGTGTTAGTACTGGATGCTTTTGTAGGTATCTGCATAGGTCCATGTGATGGTCTCTGCACCAATTGTAAGCCAGCATTTGCTAATTGCATACAGCCAGTTGTGTACTGATTGCAGTTCTCACTGTGATTTCAAGTCAGTGCTATAAAAGGGTATGTGGGATAGGCGTTGCCCTTTCAGATTTAAGGGCGGGGACCATGCTGGTATGCTGTGGACACTGTTCTGTGAGTGTAAACGTTAGTATCTCTGTCATGATTCAGGCTGTGTTGTAGATTCACATTTCTCCATTCCTCTCTCCTGTTCCCTGTAGTAAGTGTGTATGCACAATGACTCCTACAACTATATATAGATATATATTTATATATATATATATGTACTTATACATACATTTACATATGTACTTTAACTGACATTATTACCTACAAGCTAACAACTAGCATGGCTGTTTCTGTTCACACACTACTATTATGGGAATCCAGTAGTTTTGACAGTAATTCTACATGACATGCTTTGGGTACTACACATCCTATATTCCCTTTACATTCATCCCTACTATTACATGTTATATTTAGTTTAGCACAATGTTCTTGTATAAGAGTCATGGCTTAGTGGTAGGTCATACAGACTAGTGTTTCCAAGGTTCTGGGTTCGGGACTGACAGTGGGATTTTATTTTGCTTTTGAACTGAGTACAGGACTTGTCAATCAAAGTGACTAAGGCACTTTTAAGCAGTTGTAACCGGGTTAGCGCTGGTTTGCGCGGAGCTCACGCATGCGCACTGGCATTTCGCTCCCCGCACACCCGCTTACAACCGCTTACCAATGCTTACTCTGGCGCACACCCGCGCTATTTTCTTTGAAAGAAATGAAAATGGGGAGACAGGAAAGTGGTGAAAAAGGGGTCATAAAGAGGGTAAGACAGTAGGGAAACAAGCTTGGGATTTGCAGGAGGGATGTAGGTAAGGCCCATAGCTGCCCATTTCTTCATCAGCAACAGCTGTGCATATGTATGTAATTTGGTGTGACATTTGAAACCTTCCACCCCTGAGAGAGGTGTCAGGACAACAATAATACTTGTTGTACAGCCAATTGTAATTGATAGATTCCATGTCCAGCAGACATGTGTGCAGAATGGGCAGCTATGTATGAGGCGTAATTTTTTTGTGGGTACAGAGTGCCCTTTTTTTTTTTTTTTTCAGGTGAGAGTGGTATGTCAGGTGAAGGAAGTCGGTACAGTTGGGGAGGTAGGTTGGGTAGGTAAACAGACAAGACAAACAAGACGCATACAGGGGCGGTGTATGACACGTGTGGGGGGGTTACACAATTGACGAGGACGGAGGTTTGGATATCCAGAGCCCATGAGCCCACAGATGGCAACAGTGGAACTGATATCCCCACCCATAGGCAGTTGCCACTGTTCCTTCACTGCCTAGGATGGGGCTGTGCTGGGGGCTGTGTAGGCCGGGCAACAGGCATGCCCGTAAGTTGTGCCACCCATGCCTCAAGCTGGCGTAGGGGCTCGAGAACAGAGTCCCGAATCTCCCTACGCACCACAGTCTGGACACTACAGAGGGTGAGTGGTGGTTCTCCTCCGGCCACACTTGCAGAGGGGGGGTGAGCCCCATTCCCTGCAGCGCTTCCACCTGCAGGTGGCACAGGGCCACCGGAGGAAGGTCCAGACTCGGCACTAGTGCCAGGTGCACTTGCCAGCTGAGGTGGGAGAGGTGGGTCCGCTGGAACCCGCCTTCCCTGTCGTCCTATGTTTTGCATTATGTCATGACAGTTTGGGTTAGTGACATATAATACCATTCACAATTAGTTGTAACAGCATGCATTAGTATTCCCATTAACCAAACACCCAGATATTCACACCATTGAACAGCGTGCATAACACATGCATAATTTGAACAGCAATACACAGTCCAACAACATGCAGGGTTAATTGATGGCAACAGGCCATCAGGTTTGGATGTATGAATAGGGCAGTTGCATCAACGGACATGCAAATATATATGACCCAACAGGACAAACATCCATGGGTGTTAATTGTGATTGCACATACCATTTTCACGTGGAATGGGTTATATGTGGTTATAGGGTGGGGTGAAGAAAATAATATTAACACCTTCAAATACCAATACATATGCTGTACATTTCTAATAGCTACAGATATATACACACTACTGTTCTAACTACAGTTTCCTATATGATAACTATTTCAGCTTGGTGATAGGACTGTTACTGCAACATCAATATACATTTTATTGTTCTTCATACACATTCATATCTAGCTTTGTTCAGCTACATCATCCTGCTACATTTGCTTTATATAGCTGTAGACAAGTGTGGATGTTTGGTACATCAGACAATCATACTATCTGCATATTGCAGACTCTGAGCAACATATCCAGATTTTGGGATACACATTCCAGATGCAGCAACACTTTGAACAGATTTCGCTGTTTGGTTTTGATTCTCACATGCATTTCATTCTGTCTTGACTGCAG
This sequence comes from Protopterus annectens, assembly GCF_019279795.1. NCBI lineage: Eukaryota > Metazoa > Chordata > Ceratodontiformes > Protopteridae > Protopterus > Protopterus annectens. Next base: position 245,100,600 of record NC_056734.1, read on the forward strand.
TATACTTTATTCAGGGGTTATTACTACTGTATTGCTGGATTCATGACACTTTCTCACACTCTCTCACTTGTTTTCATTTTACTATTCAGGATGGTACTTACTTCTAGGCTTTATTGACATGTTTTACCTGTAGTTATTACAATCCTTTCCAGCAGTCTCACTTCTGTCATGTTTCAGTATTTCAACAGGGATATATTTCACACATGTGATTTCATCATCTTCTGCAGCTATACTTTTCAGCCTGCTGCAGGTTGTGTACTATTTTCTTACAGGTGGGGCATTTTTATTTCAGAATTTATGTCAGACATTTTCATTTTTCTGTTTGGTTTACAGGCTGAAACACACTTTTGTAATCAAGCAATACTTGCAGACACTTTCACACTGTTACTTGCACATTTTATTCCTTAGTGACTAAACTGCACTCTTTTGCTGACTGTCATACTTTTATATTTCTTTACAGTTACTGGTAGTGGATTACTGACCTGCCTGGTGGCGCAACCGCACCAGCCTATCGCCATAGGCTCTGCGGTTCGCAGAACGGACACCTGCAGCTGTAATATAAATGAAGTAATATTGGAATACACATCTCCATAATATCAGCTAGTTTAATTTCTTACATACATAATTAAATGTAACTTACTCAGTAGTGGGACGTTGGGCATTTGCCTGGCCTCCTGGATCCAAAGGTTCAGTTGGTCCTGCTTGCGTCTCTTCAGGTCCGCATGGTGGCGACGAACCTGCTCACCAGTCCTTGGAATCCCTGTGGCACTGGTGAAATCATGGGCCAACCGGTCCCACGCCTCAGCCCTGTATACTCCCCAGAGGACCTGGCCCTGCATGAGTTGAGCCTCATGATTGTGGACTAGGAGCCAGACCATGTACCTGGACTCCTCAATGCCCCACCTCTGTGCTCGAAAGCAACTACCCTCTCCTACTCCTGTCATTCTGCCTGCAGTTCAATTCTACAATTGTTTATGCTGTGTATTCCCGCCTATGGGGCTTATATAGTCCGTTTTTCCCACACATATCTGTGATTGGCCATTTTGGAATTGTATCAACTTCAGTAAACCTGCATTGTCATGCTCCAGTTTGTATTCATTCCTATATATTAGCTATTATTGCATTTATAGGTACTGCTGTCATGGCTTAGTGGTTTGGTACCTTGACTATGGTGTATAGTATCCTGGGTTTGAACCTGGCCACTACTTTTTATTTTTTATGACTGTCTAGACAAGCTGAGGGGTGTGTCTGTGTAAAGGCAGTTTTGATACGGCTTGCTCAACGTTGCCCGTCGGTTAGCTTGTTTGCACGGTGTGCAGCTCCGCGCAAACGGGGTACGCTGGTTTAAGCCTCATTTGGCTATCGGCACGCATATTATGCTCAGCTCAGCTAGGGGCACATAGATTCAGTGTGTTAAACCACTGCTCAGCTACGGGCACTCATTTTGCACCAGTTAAACCACTGCTCACCTACGGGTAGATGCACTCACCCTGTTAAACTGTAGCTCAGCTATGGGCACATCTGGCATTTTTTATTGCTTTGTTACCTCACATTTCTTCAATATAAATGGGCTATTTCATTACATTTTACATAAAATGTGATTTTATGTGTACATATTTGTCAGGGACTTGTTTCGTGCTTATTTTGCTAAAATTAAAAAAATTGGTGTTGTGGGGGCTCGAACCATGAATGCCTGCTCTTCAGCCAACATCTCTACCGCTACACTATTGCTTCTTGGCTTACTTTGCATATTTAGTTCTTATATGCTTTCCCACTGACTGCTAACTGTAGCTGCGCTACGGGCACGCCCGCGCAAACGAGCACACTCACGGTTAAACATCTTTACAATTTAAAAAAAATTATGAGATGTTTATTTGTACATTTTATGTTTGTAGTCTGTGGGGGCATGTGTTGTGTTGTGTTTATTCACATTTCCATGGACTCTGTCGTGGGTGTTTACTTTGGGCACTTTTCCTCTTCTGGGGGCGTGTCCTCTTACAGGGCTCGGCCTATGGACACGCCCCCTACTGTCTTACACAGACCGTGTTAGCCTTAGGTGTGATTCAGCATGCTCTCATGAATATGCAGAGCATGCTGACATAACTCCGTTTAACTGCAGCCTCCGTGTATGAGTTATAACTCTTACACGAAGGCTTCGTGAATCCTGCCCATCTGTCTAGAATTAAGTGAATAGTTTGGTTCACTATATGAATAACATTAATAATATTCTGCAGCAATCAGTCTGGGACTATCCTGCCACCATTTACTACCTCACTTCTTCATACCTTACTATTGATTTGAGGTCTGTGAGAGAGGAAGAATATTAAAGATGAATGTCTGCTGATTTAACCTCAGAATATTTGCAAAAAAAAAGGTCACTCAAAATCATCAATTGATAGGCTTTGTTCCTTCAATTGTCAAGCTTACACCCAGGCTTTAATGATGCTGTACTGTGGTATGTTCATATTGATGTTTTCCACTATATATATATATATATATATATATATATATATATATATATCTATGGTTCCCCTTCAGAAGGTCGAACAGTTGAAATTTCGAAATGCATATGGCCAAAGCCATATGCTTGAATTTCAGAAGCTCGACCTTCTGAAAGGGTAAAAAAGAAAAACAACGAAACACAAAACAATGTTTCTGCAGGGGGGCAAGCACCCCCTGCACCCTCTACACCCCCCACTACCTATTTATTCCAACTCCAAGATTGCACTACAGCGCAGAAAGGGAAATCTCCCATTCTGCGCTGTATGCCATTCCCCATTCAGAAGGTTGAGCTTCTGAAATTTCGAGCATATGGTCTCAACCCTATGCCTTTTGAGATTTCAGTCATTCGACCTTCTGAAGGGGAACCATATATACATATCTATATATAGGTATATATATATATATATATATATATATATATATATATATATATATACACACACACACACACACACATATATATATATATATATATATAATATATATATATATATATATATATATATATATATATGTGTTGTTGTTGTTGTGTTTTGGCTTATCCTGGTTAGGGTTCGCCACAGCGGAACTCCGGTCTGCTAATGTTTGGTAGTGGATTTTTACATGCCAAGTTACCAGCCCTGACACACAACCTTCAACGAAGGCACGCTCATTCACGCATGCCTCCACACAGAAGACGCTCTAACTGAGAATCAAACGGGACAATGTCTTGCTGTGAGGCGACAACACTACCGCAGCATATATATATATATATATATATATATATATATATATATATATATATATATATATACATGCATATATTAAGGTTCAGTCACTGCTGAGTTTAGAGAAGCCACTCATCATTGTTTGCTAGTGTCTGCTAGAGTTGTATTTTGCAGATGATGCTTTACTAGAGGGAGCAGGCAGTCTAACCAAAATGAGTCAAAGAACCAAAGCAACCAATGAGGAGCAGTGAATCTCTATTGCTGTGGAAAAAATCAGATTCCTGACCTCTGGATCAAAGGAATATACCAAATAGGAGTCTATGTGGAATTGCAGAAGACAGCGGAGAAAATGTTTCTGAAATCTGAATTCTGGAAACTGTCTCTGAAGTGTTAACTGGGAAGGGAGCTGAAGATAAACTAATGAAATTTGCCATTACCTGTGTGATAAAGTGTGCTGAAAATACTTGTGACTGTATGTACTTTTCTGCTTTGAAAAAACCTGTATAAAGGATTACTACCACTGTGAAATGAGCCCTAGAAGGACAGCTGTGAATGTATTGCAATTTTTGTTTCTTCATGTTTTGATACAAAAAGGGTACTTTCCCTTTGTCTTTGTAAAGACACCTCACCGGGAAACTGAGAAATTGTTTCCATGGACTGTTTTTTTTTTCCAAGTCCTACACTAATAAGTAAGTATATTGGCAAAAAAATTAATTTTGCTACAAACTGAATTTCTGAGCTTCTTAAAGTGCTTTGCCTGTATTGTTTTCTTCACTTTTATAAAGGAACTTAGTCTTTTTTACTGAAATGCAATAGCTTAAAGTTATACTTGCTTACAGAAAAATTGACCTGGAATATTGACTCCTGTAAATCTGTGTGCAAAGCAGAACAACCCTTGTGACCATATAGAGATTTGTTGTGGTAAAGTATATTTCTCATGATAGCAAAAATGGTTCCCTTGAAGAATTTTTCTATTTGTCCCGCTCAAGCCAAATTATGTGTGTAGCTACTTTTCTTGTTGAAATTTTACTATGAAGTGTCATTTCTGTACTATTTTCAATATGCAAAAGAAGCTGAAGCTTTACTAAACTCTACTAAAGCTCCTCAAAATAGAAGTGCAACCAGCCCAGTCAACCTAGGTTCAGTTAAGTGGCCTGAGCAACTGACAGAGCAGCAGGGAGTGATGGGTATGCTCGCCCTAGTTGAGAAGGCATTCACTGATGATGCCCCCTTAGGGAAGGCGTGGTCCAAAGAGGGTAGGTGTTCTCTGATGAACCAATGAGCATGGGAAATGGGGCAGTGAGTGAGTAAGGCATCTAAAAGAAACTCCAGGACAGAAATAGAGATGGGCAAGCCCTTAGGTTACCTGTTGTATCCATGACTAACCCCGGAAATATAAGAGTAAATCGAGGTGGTTAGCTGACAAGCTGATAAACTTGTAATGGATGCATGGCACTCTGGGCCAGGACAGAAAAAATTATCTTCCAGGGGGGATCATAAATAATAAGAGAGAGAGAGAGAAGTGCAAATCCTGACCAACTACTTAGCCTTTGATATCATCTGTTCACTACAATGACCCAACAATCCACCTAACTGAAAAAACAGAACAGAATACAATGTAGAGGATTACTTGATGTCATTTGAGAGGCACAAAACTAGAAAATTCTGTCTCTTGACTTAGTGGGCCAGGATGTTGTCACCACATTTATCTGGTAACTTCCTTATATCATGCATTGACCATGAGGATGCTGATGTACACAACTACCAGAAACTGAAACAAAAAAGTTTTGGCTATGGTTTGGATTTCTTTTGAGGTACAGTTCTTTACATTTCACAAATGAGTACTCAGTATGGACACACTGAGTCACAGATGGCTAAATGAATGCATATTTTGAAATGGTGTCTTGAATTCTAGGAATCTTAGCTGTAGATAAATTTAAAAAGATATTCCAAGCAACATATGACAAGGTTATTCCAGAGTAAACCTTACGTTTTTTGAACAGGTAGCAGTTTTAGTAGAACATTTGCTATTAACTGAAAATGCAAACCCCAAGACAACCTCACATGCATCCAGGACAAATAGCAAGCCTTCATCTATGAGTGTTTCTTTAACTGCAAGCAAGAAAAAGTGAAGCCATCTGAAATGGCTTAAATATTAAATGTCCTAGAAAATAACACATAGCAACACACTGCAAAGTTTCTGGCAGTGGTGCTATAACTTTGAACCTGAAATCATGCTTATGGAATATTATGCTGAAATTTTAACTAATAGGTTGTAGAGCCTATTTTCTGCTACTGTGATGCTACTAAGCATATTAAATGCAAAATCTTGCTAAAGGTAAAACAGATGCAATATTATCAGACTTATGGAGCATGTTTACATAATTTCAATCACTATACATGTGTAAACATAAAACATCGGGTAAGAACGTTGAAGTAATATGTGTAAATTGAGACAAAATATAGTACTCCATGACACAGGTAGAAATACCTTTTAGGCAAAGAGTTTCACCTAGTAACTTTAGTGACTAACTGAACTCATAATGTGATAATCGACCAAGACTTGCCAAAAAAACATAGCATCAGTAAAGAAAAGTATGGCAAAGTAAAAGACACAAAAGGAACTATTAATTTAGTTGAAATGAATAGACAGATCTGATCCTGAGTCTTGTCAAAAAGACATCAATTAATAAAATAATAAAGGATGTCAACATGGAGGCTGGCAGAGAAAACCCCATGGTTAAAAACAGCCTAAAGGATGTAGGTATATAAACCAAGGAAAACTTAGGTAAATTTCATAAAAAGAAGAATAGAATTAGAAAATAAAACAGTGCCTTATATTTCTCACTGCTACAGAAAGACAGTCATAAACAGAAGCGGAAGTTTAACACTAAACTAGGTATGAATACTACTGAAGTAGAGAAAGAGGAAGAGAAAATACCGATTACTTTTGTAGATGATAAAATAGATAAGGGGGAGAAATCCGTGACTACATTTATACAAGAGGTAGCCAAGACCTCCTCTTCATGTCAAAACACTGATAAGAATAATACTGACATGGCTGACCTCCAGATAAAGCATGTCAATTTCAAGAAGGCTCAATGGAAAGGCAATATAAAAAGAAGATCTAAAGAAAATATAAAAAGATTTGATAGGGACAAAGGAAAGAACAGCCGCACCTCATATTCTAATGATGAACTAAGAAATAACTTGTTCTTCAAATAAACTAAACACAATACTGGTACCTCCCATTAAGATAGACAGGCTCCCTCACCTTCCACATGTTTCTGTTGTTTAAACAGTGTTTTATTCACTAAAGTTTACTGCTATTTTGATGCTACTATATAGTTAGATTTAGTAAGATTATTCATTGCCCATTATAATATAGATGAGATAGAGTTTTTTAAGTCATCTTTAGTTAGTATGCTTTTATTTTTATTTTTCATTTATTTATTTCACTATATTTGTATGTAAAGACTTCTAGAAAGCATCTACAAAAAAGAAAGCAGCAACATTGAAATGTGTTGAAACTTCACAGATTCATAGCTATTCCAGAGCCATGTAGTCTTATGACCATTTACACGTTGACAACACCCTCCCTTATGCCACAGCTCCTTTCTCCAGGAGAACCGCACCACCCAATTGCTGGATAAATCTGTGTTATGTTTAATGGATGATAATGAGATTCAGTCAGATCCATAGCTGACTCATCTAGTGCCCAGCGGTGGACTGCAATCTGAAAACTCACCTCCTCAGCTTTTTAGTTGAAGAGGAAAAAAAAAGGTTTGGTCCTTTAGTCTGGTGTTCATAGCCAAATCTCCACTTCCCTTAGCTCTTCCATTGATGAGCAGAAAGACGTCTTCCATTTTTAAACTGTAGCAAGCTGACTGGCTGCAGCCTAACACACATGAAGTGCTGAAGCACTTCAGGGCATTTCGGTAACAGCATTATAGAAAAAAAAGAATCCAGGAATAGCATGTCCTAATCATGCCCCTTAAAACCTTGTGCCCAGTGTAGCTGTCCCCTTCACCCCACCTTTGCTATGATTGTAGTTCTACTGCTTATCATGCAGGGGAAGTTTTTTTCTAGAAGTTATGGAGGTGCTTGGTAATAAACCTATCTCTTTCCATAGTTTATTTGTCTGTTTTTAAAGTTTTAGTTCTCTGCTTCTAGCTATGGTAGAGTAATTGGATTTCAAGTAGTACAGGAGGTCTAGAATAACTACGACTATAAAGGGATGGTACGCAACACAGAAATCTCCCCTGTAAAATGCTGAATAAAGGGATAGAGCTTCAAGCCTTTCTTAATAGCTCAATGACTTTAGGCCTGTGATCTATTTGGTTAGTCACCTTTCAGCTCTTTCTAATGGTTTGATATGTTTATTGAAGTACATCACAAAGGTGACATTGTACTTAGTAAATGGTCTGATCGATGGTGAGTATAAGAAGTGATTACTTCTTTAGTCCTCACTGATATTCCTTTGGTAATTAATTGTGTTAAATAAAAGGATTTCCTAACAATCATTGTCATGTGATGGCCAAAAGAGAAGAAATTATCAACTAAGTTTCCTAGATGCCTGACTACATTTTCATTTTATAGTGGTGTTTTTCTCTATAAAGCATGATAAAGGGAGGGTTATCTCAAAAAAGTGGCAATACCACACTTTTAAGCATTTAGTTCATCTCCATTTTAAGTGCACAGTTAGTGTACCTGTGACAATTCATGCTGAAGGGGTTGGGTATCAGAGGTGACATAATAACAACCCCCCTAGTTTGCTGTCATCTGAAAACTTTATTAGTAAGGGGTCTTGGCTGTTTGCTTGGCAATCTGAGTGACAACACAGGGGAAAGAGAGACCAGAGGAGCAGTGCAAGAAACAGCCATATTTAAAAGAATCAGATCAAGAATGCTGGTTCCTCTAATAGCTTCAGCAGTACTTCAGTGGATTCCTTTATTTTTATGTTTATGAAGTCTAGGAATTGTTGGGCATATCTTGCCTTGGTGCTATAGGTGTCCCAGTTTACTGAAGGTTCTTTAAAACCATCAAATATTAAGGAGTATCTTCTGATAAAAGGATAATTTAGAACACTGAGGAAACTTACACTGTCATTGGTGACAATGAATATGTCTTGTAAGAAGCTATTACTTGGTAATTAATCCTGTGTAGAGTGCTCCGTATTTTAATAAGTTCAGTGCCTGGGTGCGAGGGCTGACTGGAGGTAATATTTTCCTTGACAAGTATGGAAAATCTACAACAGCATCCACTGGTTCTGAAAACTTGAAACAAACAAAACGCAAGTATAGAGGGAGTTCTCACTTTACATTTAAACCATGTCTAAGTAACTATACAGACATGAATATTTTCCAAATGCAAGACAGACTCAAGATCAGGCAAAGTATTGTTTAGACTTCTAGAGTTAGAATGCCATCTTAATGGGATACAGTTTTGAGACTGATATTTTTATGTAATAATTTCTTTAATCTGGACTGTGACTAAAAACACACTGGGAAGCAGCAACATTTTTAGTCAGTATTGGAATCCTTGGAATGAGAGGAACAGGCCATTGTTAGTACAGTAAGCTGGACTGTCGATCATCTTGTTCCATACTGATGCATATTAGATCCCCTTGGACTGACACCGACTATTTCACCAGTTAGTGAAATTAATTATCTTTTCTTTGTATCTAGGAATCATTCAGGGTGAAAAAGTATCCCATTTAGGACCTTACCTGCATTTCTAACAGGCATGTAAATTTCTGACGCATCTCTCTGCAAGTCCTTCCGGGTTTTGCATCTGAAGTCACTTACTCCCACATGGACCACTTTAAGGTTGTAGTCATATCTGTCAAGATATATGGTCCTTACTGTTCTTATAATATTATCAAGAGATATGGTCCTTACTGTCCTTATAACATTATAAAGAGATATGGTCCTTACTGTCATTATAATATTATCAGGATATATGGTCCTTATTGTCCTTATAATATTATCAAGAGATATGGTCCTTACTGTTCTTATAATATTATCAGGAGATACTCTCCTTACTGTCCTTATAACATTAGACATCCTGTCACATGGAAGACAGCACACTGTTATCCTCTCCTTGCGCCTTATGAGTAATGAGTCAGTGTGCCTGCCAATAGAGCAGAAGCTTAGGCACAGTGAGATGAACTGGGCAGCCACCCGAGGTGAAAAGTGTTAGGGGGGATGATCAGGGGACCATTACCCACATTTCCGAAAGCTGGTACAGAAATGGATGCCAATACTGCTTTTATAGACAGGAAACAGTCCTGTAGTGCTTCAGTACTTTGTTTGTGGCATAAATTGTAACAGTTTGCTTGGTACATTTGCAAGTAGTTTACTGCAGTTGAGAGTAGTAAGAAACATTTTTTTCTTTTCCTTCAGTCCTGCAGTTTGTAGATCCAGAAAAGTAGATGAGGGGTGCAAATCTATTTTCCCCACAAGGTTGAGTGGTGCAGTTTGGCTAAGTTGGTGGCAAATTGGGAAGAAAGAACAGAGCTGGGTTAGAATGGCAGGTCATGGTAACAAGTATTTTTTTTACTCCTCAGCTTAGAGTTGAAGGGTGCCAGATCAGGGAATGGCAATTACTGCTCTGCAATAGAGTTAGCTATCACTAAAACATCTCTGTTGTAACTGAGAGTAGTAGATTTGGAGACTTCCTGAAGAGGGTGACCCTTTATGGTAGATATGCATGAGTGGCTTGATTTATTCTGAGTCATATTTTTAAGTAGTTTTGGGAATGATTTTAAAACCTATTGTTGGTAACAGATGGATTACAGAATTTTGTTTTATTTGTTTATATAGTATGCTAAAGCAATTGTTAGAAACCATTAGAAATTAATTGCAGCCAAGAGCACTGTAGATCAGAGTGTGTGATGTACCTTTAAGAAGCATTCCAGTCAGTGAGTAATTGCATATAAGTAGTGAGCACATGCAAGCAAGAGTGCCATTTTGAGCAAGCAGCCAGTGTGACACCATTCATGTATGTGGTCAGTCAGTTAGATAGTTCATTTACATTCAATGTTCCTGCCATCCATCCTGAAGTGTTTGTTTACAATAAACTACTTAAATGTACATCCAAGCCTCAATGTCTTCTTATTGTACACAAGACGAGCTACATGGTGTCAGAATGGGATCCAGAGTCACAGCCATGAGGTAACCAGTTAGAAGTGGAGAAATATATAGGAGTGAATCATCCCAGCTGCTTTAACAACTCATAAAACAGGTCAGAAACAAATTCCAGGTACTAAAACTCACTTGAATGATGTATTTCACTACAAATATAAAATGAAGAACACAGAACACTAAAAACGAATTTCTTATTAAACAAAATGTCCAAAACTGCGACATATTGATAAAAATATTCAAAATAATTATGAAAACATTTGAAACAATATCCGAATCACATAAAATGTACAAAAAAGGAAAATAACCATATTTCTCTGCTATGTACTACTTTTTTGTATTAACCTAAAGCTATTCAAAGTATCCAAACTGCGCAAAGTGTTTGCAAGTGTCTGCAGTATTACGGTGCAGTTATTTCACAAAGTGCAGTTATTTAAAAAAATATTTCCAAAGTACAGTTTTTTGAAGAGCTTATTGTGCATTTGAATGCGATTACAAGTACCTGGAGTGTGTGCATGTTCATAAATAATTACAAGGGCCAAGACTGCATCGTGTTTTACTATAATGTGTGGGCATGGCAGAAGGATTTTGCAGACCTATGCTGCTTGTTTTTGATAACAATATTGCAGAAAATTGGAGAGTGTTTGAGCAGGAATACAACATTTTCATACAGGCTGCTTTTTCTGACAAAGAAGCACCTACTAAAGCATTTATTGTACTTAATTTAGCTGGTTCAGAGGACATAGAAAGAGAGCATTCATTTGTGCATGCACCTGATGTGTTTGCAGGGGAGGGGGAAGACCACCATATTGTGGTATTGGCTGAAATGCAGGAAGACCATGAGTGCTTAAAACATCAATTTACATAAATATGTAACCCCCAAATGAATATTACAATGGAAAGGTACTTATTTTATACAAGGGATCAAAAGCCTGATGAAACTTTGGCAGCATATATAACTGATTTGAGAAATAGGGCTAAAACATGCAGATTTGATGATTTGAGAGATGAGTTGATAAAAGACAGGCTTGTGTGTGGTATTAATAATGACACAGTGAGAAAGATTTTGCTTTGAGACTGTGATTTAATGTTAAACAAGGCCATTGAAATTTGTCAGATATACCAGCTTACAGAAAGGCACACAAGTATGCTTACAAATGAGAAAGCAAGCCTTCCAGTACCTTCCACAGCTCATGTAGATAGTATGCAGCATGAGGTTAAAAGATACAGGCCAAAGGGTGGAGTTGCCACAGCTCCAACTTCAGTGAAACTCAGAGCTACTTCAGTAAGGCCTAAGGTGCATGCAGCAAAGCACAGGGGCGACTCAGCAAAGCCCATGGCAAACTTCATAGTCATTTGTCATAATTGTGGTGGTAATCATGAACCCAAATGAGAAAACTGCATAGCTTTTGGTCAGCAGTGTCATTCTTGCAATATGTTGAATCATTTCAAAAGGTTTTGTATATCAAATAAGGCACATGATTTTATTAAAAGAGGGCATTCCAACAGGCAAGTTGACCAGTAAGAAAGCTGCGACCCTACTTTATATGTTGATGGTGTGTCTGTGATTGGTGAAGCAGTCAATGCAGTAGATATGTCGGCAAAGAACAAAATATTTTGTACTGTTTGGATTAATAGGAGTCCCGCAGAGCTCAAAGTAGATACTGGCTAAAAGTGCAATGTTATGTTAGCAGAAACATTTGCTAGAGTAAGAGCTACAGAACAACTTGATTTGGCAAAGTGTGCAAAGCTTGTTTCTTATGGTGGTGAAGAGATTCAAACTGAAGGATCAGTAGTGCTTTCATGTTACTCTGCTGGGAACAGCTATTACTTGCAATTTTATTTAGTCAAGAGATGCATGCAATCAGTATTAGGCCTCAGAGGCAGTTTGAAATTGGGGCTGCTCTCATTTAATACAGAAGTCCACCATGTAAGCCTGAATGACAACAGCTCAAATTTTGCCCAAACTATTTTTTCTGAGTATGCTGATATTTTTTTTGCAGAAAAACTAGGCAAACTGCCAGTTGTGTACTCCATGAAGTTAGACCCAGAGGTCAGCACAGTCATCAGACCAGCACAAAAAGTTCCAGTAGCTATGTAGAACAGAGTCAAAGCCAAGCTAGTCAAAATGGTGCAGCTAAGAGTAATTTGTCCAGTAGAAGAACCTACTGAATGGGTATCCTCCATGGTAGTAGCTCATAAGAAAAGCTCAGATGATATCAGAATATGTATTGATCCTTGAGATATGAACAAAGCATTAAAAAGGCTTTATCATCCAATGTGCATAGTCGAAAAGGTTGTTGCCCTCATGCCAAATGCAACTGTTTTTTTTCTGTCTTAGATGCAAAGAGTTCATTTTGGCAAATTTTGCTTGACGGAAAATCTTCATTGTTAACCACATGCGGTACATCATTTGGAAGATACAGACTTCTGTGAATGCCATTTGGAATAAATTCTACCAGTGAAGTCTTTCAGCGTGTGATGGAGCACATTTTTTGGGGCTATCCATGTGCTATTATAGTAGATAATATTCTAGTAGGAGGCAATGGTGAAGTCAAACATGACAAAAACATGAAGAAAGTTCTGGAAAGAGCATGTGAAGTGAATCTTAAGCTGAATCCGCAGAAATGCAAATTCAGGCTATGAGAAGTTACTTATGTTGATAACTTGTTTACCAGTTTAGGCTTATAACCAGATCCTTCCAAGCAAACGGCATTTCTCAAGATGCCAGCTCCAAGCAATGGTCAAGCTCTCCAACATTTTCTTTGCATGGTCAACTATCTAAGCAAGTTCATTCCAGATTTAAGCCAACTTTCAGCACCATCATGAGAGCTGACATGCAAAGATGTAATTCAGTCATGGTCAGACCAGCACCAAAGAGTAGTTGATGCTCTGAAACAGAAAATTGCTAGTCCACCAACTCTCAGCTACAATGACATTCACAAACCAGTTACTCTTTCCTGCGATGTTTCTAAGTTTGGTAAAGGTGCAGTTATTCTTTAACATGTAGACCAGTAGCCTATGCATCAAAAACTCTTACACAAACTGAGATGCAGTATGTCCAGATTGAGAAAGAGCTTTTGACCACTGTGTTTGCACGTTCGAAGTTTCATGATTATATTTATAGCCAACCTATCCAGATCGAAACTGATTGCCAACCTTTAGTTACTATTTTGAGAAAGCCTATGCATATAGCTCTTGCCAGATTGCAACATATGATGCTCAAATTGCAAAAGTACAATTTCACTCTTGTTTACACAAAAGGCAAACTTCTTTATCTTGCTGATACCTTATGCAGATCGCCCAGAAAAAACACAGAACAACATAACAATGAGCATCTTGATTTTGAAGTAATGGAAGTGAGAACATTTTCTTCCACACATCTTGATGAGTTCAGAACTCACACAGCTTCATTTCCAACTCTCCAGAAGCTAAACCTCTTTATCAGTCAAGGATTGCCTTCAAAGCAATCTTGTTTACCAGTAGAAGTGCAGCAGTATTTTCGTTACAGAGATGAGATTTTGTCAGACAATGGCATTGATGATTGTTGATTGTTCCAAAATCCTTGCAACAAGAGTCCATTAAGACTTTGCATCGTGCCCACCAAGGAACTGATTTTACCAAAAGTAGGGCAATAAGACTAGTATTTTGGCCTTCTATGTCAAGAGATATCGAGAAAGTATGTTCATCTTGTTCAGTATGTAATAGTGCAAAGCCTCAACAAAAAGAACCACTTCAGCTATGCCAGATTCCTGACCTACTTTGGTCGACAATAGCCACAAATATCTGTGAGTGGAATGGTCAACATTACTTGGTGTTAGTAGATTCTTATTCAAATTGGCTCAAGAGGGACCTGTTTCCTAATCTAACTTCCAGTACTGTCATTACTAAGTTGAAGAGATATTTTTCTGCCCATGGTGGTCTGCACAGAGTTATTTCTAACAATGGTGCATAGTTTACAAGTCAGCAGTTCAAGAAATTTGCAGAAACATGGGACTTTTTTCATATTACGAGTAATCCTGAATACCCTCAGTCAAATGGCTTAGCTAAATGTGCAGTTCAAAGTGTGAAAACATCTATTAGAGAAATCCAGACGTTTTCAGTTTTTCTAAACTTGCTAAATCTCAGAAACATTCCTTGTAATAATCATCTTGGTTCACCTGCCCAGAGATTTATGTCGAGACAAACCAGAACCACATTACCAATCAGCAGTAATTTATTGGCTCTATGTGCTAAGAACAACAAAGCAGTAAAAGCCCAACTGTTGAAGAAACATTTGTCCCAGAAGTCTTACTGTGATAAAACCAGTAAACATCTCAGTTCACTGAAAAAAGTGGAGATAGTGTGGATGCAGACATCAAAAGATTTTGATTGCATCGGATTTGTGAAAAGTTTTTGTCAAGAGCTGAGATCATACATTGTGGAATGACAAGGGATGGAATTCAAACAAAATCGGAAGCGTTTGTTACCAGTGTCCGAACCAGTGTTGCAGCATCGTGCATGTGACAAAAACTCTAGTTCTCAGAGTGACTTGTCCAATGTTCTTGTTCCAGAGGATATTCCATCAGCAATCCCTGTTCCTGAGAAAATCCCTGAGACGCCACAAGCAGAACATTCCCCAGTGACTATTCCTGTTGCTAAACTCAGTCCTAACTATTACATTATGAGATCAGGTTGCATCTCAAAACCTAGCTCCAGATACACAGCAACCTGGACTGTTCCTTTCTTTATTAGTGTCTGTATAATTGCATGCCTATTGAAATGCCATTGCTTATATGAGACAGCTCAGTAAAGAGGGAGGATGTAGATCAGAGTGTGTGATATACCTTTAGGAAGCATTCCAGCTTGTGGACATGCACATAGAGCACATGCAAGTCGGAGTTCCGTTTTGCGTGAGCAGTCAGAGTGAGAGTATGCATGTTTGTAGTCAGTCAATTAATTAGATAGTTTAAGTTCAATGTTCCTGCCATCCATCCTAATGTGTTTGTATACAATAAATTACTTAAACGAACACCCAAGCCTCAACGTCTTCTTATTGTACATAAGACAAGCAACATGTACCTCCAGGCACTAAATAAATAATAAATTAAAAAATAAATAAATGACCTCCTACTGCATATTTACACATCAAATATAGCATTAATAATTCCAAAAAACACGCTACATACAAGGTATCAGAATATCTGATCTTGAAGCGTACATAATGGTAAATACAATTGTATTGATATTTGACCTCTGTCAATGAGTATTTGTTAGAATTGCAAGGTGATAACTTCATTTTTTTAAAGGTTCAAGTCACACCCACTGGGAGTTAAAGGTACACACTCAAAAGAGCTGTACTGGAGGGAATGAGTTAAAGTTAGTGGACATTCAGACAAAGATTTTTGTAAAATTAGTGATGATGATATGACTGACTGTCACTTATATTTAATAAGAAGATCTAGAAGCAACAGCTTTACAGTTTTATGTCCAAATGGGAATACATACATTTTAAATGAAAAACCTGAAGCAACTGCCATCATACAAGAACACAGAGAGCAGAACCCTATACAAACCAGTAAAAGCTACTGCAAGTCCTACTTTTATTAACAAACTGAGAGCAGTGTATGTCTGTTATAATCTTATATTTTAAGAGGCTCAGTACTGGTGTGTTAGCACTTCTTTTATGCAACTTGCTTAAGTGTATAACCCCACCTGTACAATGCCTATGCTGTTTTGGTCATTTCCTATTTAGAGTGCAGTTGTACATTTACTTACTTTAAGGAAGTAATCACCTTTTACTGCTAAACTTGCTGCATTTTACTGTTTACAATTTGGAAATACAGTGTTTCAGTTTGACTTAGTCTGATTTTGTTAAAAAGCTTACTAGAACACATTGCTGTTCATAGGTAGGTACTAGGCTATTGGCCCTAGGGCTTATATAAGCCCAGCCAAAAAGGTACCCTGGCTTTCGCCACCCAAGAAAATTATTTTCCTGTGTCCCTGTCGAGCAGAGCCCCAGAGGTGATCCCCGGGGTGAATTTCCTATTTCCCATCCAATCATCAAGATTTTTCTTGAAGAGTGCTAATGAGGAGATTTGTTTGATATAGATAGTTAGTATGTTCCAGAGTATGGGAAGTCTTTGGGACAGGAATCTATCCCTCCAGCATGTTCTGTTTATTGTGGTGACAAGGTTTAGGCCCCTAGAGCGTGTAGCTTGGAGGGACTGTGATTTCTTTAAGTGGAGGATGTCCAACAGCTCTGGCTTTGACATAGATTTGTATGTTAGGCAGAGATCGCCTCTGAGTAGGTGATATGCGATAGAGTAAAGCTGGAGTTTTTTGAGATGGTCTGCATAGGGCATCTGTTTGAAGCTGGTATTCCTCTTTGTAAGGCATTTCTGCGGCCTTTCCAGTTGTTGTAGATGTCTTGTGAGGTACATACCAAAAGGGACATTGTACTCTATAATGGGTCTAAAGACTGATGAGTAGAGGGGAACAATGACCTCTTTTTTCCTGGATGAGAAACCTTTTGTGATGAGGTGTGCTATGTAGAAGGATTTCCTGACTACTGTGGCGATCTGATTATCAAAGGAGAGAATACTGTCCAGCTGTGTCCCAAGGTCTCTTATCACAATTTTGGTGTTAAGTAAGCTACCACCTATGTGGTAGCTCATGGGTATAGAGTTTTTACCAAAGGGGATGACAATGCACTTTTTGGCATTGAGCTTGTGGCCATGGCTTTGACACTAGGCATCTGTCTCAGTGAAGCCCTTTTGTAAAATGTCCACATCGTTAGGAGTTTCAATTATGGCTTCTAGTTTGCAGTCATCTGTGAACTTCATTAGCCAAAGACCTTCTGTGTTAGCCTGTACTTCAGAAATGTAGATACCAAACAGGAGAGGACCCAGGACTGAACCCTGTGGTACTCCACTTGTAACTGGTCTGAAGTCGGATTTGGAGTCTGCTACTTTCACAGTGAGGGTTCTGTCAGTGAGTCATTTGGCAACCCATCTTGTGACATAGGGATTTATACCTGTTTAGTGAGTTTATCTATAATTCTAGAGTGGGGGGTGGTGTCAAAAGCCTTGGTGAGATCTAGATAGGCTGTGTGAACCACATTCCCCTTGTCTATGGCTTTGGTGATGCTTCAAAGAAGTCTATCAGCTTTAGGAGACATGATCTGCCTTTTACAAACCTGAACTGGGTGGGGTCCAGAGTTGGAGATTATCAATGTCTTTGTTTATAAGTTCCATGATGATACGTTCCATGGCCTTGCAGACCAGGCTCGTCAGGCTAATGGGGTGGTAGTTCCGTGGTGGCTCCCCCTTTGTGGAGTGGGATAACTGTAACTGTGCACCATTCAGTGGGCACAAAGCCTGCGTTGAGGCTATGAATGAACATGGTGTTTAGGTGGGGTGCCAGTTCATTCTGTAGTTCATGTAGAACGTAGCCTGTGATGTTGTCAGGTCCCATGGATGCTGGATTCTTTGTTTTGGAGAGTGTGTTTTTTACCTGTGCAGCAGTGATTACAGGAACTTTGCATTCTTCCACTATAGAGATGGGCCCTTTAGGGGGTGAGAGAGGGTAAAGTTAGCACTGAACCTACCTGCCAGGATGTTGGCAATATCAGTTGGTTCTGCATATTTAGTGCCATTGTGCTGTAACTCAGAGCAGAACTGAGTGTTGCCATTGAGATTCTTGACATAGCTATAAGATTCTTTGTGGTTGTCTTTACAATCAGTGGCAATTTTGTTTTCGTAACTAGCTTTGGAGGATTTTATGAGGGATCTCAGCTTCTTACTGAGGCTGACCAGGGAGTTCCTCCAATCATGGGATTTTGCTCTTTTTTTGCAACAGTTTATTTCTTCTGTTATAGAGTTTGGTTATGGCAAGGGACCACCAGATTGGCTTCCTTTTTTTGCATGATAACATATCGGTTCTGTTAGGGATAGCACGATCCATCCACTCATGTAAGTGTTTATAAAGTGCATTTGTGTAGGATTCAGCAGTTGTACCTCTATTGTCTGTCTGCAATGGGTGTCATGACGTTTGCCACTTCTGTCTTAAGAAGTGCAAAGTTGGCTTTGGAGAATTTGTTTATGGTGGTTTCCCTAATGGGGGGTGGGGGGGTGGCATGTGGATGTCTAGGGTGATTAGCTTGTGGTTGGATCTGACCAACAAGGAATTGATCTCTGGTGTGGAACACTGGTCGCCCATGTTGGTAATGACCAGGTCTAGGATACTGCTGCCCCTGGTGGGGGTGTAGATAAGTTGATCCAAGGAGTTGGAATTTATGAATTCCAGAAAACATTGAGCAAAAGAGTTGGTACATGAGTAGTTTTCCCAGTTAATGGCTGGGTAGTTGAAATCGCCCATTATGAGGGTGTTGGGTTGTACCCTAATATTTTCCTGAGTATCAAGAAATGAGGAGTGGGAATCCTGGGGCATGGTGGGAGATCTGTAGCAAGTTACTATTTGGATTGCGGTCTTTGCCCAGAGTTAGTTGCACTTGGATAATCTTGGATGCATTATGCTGAGCAACTAGCTTGGAGGTGTGGATATCCTTAATGAATATGGACACACCTCCACCTTTAGTGTTTCAGTCCAGGTTAGGTAGCCGAAAGGTGTGGTATGAATTATAGCCTGGTAATGCAGGGGTGCTCTCTGAAGCCTTGAACCAGGTCTCTGTCACTGCACAGATGTCGATGTTCTCCATTTTAAGGAATCTCCCGAGTGAATACATTTTGAGGTTTAGACTTTTAGCATTGAGTAGCATTACCCTCATATCTTTCTTGCTTGTACCTGTTATGGTGGTGAATTTGTCATTTGAACCTTGCCTAAAAAAGGCACTATAGGGGTGGCAAGAGCCTTAGCCAGTATCCGGAAAATCCCAAGGGCAACAGGTGCAGGCCATCTCTGGCAAAGCATCATGGTCTGTTGATCATGTCATCCCAGGCAGACAGATACTGATCCCCTTAGAATGACACCAGAAGCTTAGTCAATTGTTGAAGTCAATCATTTTGTTCTTGTACTGTGGTATCATTCTGGGTGATGGCAGGATGCTACTCAGGGCTAGCGTCATACCTGCCTGGGCTACAAGATCAGAGAGCTCCTCCATGTCTCTTTTCATGGAGTCCAGGGAGGTACATCTCAGGTCATTCACACCAACATGGACAATGACAGAGTCATATTTGTACTTGTTGTGGAGTGACCTGAGTGCATGCGTTATGTGGCGGATCCTGGCAGCTGACAGTAACTTTCTCCTTGTTCAGCCTGATGAGTGGAACATTGGTGTGCCTGACTATAGAGTCACCTATGACTATAGTGTTGGGTATGTTGTTATGCCTTATGAGCTGTGGTTCAGTGGCACACTGAGTTTGTGGGCTATGTGTCATTTGGGTTGTGTTGGGAGCTGGAGGTTGCTTGCATTTTTACTTTGGAGGTCTCTGTTGCTTCAGCAAATTTTATTGAGTGCCTCCACGAATGTAGGTGTGTGTTTTGTTCATAGGTTCATAAGTAAGTACTAGGCTTTCTGCCCGAGGGCATCTGTAAGCCTAGCCAGAATGTGTTGGCTTTTGCTGCCCCCTTAGATTTGTTCCCTGTGCCTCTGTCCAGCAGAGCCATTAGTTCCCTGTGCCTCTGTCCAGCAGAGCCACTGCAGTAATCCCCGAGCTAAATTTTCTGTTTCCCATCAACTCATCAAGGTTTCTCTTGAAGAGTGTTAGTGAGGGGCTCTGCCTAATGTAGATTGGAATCCTGTTTCAAAGCATGGGGAGTCTCTGCGACAGGAATCTATCCCTCCAGCAAGTCCTATTTATCATTGTGGTGAGGTTTAGATCCCTAGAGGACGTGGCTCTCAGGGATTTGTTTTTTTTTTTAGGTGGAGCATGTCCATCAATTCTGGGTTGGACATGGCCTTGTATGTCAGGCAGAGATCACCTTTGAGTAAGCAGTATGCAACCGAGTACAGCTGGAGTTTCTTCAGTCGGGCTGCATAGGGCATCTGTTTGAGGCCAGTAATCCTCTTGGTGAGGTACTTCTGTGGTTTTTCCAGCTGTTGCAGGTGTCTTGTAAGGTACATCCCAAATGAGGCATTGTACTCTATGATGGGTCTGATGAGTGATGAGTAGAGGTGCACAATAACCTCTTTTGTTCTAGATGCGAACCCTTTTGTGATTAGGTGGGCCACATAGAAGGATTTTCTAACCACCTTGGCAATATGATTATCAAAGGAGAGATTACTATCTACTCGGTCCCCATATTCCTTATTATATTTTATGTATTTAGGGGACTACCACGTATGTGGTAGTTTACAGGTACTTTGTTTTTTCCAAAGGGGATGACTATGCATTTTTTAGAATTTAGCTTGAGGCCATGAATTTGACTCCAGGTATCCATCTAAGTGAGACCCTTCTGGAGGATGTCTGTATCAGCTGGAGAGTCAATTATGGCCCCCAGTTTGCAGTCATCTGTGAACTTGGTCAGCCATAGTCCTCCTGTGCCTGCCTGTACCTCTGAGAAGTATATACCTAACAGGAGGGGTCCCAGGACTCAGCCCTGGGGGATGCCACTTGTAACTGGCTTAGAGTTGGACCTAGAGCCTGCCACACTCACCGCCAGGTTTAGGAGGCATGATCTGCCCTTAACAATGCCAAACCTGTTAGGGTCCAATGTTTGGAGGTTCCCAATGTCTCTGTTAATGAGTGCCATGATGATGCGCTCCATAGCCTTGCAGACCAGGCTAGTCAGGCTTATAGGGAGATAGTTTCCAGGGTCCGTTGTGGCTCCACCTTTGTGGAGCGGGATAACTGTTGCTGTGCGCCACTCTATGGGTACATAGCCTGTAGAGAGGGTGAGTTTGAACAGTGTGTTTTGGTGAGGGGTTATTTCATTTTGGAGTTCTTGTAAGACACAGCCTGGGACACCATCCAGTCCCATTGAAGCTGTATTTTTGGCTTTGGATAGGGCTGTTTTAACCTGTGTGTCAGTGATTGCCGGGGCTCTACATTCTTCTGTTATGGTTATGGGCCCTTTAGGGGGTGAGGGGGGGGGGCGATGTTTGCGCTAAACCTGTCTGCCAGAATGTTGGCAACATCATTCGGTTCAGTGTATTTTGTGCCATTCTGCACTAACTCAGTGCAGATCTGAGAGTTTCCACTTAGGTTCTTGACATAGCTAAAGAACGCTTTGTGGTTATCTTTGGAGTCCTTGGCAATTTTTTTTTCGAAGCTAGCCTTGGATGATTTTATGAGGGATCATAGTTTCTTGCTGATACTGATCAGGGATGTCTTTCCTTCTATGGATTTTACTCTTTTCTGTACTAGTTTCCTCCTTCTATTGTATAGCTTGTTTATGGCAGGGGTCCACCAGACTGATTTCCTTTTCTTGGAGGAGTGAGTCTTGGTTTTGCTTGGGATAGCATGATCCATACATTCTTGCAAGTGCTCACAGAGTGCCTTTGTAAGGGATTCAGCAGCTTGGACAGCGTTGTCCTTTAGCATGGGGGCTGTGAACCTTTCCACCTCAGTCTTTAGTAATGTGAAGTTTACTTCTGAAAAGTTTTTCATGGTGATTTCCTTGATTGGGGGTGGGGACAGAATGTGGATACCCTGAGTGATTAGCCTATGGTCTGATCTAACCAGTGAGGGTTTGACCTCTGGTGCAGAATACCAGTCACCCATGTTGGTGATGACCAGGTCAAATACGTTGTCACCTCTGGTGGGGGTGTTGACTAGTTGATCCAGGGCATTCGAGCTTATAAATTCTAGGAAGCATTGGGCAAGGGAGTTAGTACTTGAGTAGTTCTCCCAGTTAATGTTTGGGTAAAGGGCATTTGGTGGGACCTTCATATTTTACAGTGTCTCCAGAAACGTGGAATGGGGGTCGTAGGTTATGGTGGGTAATCTGTAGCAAGCTACAATTTAAATTGCAGTTTTGCCCATTGTTAGTTGCACATGGATGATCTCTGAGGCATTGTGCTGCACCACTAACCTGGAGGTGTGGGTATCCTTGATGAATATGGATACACCCCCACATTTTGTGTTTCGGTCCGGGTTCTGTGGCCGAAAAGTATGGTATGAGTTATAGCCTGGTAGTGCTGGGGTGCTCTCGGGAGTCTTAAACCAGGTTTCTGTTACTGCACAGATATCAATGTTCTCCATACTGAGGAGTGTCTCGAGTGCATGCATTTTGAGGTTTAGACTTCTGGCATTGAATAGCATTACCCTTAGTTTTTTGTTACTTGTTCTATTTATGGTGGTGGGTTTGTCCTTTGAGCCTTGCCTAAAAAAAGGTACTATGAGGGTGGCAAAAGCCTTGGCCAGTTTTCAAAAGCCTAAGGGTGACAGGTGCAAGCCATCTCTTGCAAAGCAATGTGGCTTGTCGAGCATGTCATCCCAGGTGGACAAATACTGGATCCCCTTTGAATGACACCAGAAACTTAGCCAATTGTTGAAACTGATCATTTTTTCTTTATACTGTGGCATCATTTTTGATGAGGGCAGGATGCTACTCTGGGTCAGGGTCATACTGGCTTAGACTACGTGATCAGAGAGCTCTTCCATGTCTCTTTTCATGTAGTCCAGGGAGGTACGTGTCAGGTCATTCACACCAACATGGACAATGACAGAGTCATATTTGTACTTTTTCTGGAGCGACCTGAGTGCTTGTGTTATGTGGCGGATCCTGGCGCCCGACAGGCAGCTAACTGGAACCTTCTCCTTGTCCAGCCTAGTTAGTGGGACATCATTGTGCCTGACTATAGAGTTGCCTATTACTAGTGTGTTGGCTATGTTATTTTGCTTTAAGGGCTATGATTGCGTGGCACTGATTATGTGAAGTATGTGTTTCATGGTTTGTGATGGGGTGTGGAGGTTGCTTGGGTGTCTGCTTTGGAGGTCTCTGTTGCTTTTGCAGATTTTTATTTAGAGCCTCTGAGTATGTTTTTGTGTATTTATGTGTGTTATTTGCCAGTGTTGGTTTAGTAGGTCTATGTGAGACTGGTGGTGTGTTACAAGTATTTTCCTTCTCCTCTTGACTGTCATTTCCAGTCTTGGGTTGAGAGAGCTTTGCCACCAGTTTGGCTGTATAATTGCATCTCTCGCATATATTAGTGTTTGATGGTAGGAGGAGAGGGTTGTCTGTGTACATGAGGCAGTTGTAACATTGCCTCAAAATGCCCCGATTCATCAGTTAGACTGGAGAGTATACCTGAAACCGCCCTTTGGACATGCCTGAATAGGTGCAGTGAGTTGTTTTACTGATTGGCTGGTAGGTACGAATAGAGAGCTTTGTCCTTCTGGACAGTATAGGGGGGTCTGGTGCTAGGGTTAATTAGTGCTTGTTATGAGTTTACAGCAAGTGCTGGGCTGTGAAATGAATGGTTTGAGTGCTTAAGTTGAAAGTTTGTCTAGTTCCAAGGGAAAAATTGAAGAGTAAACTTCGTGGAGCCAGGATAGTTTAACCTTAGCTAACCCACACTGCCTGGTGTGCAAAACTGCGCAAATGCGTTTTTTATAGCAGGAAAATTAAAGAGATAGAAATTAGCCCAAAATGGCCAATAAACTACTAACTTCTGGGCTGAAACCACTCATCTAGGGACAGATAGGCTGCTCAAAGCTTCCCTCTTTCACAGGTGAACAGAGAAAATTCCTTCTATCCAGTAAGGTATGGGCAACAGAGAAACATGAAACACAGCCCTGAATTCAGCAATAACCTGAAAACTGGACTATACTAGTTCAGAAAGACGAGAAACACGTATATATTTTTTTTCAGAAAATAAAGCAGATATAATAAAAAAAAACTTTAAATGCACAGAAATGGCTATCGCAATTTAGTGTGTAGCCTACAACAGTTAAACAGATTATTTAAACACAAAAATGACTTAGATCAAGTGCAGGCAGCAAATAAGCACAATATGTAGCAGAAACAAGCTTTTTAAATCACAGAAATGCTAAACAATTGGCGTTTTAGGCGGAATCAGTTAAAGACAGCAGGGAAATGCATAAAAATTATACTTAATCACTCCAAATTCTCTCTTTTGTCTCTCTGCTGCTGTAGAACTCTGCAGGACACCTGGCAGGCACTTGCTGAGCTGAATACAAGTGCAAAAAAACTGTGCAAATGCGTTTTTTATAGCAGGGAAATGAAAGAGATAGAAATTAGCCCAAAATGGCCAATAAACTACTAACTTCTGGGCTACAGCAAACAAGGCACACAAAGTTCAGAAAGAAACAGTTCAAATAAGCAGGCATAATAAGCCTTTAACCAGAAATTCCCAGCTCAGAAGGGCAGGATCTAGCCTCTCTTCCCACAAGAGTGCAGACCACAAACCTTCTTATTGTAAAATAACTGGCCTGAAGCCCAAGTACTTAAACCAGAACAAATATGTTTTTAGAATAACAGACACTGAGCCTTCAATCAGCAGTTCCCAACTTAGAAGGATGTAAGCTACCTGTCCTGCCACAACACTGCAGTCCACAAACCTTCTTAATGTAAAACAACTGGTCTGAAGCCCAAGTGCTTAAACCAAAAGGCTTAGAATAACAGTTACAATTTAATCAGGCTACTACCAAGCAGTAATAACTGCAGCAGAATACTACAATTGAGTACTATTAAGCAAAAGCACAAGCAAAGTAAGGTAATAAAGTGGGAAGAAACACAATTACAGTAAAAGCAGATGAGTAAAGTGCAATTTGTTTTTATAACAATAGAAAATGAGCAAACTGATTTAAACAAATTACCCAAATAACCAGTAAAAAAACTCAAAACTGTGCCCTGTTCCAGCAGTCTTCAATCAGACAAGTTGTAACCGCACACTCCTGCCACTAGGGAGCAGGGGAACCATCTCCAAAAAGATGGCCTGGATTAGTGCTCAAGTTATACAAACAAAGCTAGATGCAGCAGGCCTGAATCTAGTCTATGCTACAGCAGACAAGGTGCACCAATATCAGAAAAACAGTTCAAATAAGCAGGCACAGTAAGCCTTTGGCCAGAAATTCCCAGCTCAGAAGGGAAGAAACTAGCCTCTCCTCCCACAAGAGTGCAGACCACAAACCTTCTTAATGTAAAATAACTGGCCTGGATCTCAAGTGCTTAAACCAGAACTAATACACTTTTAGAATATCAGACACTGAGCCTTCAATCAGCAATTCCCAACTTAGAAGGATGTAAGCTACCTGTCCTACCACAACAGTGCAGACCACAAACCTTCTTAATGTAAAACAACTGGTCTGAAGCCCAAGTACTTTAACCAAAAGACTTAGAATAGCAGTTACAATTTAATCAGACTATTACCAAGCAGTAATAAATGTAACAGAATAAACACAATTGAGTACTTTTAAGAAGCGACAAAAGTAAAATAAGGTAATAAAGTAGGAAGAAACACAAATACAGTAAAAGCAAATAAAGTGCATTTTTTATATAAAACAATAGAAAACAAGCAAAGTAAACTGATTTAAACAAATTACCCAATTAACCAGTAAAAAAGCTTAGAACTGAGCCCTGTTTCAATCAGACAAGTTCAGGGCCTAAGTGGGTATGCCTACTCAGATGTTCTCTCTGTATTAGGCAGGATGAGGTAATGAGACTAGACTAGGATAGAGCTGGGATAGGGCTGAACAGATGGGAATGGTAGGAGTGTCTGAAATCAAAATATGACCTTGTGTTTCTGTGTGTCTGTTTTGATGGTGTAGGTTTTGAGGGACTATGTGATGAGTGTGGTGTGGTGCAACTGTTTACCTTCTCCTCTTAACTATCTAGTCCAGTCTTCGGTGAAGAGAGCTTTACTTCCAGTTTGGCTATATAAGTGCATCTCTCACAGGTTGTAGTGTTGGGTGGTAGGAGGAGATGGTTGTCTGTGTACATGAGGCAATTGCTGCATTGCCCCAAGATGCCCAGATTCATCAAGTAGACAGGAGAAAACACTGGGAGCTGATCTGTAGACATGCCTGGATAGGTGCTTATTTATTAAAAACTAAAAACTGTTTTCTTCTAGACAAGTGAGGAAAGTTGAGTGTTGTAGTAATTTGTAGCTTATTTAGTGCTTACGAGTTCTGAACAAGTGCTGAGCTCAAAGAAACAGATTTGAGTGCTAAAAGTAAAAAACTGGCTAGTTTTAAGGGAAAATTTAAAGAGCAGACTTTATGGCACCATTACTGCTTTTTAATTGGTACTGAGTGCTCTTATCAGTGTTCGACCACTGTGCTGTTTCAACCTCTGTTAGTTAGATTTTACTACTTAACTTATTTGAATGCCTACTCTGTTACTGTATTATCTAGAAACTGAGTGATTTTACTGTAATTTTATGTCCTGCCACCATGTTGCTCAGTTCTGTTGGCTTGCATTACTATGTAGCAACAAATCAAATTGCTGGAAAAGTTTACTGCCAATGAATTACTCTGCATTCTGTGAAATTAAGGTGACAATAGACTGAATTTCATATTACTGAACAGGGTGAATTTCTTATTAATTATCACTGCTTGTTCATTAACTAATGTATTTGATTAAATACTGCTTAGCTAAACTACTTAAACTGTGGTATTTTCTTGTCTGTCTCTTAATTCCTACTTTTTACTTCACATAGCCCCTTTTCCAACTTCATATTAACATCTCTTTCCCTGCCTGCATACAAGAACATGGAGAGCATAACCCTATACAAGCCAGTAAAAGCTACTTCAAGTCCTACTTTTATCAACAGACTGTGAGCAATGTAGGTCTATTATAACCTTCTCTCTGTGATATTCCTACTGATTATTCTCCTTTGCACCATACTGGAACCCCCTTTTTTCCCATTTATTGTAACAAATATATACAGTTTCCAAAGCTTTGCATTTATTTTATATTTTTTGTATTTTATTTATCTTATATATTACATTTATTTTATATTCTTATATTTTATTCCCTAGTTTATTGTAACAAATATACAGTTTCCCAAAGCTTTGCATTTATTTTATATTCTACCTCCTTGATTCTCTAGTAAATCTGCTTTTGAGTTCACATAGATAAACAGACACCTTTAGGTACTTACCTGGGCTAGCTGGTTGATTGTTTTTCTTATCTCACTGCTTTCTGCAAGTCCTGGTTCATAGCTCCTCCCCCTTCTTTTGTTATCCTAACATAATTCTCCCTTAAGATACCCTTACCACTCCTAATGTATCTCAGTTTAGTAAAAGCTGGTGCAAAAGTAGACTAATATAAGCTCAGGACGAAACGTGTCTGCTGTTTGTAACATATATATTCTTCCCTTAAAACCTGTGATACCAAAAAGGCAGTGCATAACTTACCTGAAAACTACCATCATTTCAGTCTACCTGATTGTTTTTTCTTGATTCACGTGCCTCTTCCAGCTGAGCTAATCTGCTCCGTTCACCTACCCTACACCCATTTCCACCCACCCCTTCTTTCATAGGTTCATAGGTTCATAGGTGTGTAATAGGTTAATGGCCCTGGAGAGTTTACAAGCCTAGCCTATAGAATTACCTTGGCATCGTGCCACCTAACCTTAGTTTCCAGTATTTCTGTTGAGTAGAGCCACCAGAGTGTTCCCTGGGATGAATTTTCTATTTCCCATCCACTCATTAAGATTTCTCTTGAAGAGGGCCAGTGAGGTGCTCTGTTTGACATGTATGGGAAGTCTATTCCATAGCATGGGCAGTCTCTGGGTTATGAACCTGTCCCTCCAGCACGTTCTGTTGATTGTGGTAATGAGGTTGAGGTCTCTGGAGCATGTGGTGCAGAGGGATTGGGATTTCTTTAGATGTAGCATTTCTAACAGAGCTGGGTCAGACATGGCTTTGTAAGTCAAGCAGAGATCGTCTCTAAGTAGGTGATATGAGAGAGAGAATAATTGGAGTTTTTTGAGTCTGTCCATATAGGACAAGTGTTTAAGACCTAGGATCCTCTTTGTGAGGTACTTTTGTGGCATCTCCAGTTGTTGCAGGTGTCTAGTGAGGTACATGCCAAATGGAGTATTGTACTCGATGATTGGCCTAATGAGGGAAGAGTAAACCGAGACAATGACCTCTTTCTTCCTGGATGCAAAACCCTTAGTAATGAGATGTGCCACATAGAAGAACTTTCTGACTACAGTGGCAGTGTAGTGGTCAAAAGAGAGGTTGCTGTCAACCTGTGTTCCCAGATCTCTTATAATGCCTTCTGTGTTCAGTGGACTACCATCAATGTGGTAGTTCATGGGAACTGCGTTTTTCCCAAAGGGGATAATGACACATTTTTGGCACTGAGCTTAAGGCCATGATTCTGACGCCAGTCATTGGTCTCAGTGAGGCCTTTCTGTAGGATGTCAACATCACTTGGGGAGTTAATAATGGCTCCCAACTTGCAGTCATCTACAAACTTTGTCAGCCAGAGTCCCTCTGTGTTGGACTGGACTTCTGAGAAGTAGATACCAAACAGGAGGGGACCCAGGATCAATCCCTGTGGGACTCCACTCATGACTGGTCGGCAATCTGACTTGGAGTCAGCTACTATCACACTGTGGGTTCTATCTGTGAGGCAGTTTGTAACCCACCTAGTGATATAGGGGTTGATGCCTAGCTTAGTGAGTTTCTCTATGATTCCTGAGGGGGAATGGTATCAAAGGCCTTGGACAGATCAAGGTAGGCTGTATGAACCACCTTGCCTTCATCCACAGCTCTGGTGACTGACTCAAAGAAGTCGACCAAGTTGAGCAGGCATGATCTACCCTCCACAAAACCAAACTGTGTGAGATCCAGAGTTTGAAGATTCCCTATATCCTTGTTTATTAGGTCCATGATGATACATTCCATAGCTTTGCATATCAGACTTGTCAGGCTAATGAGGCGATAGTTCCCAGGGTCTGTAGTCACTTCTCCTTTGTGGAGATGGATGACTATAGCAGTGCACCATTTGGTAGGGACAAAGCCTGAGGTGAGGCTGCGATTGAACAGGGCACATAGGTGAGGTGCCAGTTCACTCTTTTCATGTAGAACACAGCCAGGGATATTGTCAGGTCCCATAGAAGCTGCATTCTTGGCCTTGGACAGTGCTGTTTTAACTTGTGCAGCAATAATAATTGGTGCCTGGCAATCTACTGGTATTGTAATTGGTCCTTTGGGGGGGGTAAAGTTGGCACTGAATCTGTGGGCCAGTATATTGGCAATATCTGTTGGCTCAGTATAGGAGGCACCATTGTGCAGTAGATCAGAGGAAATCTGGGTATTGCCGTGAAGGAACTTTACAAAACTATAGAAGGCCTTGTGGTTGTCTTTACTATCTGCTGCAATTCTGTTTTCTTAGCTAGCTTTAGAGGATTTGATGAGGGATCTCAACTTTTTGTTGAGGCTGATATGGGAGTTTTTCCAGTCTTGGGACTTCACCTTATTCCACATCAGTTTCCTCCTTCTGTTGTAAAGTTCATTTAAGGCAGGGGGACACCAGATTGGCTTACTTTTTTGAGGAGAGCATCTTGGTTCTATTGGGTATGGCGAGATACATGCATTTGTGTATGTGTTTGTACAGTGCGCTGGTGTATGATTCGGCGGTCATGCAACTATTCTCCATTTGCATGGGTGCCGTGAAGTTAGCCACCTCTGTTCTTAGGAGCAAAGAGTTATCTTTGAAGAAGTTTTTCATGGTGCTTACCTTTGCAGGGGGGTGGGAGGGATATGGATTTCCAAGGTGATTAGTTTGTGGTCAGATCTAACCAGGGAAGAGTTGACTACTGGTGTAGAGCAATGGTCACCCATGTTAGTAATGACCAGGTCAAGGATGCTGCTACCTCTAGTGGGGGTAAGAACGAGCTGGTCCAGGGCATTGGAATTAATGAAGTCCAGGAAATGTTGGGCAAGTGTATTGGTACATGAGTAGTTTTCCCAGTTAACGGAGGGGTAGTTGAAGTCACCCAGTATGAGTGTGTTAGATTGGACCCTAATATTCTCCATGGTGCTTAGGGATGTGAAGTCAGTGTCTTGGGACCTGGTTGAAGACTTATAACAGGCTATGACCTGAATCGCTATCCTACCTAATGTTAGCTGCATCTGAAGTATCTCTGATGCATTATGTTGGGCTACCAGTTTAGAGATGTGCACAACCTTTATGAATATGAAAACACCACCACCTTTGGAGCTTCGGTCCAAGTTCTGGGGCCGAAAGTTGTGGAATGAGTTATAGCCTCATAGTGCAGGGGTGCTTTCTGCTGCCTTAAACCAGGTCTCTGTTACACCACAAATGTCAATGTTCTCCATTTTAAGGAGTGCTTTGACCGAGTTAATTTTGAGATTTAGACATCTAGCGTTGAGCAGGATGACCCTCAGATTGCATTTATTTGTAGTTGTTATGGTGGTAATTTGGTCTTTGGATCACCTCCTAAAGAAGGCACTATAGGGGTGGCAAGAGCCTTGGCCAGTATCTGGAAGCCCAGGGGTGACAGATGCAAGCCATCTCTGGCAAAGCATTGAGGTCTGTCAATCATGTCATCCCAGGCAGACAGATACTGAATCCCCTTAGAATGACAGCAGAAACTTAGCCAATTGTTGAAATCAATCATTTTCTGCTTGTACTGTGGTATTATTCTGGGTGATTGTAGGATGCTGCTCAGGGCTAGGGTTGTACTCACCTGGGCTACATAATCCATGAGCTCCTCCATGTCTCTTTTCATGTAGTCCAGGGAGGTACAGCTCAGGTCATTCACACCCACATGTACAACGACAGAGTCATATTTGTACCTGTTGTTGAGGGACCTGAGGCAGCTGACTGTTACTTTCTCCTTATTCAACCTAGTGAGTGGGACATTAGTGTGCCTCACTATCTAGTCACCTATAACTAGTGTGCTGGGCATGCTGTTTTGCCTTAGGGGCTTTGGTTAAGTGGCACACTGTATAGGAGAGTTATGTGTCTTGTGATTGGTGTTGTGTTGTGGTGGTTGAATGTATTTCTGCCTTGGAGGTCTCTGCTGTTTGGATACATTTTTATTGAGAGCCTCCATGAAGGTGGGTGTGTTGGTTGTGTTTTTAAGTGGACCCACTGCTGGTGTGTGTTCTGGAGGGCTATGTGTTCCATGTGGTGTGGTGCAAGTGTTGACCTTCTCCTCTTGACCAGTTATTCCTGTCTTGGCTGGAAAGTGCAAATCTTCCAATTTGGATATATAAGTGCATCTCTTGCAAGTCTAAGTGTTGGGAGGTAAGAGGAGAGGGTTGTTGGTGTACATGAGGCAGTTGCTACATTGCCTCAGGATGCCCAAGTTCACCAAAGTTCACCAGGTTAACAGGAGAAAGCACAGGGAACTGACCTTTAGACATGCATAGGCGATGGTCATTAATAATAAGTAATGGAGCTGTTTCCTTGCAGAACGTTTAGTACTGGTAGCCCTTTTGTGTGCTACAATAATTGCTACAAGAAGTCTGGTATGGTAAAGTGCTAGACTAACAAGCTAGTAAAAGTGCAGGAGAGGAGAGAACTAGCAGATCTAAGGGAAAAATTAAAGAGCAGACTTTGGCACCTTTCAGTTCTGGATACAGCAAATTTGTATCTAGACTAGACTAGCTACAGGAAAGGTGGGAAAAGTGCAAATGCGGCCCTTTAGACCAGCAAGTTAAAAGAGATGGAAAGAACTGCCCAAACAGCCAATAAACTACAATTTCTGGGCCTCTTGGGGTAGATAGGCTACCTAGAGCTTACCACTCCCACAGACAAGCTAGAAGGCTTTCATTACATTTATACTCTCTACACCACACCCGTTCCTTTTCTTCCACCCAATCAGCCATTCTAATTAATTAACACCTTTTCTCCATGACAACCACTCCTTCTGCACTCTCCTCCCCTATATCCTCATTACCTACCACATCCCCTTCCTAGTCCCAGCCATTCCCTAACACATACTCCTACTCTCATCTTGAGCCATCCCCTCCCACTCTCATACCCTATACCACTACATATCAGCCATATCTACTACTCATTCCCTCTCTCTATTCTATCCCCTATCATGTGGCACCTCTATCTCGCTGTCTCCTTTCTCTTCATCCTCTCACTAACAACCTCCTACCATACTTCACTTTGCCTTCAACCCCTCTCTCCCACCATCCCTCATACTCTCAACACCCTTTATCTGTCACACCATATTTAGTCTCACCATTACTCTTCCCCACCTCACCATATGACCTCTTCAAAATTACCACTTTTTCTAGCTCATCTCTCCCCACTAGTCGGAATCCTAGATATGCTTCTACTCTGAAACTATGCTTCTATATTCTCACATTCTTTGACACATTTCTCTTGGATGGGGACATCCACCCCAACCCAGGCCCTCCCACCCTTTGCTTGCACAGTTTCTCAACACTAACCTATCCCCCTTACCTACCCGCTCCTAAGAACACTCCCCCACCTAAATCACTAAAAATCTTCTCACTTAATATTCAAAGCATTGTAGATAATATAACATAACTGCACTCTTGGATTTGTACTACATCTCCCCACATCCTAATTCTATCAGAAACCTGGGTTAAACCTCACATCCTCAAATCAGGAATCTTACCTCCAGACTACAACATATTTCGCTCAGATAGAACCAATAAGTGAGGAGTGGGGGTGACTATCATCCACTCTGAACTAATAAACCTCTCCCCTCTTTCTATCGCTGGTCCATCTTTCTCACCTGCAGAAATCCTTATAATTAACTGTCACCTAAACTCACACACACAAAAAATTTCCATAGGCTCTGTATACATTCCCCCCAGCAATAATATTCCAGCCCTAGAGAGCTTTCTCTCCTGGCTCACTCAACATATCCCCTATGAAACCATCATAGAAACTATCCAAAAGCTCACACAAAAAGGTACATCTCACCTAACCTCTTAACAAAACTCTTCCCAATACATTTTCTTTCCAAATAGTCCCAATTACCACTATTAAATCTCTTCTAAATAAACTTAAGCCTTGTCCCTCCCCTTTGCCGACCAACTACCCTCCTACTTCCTAAAAATAGCTGCACAATCCATTGCCTACCCTGTCGACATACTTATTCATCATTCCATCTCTGAGGCCCTTGTCCCAGATATCTGGAAATCCTTTTATAAAATCCTTCTTCACGAAGGTGGCAACTGTACTGATCCCTCTAACTTTACACCCATTGCTATCCTGTTCCCCCTTTCTAAAATTTTAGAAAACTGCATCCATGTTCAGTTAATCAAACACCATCTTGACAACAATCTCCTTACTCCTACCCAACATGGCTTTAGACCCCACCATAGCACGGACACTGCATTCCTCTCCTTTACTCAACCAATAGCTGAAGCCTGTGACATTAACTTGCTCATTTCCTCTCTATTCCTTGATCTTTTAAAGGCCTTTGATACTGTCTCTCAATATAAACTCCTTACTAAACATTCTGATCTACAACTCTCTTCCTCCTTCATCACCTGGTTCTCTAGCTACCTCTCTGGCAGGTAGCAATCTATCCACTGGTAAACTGTCCTCTCTCCATTCCTCCCTGTAAATACTGGAGTTCCCCAAGGATTGATTCTAGGCCCCCTTCTGTTCTACGTATTCACTAACAAACTTCGCTTTGCTACTAACCCTTCTACACTTATGGAGCATGCCAATGACTCCACCCTTATCACCTCTGCCCACAACATCCCTGAACTCCTAGCTCTCACACAACAAACCTTCACTTCTGTTGAAACCTGGCTTTCTGATAACCAATTAATACTAAATCCCAACAAAATTAAACTCCTTCTCTTCTTCCCTAAAATACTCACCCAGCACAAACCCTCTTTCTCTATCATCTCTCTTAATAACACCAACATCAAAACCAAACTCCATACCAAACTACTTGGAGTCATTATTGATGAAGAACTAAAATTTGATACTCATATCCAACAATGCATAAAAAAGACCCACTAAAAACTCAGAATTCTGTATCACAACCAGAAATTTCTGTCACCTTCTGCCAAACCTTTCCTCACTCAGTCCCTTCTTCTACCCTGTCTTCTCTATGCTGCCCCATCCTTACTAATGTTCAAACTTCACTTATCACTAAACTATAGCAAGCCTATCACAAAATAGCCAGGTTTGTCTTTAATTTCCCCTATAAATCCCACCACTGTCTCACCCTTAAATCACCCCAGTTACCAGTATTCTCTAAACAACTACTTCTACCTCAACTTCACATTACACACTCTATCCTGAATAACCCCTTTTCCTGCCCTTCCATCTACAACCTAGTCTCCAACTACAACCCCCATTGTCACCTTCATACTTCCAGCAAACACCTTCTTTACATGTATAAACCCAATAAAAATATAGGAAAGTCCCTCTTTAAATAACTCTGTTGCAGATGCTTGGAACTCATTTCCTCAAAACATAAGAAGCATTCATCAAAAACACCTGTTCAAAAAATAACTTACAATTTTTCTTCAGAGTACATGGTCCTGCCCTTATCTAACCCCCACTTGATCTAGCCTCTTCTCTTTTCAACTTTAACTCTTTTTCCCTATTCTGATCTTTACTTCCTTGTACTTGCCTCATATACCTTTATATCTCCCTCACCTCTAACTTCCATAGCATATATATTCATACATATCTTTATTTAAAAAAAACAATTGAATGGTTTATCTATTTGTATGTACTTCATGCGTGACATTCTCTAGACCTGTCAATTGTTATTTAACCTACTCTATATACAGATATTCTCTAACTGTTCATTTTCTTATTATGTTTCATGGTGGTTTTAATTTTTTTACTCTTATTTTTATTTTTTTATTTGATTTTTATTGTAAAAATATGTAATACTTCTAGAGCTTTTCTCCTCAGGTCTCCACTGAAAATGGGCCCCTAGCTCAGCTGGACTAACCCAGTTAACAAATGTCACTAAATAAATAAATAAAATAAAATAATCAATAATTACAACATATTTTATGTTCATTTCACAGGCAATATGTTTCTTAAGATCTGTTAATGCTGAAATGTCCTACAGTTATATGCAGTATCTAGAAAAATAGCACTGCATTTTTCCAGAGCTCAGCAGGTTAGAATTCATTTACTCACTCATGTCAGAGTTAAACAAATAGCTTGCCCAAGATGACTATAGAGTGTTTTAGGAAGTTTCTTCCCTCCCTAATCTTGTGTGAAAATGCAGTTAGTATCTATAAGTCTCAGGAATGTGGTGGTATGTGTGTGTGTGTGTGTGGGGGGGGGGGTGACTGCATGGGGGAGGGGTGGAGATGCAGTGGTACTTGTTCCTTAGATTATATCAGTAGTGCAGTCGTGCTCAGCTATGTGCAACAATCAAATAAATTAACAGATGTGAATGAATAGAAATAGTGTCTCATATACAAAGATTAATTTGACAGTGACACAAATGCATATTTCATAAAAGCAAAAAAAAAAAAAGAAAAACATGCTAAGACGATGTTTTTTTGCAGAGAAGCAACCCATTTGCATTCCCACACACTACTTTATATATACCAATTCTGAGATCACACAACTGCAAGGAAAGGCATATTCAGGTATGTTCATCCCCCTGTACTACCTTAGTAATGCATGCTAACCCTATCAGTTCCCCTACCCTTTACCCTAACCATACACTTTATTTTAGAAAAACCCTTTCCATAATACTACCATTTGCAACTGGATAAGTACTGGTAATTTCATCCTTGGTCAGATTTGTTTTGCCCAACTGAAGGTAGCATGTGCCTTTTGTGGGTAGGTATTGAGAGGTGATTATAGTACATAGACTGATTCTGCCTTGTATATTCTAAAAGTATGGGAAAGTTTACATATTCCTTAATCTTAAAAGTATATTATATTTTGTGTATTACTCACTCTGACTTACACATGTTCTAGTTATACTATATACAATTTTCCACTCTGGATTTATGAATATATATATATATATATATATATATATATATATATATATATATATATAGATATATATAATTTTAATTTACTGTTTCCCATGTTTAACATTCATTTCAAAGGGATGTAGTTTAAACTACCTGTTATATAAGTTTTTCATAACAACATCGTTCACTAATTTTGACCCTTAATGCCGGTCTTTGATTTAGTCATTGATTCATAGGTGTCCATTTAGTACATGACCTGTGTGAATCTTATCCCTAGGCTAAGAAAGGCTTCAATACCAATGGTAGATATAGTACTTGTTTTCTGTCATTATTTATTTTGTACAAGTTATTTCGCAATTCTTAGTATGAGTAAGAAGTAGGCATATCATGTCCAGCTTGTAGCTATATATTCTTTGTTCCTCTCAAGTGTCATCTTCCCATTGGATCTTTTCCAAATGATATCACTTACAGGAAGCTTAGACAATTTGGGACTTTTTTCAAGGTCTAACTGTCTCAAGCTAGATTGCACTACACCCTCCGTGTCCAATGCAGGAACTGAGGTCTCGCTGTCTAACTGTTATCCTACAAAAGGCAACCGCATACTAATATTCTTTAGTGTCTGTTGATATCTATCCCTTTACCTTTTCTTGGTCCATTTCTTATGTACATAATGGATAGGACATTCTTCCTTCTGTTTTGGGATCCTGTATTTTGGCTTAATAGGACCATCCTTAGGCCTCCTTTCATGGTTTTATTTTCTTTCTGAATACACTACCCCCCCTTCTTATTTTCTTCTTTCTGTGGCTCACTCATTGTCTCAGAACAACAGATCAACACTCTCTCAATTAGTTATCCTTTTTCTTCACTTACGCCAGTCATTTTTACTCCCTTCTGCAGCTCACTCAGGATTCAATATTTCTACTCTTAGTATTTTACTTTTTAACTCTCTTCCTTCTACAGCTGCATTGTCATAGATGTATGCTGACATGTATCTCGAAATGATGTAGGCTGTTGCATTCTCTGCATAAATAGCCAAATGTCTGTCCATTTAGGGTTTTCTAATGCTATACCCTAATCATTGTTGGATTTATACACTCTAATGAATGCATCTGATGGTTGCCCCACCCCCCACCCCCAATTTTCCAAGTTAGGTTGAGGTATATTTGTAGGCTTAGTCATTTGCTGGTCCCCTTCCCCATTCTGCTTATTATGATAAGGTACACTATCAAAAGAATTAGCTTCCTTCCATTGGTTCTACAAATCTTTAAAGTGGGCAAAATATGGTCATGATCATGTCATGTTTTAAACTGAGTACTATAGTAAAATGATGAATTATTGAGACAAACCAGGTTATTTTTCAGCCTGAGTAAAGGCATAAAGTTTTTTTTCCTTCACGAATGCAAACTACTTCAATCGTTTTGTTAGTAAGACTTTTCTTCCTGCATGCATACTATCCTTTTCTCAGCATGACCATGATCATGACTGAATATAGAAGCCCTTACTGCTGTTCTCTGTCATCAAGTAGACATTATAGTTAAATAACTCTGAAGTTACACTGTAGCAGAATGCATTTTCAACCATTCTAGCAGAATTTGTTCGTACTATATAAACATAAAATCACCTGCAATATGCTTTTTCAGAGGTCATAGTTTCCACAGGTGTTACAATGTTAATATCACCAGTACAGAGTCTAACCATTTTACCTTTGGTTTTTGCAAATTTAAAGCAGACTATGACTACAGGTGATACTTTTGGTCTATTACCAACAGCTGATATAGGTTTTACTATAGGTATAGGACTATTCAATTCTATATATAGATTTGTGGTATAACAGTGTTTGAAGCACCCACTTTCTTAAAGCAGTAGGTACAGATCTCTTAAATTTGTCAATGACTAACATTTTTATCATTTTATTTTTATTATGTTGATCCTCAGGGTTTAAAAAATGAATCATATGCTTTAAGTTACATAATTGTGATCTTACCATTTTGCTGTAGTAAGCAAAAAATCCACCTATGAAACATCATTTGAGCTTATTTCCTTGAGGTAACACCGGCTCTGGTATGTAATGCCTCTTAGCTTTTCGTAGTGCTGATAGTTCTTTTGACGTCCACGAGGGCTTTCAGTAGTTCTCTGGTTTCTATTAGCTAACGATTATTCATTAAGTAAGAATTCCAGTGGCTGTCCCTGATTCAGCAGAATGTTCCTCATTTTTCTCATATTTTTGTCCTGTCCCTTCTAAAAAAAATTTGATTTTCCATTGCAAAAGAGTAATACTGGAAAAAAATGTCCTTTACTTTTGGCCTTAGTCCCACAAGTATTTTTTGCTTTGGCCCCGATTCTTGGTCAAAGAAATCGAGAGGTTTCACTGATAGTTTTCTATCCAGCCACATACAGGTTCTCAGCAGACATGCCGTAGTGGAGCTCAAAGAGGAAGATAAGACTTCAGAACATACGTTTCAACTGCCCCCCTCCCTTGTTTTTTTGTCCTGTACTTTATAAAATTTTTTATTTTCCTGGTAAATTATTAAGAGTTGCTGTCAGTTAAGTGTGCCAGACATGAAGACTTTCTTACTTCTTATTGTGATTTACTATTAAAATCCTGAATGTCTAAACACATTTTGTACACCAACACCAAAAAATGTCCGAATTCCTCAATACTAATTAAGTACACTTGTTGAAAATACATCAAATTGAATTGCTTGAACTGGCAACTTTGACATTTTCCAAATGTTTACCTGCTAACACTAACCTGCCTGCTTCCCAGCAGTACAAATGTACACAGTTCAATACTGCACATCACTTTAATTCATGTTTTTGCACCTGGGGATCAACCCTAAAAATGATATATTATAAGTCCAAGATCGCACTACAGTGAGGAAAAGGGTAAATTTCCTGATCAGCACTGTACCACAATCTCTATTCGTGATGTCGACCTCATATGAGCAAATGCATAGTTTCATTCGCTAAAGTACATTCGTAGACTTGCAGTTCTGCAATATGGGAATCAGCCAATACACATTTGGTATTCCCATGTTCGCCTAACTGCACTTATGCATTTTGATAGTAAACCCTTATTGTTCAGAAAAAAAAATGCTTGATACAATCCCTACTGTTTTATTAACTTTTTAAATGAATTAGAGTAATAACAATATTCTCACACAGGAACACTACAGCAAAACATAGACTTTTGTGGTGGCGCTAATGTTTAGTACTGTATTCTCTAGACTGTATAATTAGGTAGGGGATTCTAATCTCACAGCAGTCAACTTGTACATGTGGGTTGGGTATAGAGTTGTGTAAATAATACCTTACATATTGCTGGCCTCACCAAAATACCAGTCTGGAGAAACTTTTCTAGGATTAAAAAGACCCTTCTGGTTGTTAGCCTAGTACACACCCATGAACCTATAAAAAGCTTTATATTTGACAAGGATAGTGGTAGCAGCCTAAAAACACAATACTTGCCACTGTAGAGGTTAGAAACGTCTTTCTTTATGGATATTCCTTACCTAACCTCTGTGTATTGACATATACATAATGAGTATTCATCGAGTACACAACACATGATAATAGGGAAATTAATTAATTATGCTGTTGGCAGTATTTGAGTGGTATTTACTACTGTGTCTCCAGAGGGATATTATTCAAAAAGTTCAATGAAATCCACCAGAGTGGAACATTAAAGGCAGCAGGGAATCATGTCCTAGATAACATTATTATGCAAAATAACTTTTAAAAATACAAGGTCTTTTCAAAAGAAGTTTTAGGGCTTGCAGTAATTCCACAGCAAATAACTCCAAAATAGTTTCATATTGCTGGGTTATGGTGTCTATTAAGTGCCTGTCTTTATCTCTTTCTCTGCCTCAATAGTTGAGGATTCCTTTAACAGAAACAAATTCTAGTTTCTTCCTGATGAAGGAGGTTTTATCAAATGAAGTCCTGTTATTCTTGTTGGATGAAAGCATTCAAAAGGAATAAATTAGTTAACCTTCATGGCATTTTTGTTGTTTTTTATTAGCTTATTTATCTACCTACCAACTCCTGTTACTCAGCTGTTGTTTTCAGTTTCTTCCTGGTGTCATTGTTGTTTTCAGTTTCTTCCTGGTGTCTTCTTCCAGTTCACCAGAACAAATGCTCCAAACATCAAATGCCCCTTTACAAAGGTCAAGCAAAATCTATAGGTGCTTAAACCAACCCTCTCTTTTCAGCTTTAATTGCTGCACTAAGTAAACCTGTTTTGACTAGTATATCAAAATATTTCTCTGCCCTTAAAGAGACATGTTCACCTAAAGTAAGGAAACATTACACCTTAAAGCAATGGTGTTTATTTACACTACACTCTATATATGTTTCATAAATATTATTTACGTCAGTATTTATTTTTGAATCACTTTTACTTCACTATTTAGTGAACTCCATCAGTCTGTGTTACAATGCTTATTTAATGTTATGGTAGTGTAGTTTTAGGAGAGGCATCCTGCTTCTTATTATAGTCTTCCTGTGGATTTTGTAAAACTTCCTCCAACCTTTCCTAAAGAATCCCTTGATGCAGGTTATCATACTTATTCCTCAATTGGATGGCAAAACTTCTGTCATTGCATCTAGTGATTGATGTCCTTCCAAAGGCTGACCTTAGGGAAAACTTGCCTGGTATCTCACAATCATGCTTCCTAATATGAACAAACATGAAGTTTCACTGTGATCTCCTTTCTCAATCGAGTTTGGTGCTCAGACCCAGCTTAGATTGTGAAGCATCTACATAACTAATTCAGTTATTCACATTGTTTGTAATAGTCTTCCATGGACCATGGAATAATGGTAATCTGTTCACATTACCAACATTTGAAATTTGTGTGTTCCATATATGGACGTTCACTTGCAGTACACATGTAATATACTATGTCTGATGCACAACACTTTCCTCTACTTGCAGCTGTTGCTGTCATATTTCATGCTGGTTAGCTGTATGCAGAGCTCCTAGTTTTTTTTTTGAGGTACTTTATAAGTTGGTACTGCATACACTAATGTATATTTACATTAGTAATATAAGTTGCCATTATTGAAATATGGTATACTTAGATAATCGAGATATCCAACTCCAAAATGTTGTCAATGTAGAATGCCTTAGTATGTTGCCTTGTTATAAGGCTCCAAATTAATGTGATTCTACAACATTCCATGCTAATTAACCTCATTAATGTTGCCTGGCATAAATAGCATTTATGTGCATCCTACTACTACACGGTTGTCTGCTTTACTACACATGTCTGATTCCACAGATAATAAGAGGGAAGAAGGTTGACATAATGATTAAAATGTTTACCTTACAGATATGAGATGCAGGGTTTAATTCATACATGGGGTAACTGGCTAGGTTTAAAATAACCTATAAGGGAAGTTAGCCTAATACTAATCTATGAACCTATAGGTTTCATTATGTGCATAATTTCATATGTGTGTACCACTTCATCGCCATTGCAGAACTGTGTGTGACTGTTTATATGGTATGTGTTTGTTGCTTAATGTCATAATGCCTTTGGGTTTCATGTTTGGAATGCCATGTCTGTCCCAAATACCTCTGTCTGACTTGGAATATAGTCTGTCATACTGCGTGCATTTAGAGTGGGTAAATGCAACTTGTAGCCTTATGCTGCAATCCATACTGTATGCGGACATATATGTAGCAGGAGGCCCAGTATTGGTGTAGATAGCACTAATTCTCAACATAACAGCAGACTAGTACGTGTTTACCTTTCACCTGTAAACTGTGGCATGTATCCCTCTTCACCACCCCAACCATTATAGGTCATTACATTGGCCTAAATGTGGTGTGTAGCATTCTGTCTGTCATGATTGTTTACACTCTGACATGCTACACAGATGTTTACATATCACAGTTACAAACTGGTGGGCAGGTGGTGGCCAAAGTGGACATTTTTAATCTTTTAATTGTGATGTCACACAGTGCATTTTAATATTTATTTATTTACTTATCCTTGTTAACCTGGTTAGTCACACTAGGCTAGTAGCATCTTTTCAGGATAGACCTGGGATGGTATTTATCATATCAGGGGAAATTTGCCCGTGGCATTGTTGAATTTCTTCTAACTCTTTTTGATGGGTACTATGGAATCTTTTACATCCACTTGAGCTACCACCGATTAAGGCAGATGGAGCATCGGTTTAATGTCACATCTGAAAGATAACACACTTAGTAGTGCAGCACATCCCTTATGCTGCTTGCAGTGTCAGCAAGCCATCTACCTGGTGTGGGAATAGAACCCACAGTCTTCTGAACCAAAGCTAAGTGTGCTACCTGTTGTGTCAATGACATTTTCAGATGCCATGCACTGCTATATGTCTGTTCTGCTCCTATCTTGTGGCTTCGACACAGCTGCATGCATGCCTATGCTGCCTTAGAGATATCTGTGACATGATTGCCTACATATTACCCAACTTACCTATGCACAACTGTATACATGGCCAGGCTGTTTGCTGATCCCATAACATATGAGTCCTTGAATGCAGTCTGCTGTTCATGGTTGTTTAACTATGTCAGCTGTCAGGGCAGTAATGCTACAGAAACATTCACAGCATATCCCTTGTGTTCTTAGTACACATACTCTGTGGTCTGGAGTTTGAAACATTTATGTCCACACTTAGTAGGCCAATGTGTACAACACTGAATAAATGACTTTCATGGAAACAATACACTAAGATGGTCTTAAGAGAGACAGCTGGATAGAACATCATAGTACCACAGGGTATTCTCATGAACAAATGCATTTAACAGAGTTTAAAAGAAACGTGCTTCATGCTGTCATACTAGAACATTCAATGAGTACATCATAAGAAGTTATGATGCCAAACAGAAAGATAAAATGAAAATAAGCTGGCAAGAAAAGATATTATACTCAGCATGATTTTGAAGTGGATGCAGTCTACTGGGAAAATAAGAATGATTCAACAAAAATGCTCAGTGAGTTATCACTGTGCTTTATACACAACAGACTTAAAGATTCGTACTAGAAATCAACATGTTTCAAGACATTTTTATTCTGATTAAGTTTTTTAAAGCAATGCTTTTTCTATGATTTTGAATGAGATCAAGATTCTGATTGAAGTGTTAGCAAAGATGCCTTAATAATAAAACGTTTTCTTATAGGCTGAAATAAACATCTTGTTTAAAATGCTATGCTTGCTACCTAATATAATATTCTCAGTGGCAGTCTGCCATTCATTCATTCATTTTTCAATGTATCCTATTCGGGGTCATGGTGTATCCAGAGTTATCACTCAGTGAGTATGAAGCAGACTGAGGTACCATTCCTTCATGTGCATAATGCAAAATGTCTCAACTATTATGAAACAAGTCATTCTAAATCTTTTGATTAATTTCTGGTAAAAGCAGTTGTAGAACAGGAGTTTATTCTGCTTTCAAAATCCCTTTGCAATGCATTTTAAAACACTTACGGTTTGACTGGACAACATGAAATCAAGAAAATTGAAATTAATTTCTAAAAATTAGACTTCTTGTGCAAAACAAATTGAATTAGAGGATGTATATGCTGATAAGGTAGATAAACTGTTTTATTCTGCTGGATCCATAGATGCCATGGATGATGCATATAAGATGCAGTTTAGAGGTTGCCTTGGGTGCAGTGAAATACACTTAAGATTCATTAGTAAAACCAATTTTTATGTGCCCACCATAATGTGTACAAGTAAGACAACTGAATAGCATGCTTAATATGACCACAGTCTGCCATTTCATTTTCTGAAGTCATGAAGGAAATGTGTCCCACAGAGAGACGGATGCAATGAATGCCAGAAGACAGATCTTCACCTGGGCTTTAAATCATTAACAGCTGGCCTGAGTAGAATGTCACACCTCCAGACTCCTGCAGTCTTCCTGTCTGGAAAGCCTTTGTCTGAGATGAATTCCTGAGAATGTAGCTTTGAAAACCTACCTGCAAATAAATGTATGTATTTTGAACACTATAAATGTTAAAAAATAAATAAATAAACACAAAGGTTCTTCAGCACACACTTTTCTTCACAATGATGATATGAATATGTCAGTCAGATAAAGTATTGTTTTTTTTTTTGATAAAGCAATTACATAATATATATATTCCATTACTATAATTATACAAGTATCTATTATTTCTCTATCTCTAACGGATAGACTTCAACTATCCAAATTAATTTGTTAATGCAGATGTGATCTTCAGTTTGCTGCGAAGCAGTTTAATAGATGTTCCTCCATTTTTGAAATATTTGTATAATTATGATTTGTATCCATATTTACTGTACATATTTCATGGAAAAATAAATGTAAATAGCTGCAAAGCATTGCTAGTTAGACACCAACTGTCAGTGTAAAATCTTCCAGCAATGTGCATGCTTTTATTTGATAATAAGGAGGGCCATATAAATACCTTCTGGGTCACGTTATTAATATATTATAAACATTTGGCATATGTTCATAAATCTAGAAAATAACTGACATGTTCTGTGTCTCGGCACACCTCATTATTCTGAGAAACCATTCCTGTCCTCTCTGGTGAGTGGACACATGAAATGTTGCTCCACAATGCATCCAGGTGGGCAATGCCAGAGATATTTACAAATATATAATACTTAGACATATATGCATATTTTATTACTAAACAAATTAAAATAACTGAAGATTGGTTGTAGCCACAAGATATCAGTGACAACTATTCAAACATTATGTAAGCTTTTATATATCATGAAGTACCATATAGTCTATCTGGATCA
The DNA here is from genome assembly GCF_019279795.1 of Protopterus annectens. Taxonomy (NCBI): domain Eukaryota; kingdom Metazoa; phylum Chordata; order Ceratodontiformes; family Protopteridae; genus Protopterus; species Protopterus annectens. The sequence continues at coordinate 245,145,540 of NC_056734.1, forward strand.
AGTTTTCAATTGAAATATTGATATGCCACTTATTCATAATTTGGCATTGAATGAAATCATACTCTCTTGCCTAATGACCACTGCATCTGAGTTGGCAGGCATTCTGACTTGTGTGATGTGCTGCCCTGTTAATTTCTGTTGCACTATACTACTGTGCAGACAAAGCCTGAGATATTTATATACAAAATGCAAAGGTGCATAAATGTCATACTTATTGTTAAATTAATTAAAATATCTGCAAAGGGGTGATAACTAGGCATCAGGTAATAGTAAGAAGTATGGCAAAGTAGTAATATAAATATTAATTTATACATAATGTTAAATGAAAATAAATCACAGTATAACACTTAACTGACCATTTAACTTCTTTCTCAAGACATTCCCAATGGATTGTGCAGACTGGGCTTATGAAATGCTGCTACACAATGCTTCCAAGTGAACATTGACAAATATTAACATAGATATGGCATTGAATTAAGTACAACTTTTCTAATTATCCTAAATAGTCTTGTATCTCCTAGAAGGAAGGGACTGAAAACAAATAATGCAATCTGGATATCAAAAAGAGAAGAATGTTAATGCAGGATAGAGAAAAAGCATGGGATGAATGGCAAAAAATATAAAACACCTCAATATCTTGAAAACTTTAGAATGCTTTGCGATCATACTAAAAAGCAAATAAATGAAGACAAAAAAAATATACTAGAATAACTTTCAGAATAATGCAAAACACTACCCTGAAAATTTTTTGACATCCATTAAAGAAATCTTATATCCCGGCAAAAATTCAACCCAAACCCCTCTCCCAAAAACTCATCTCTTGAAACTACAATACAGTTCACCTCTTTTTGGTAGATAGTTTAGCATCTTTAACCAAGGATATCTCAACATTTAATCCCAACCCTGTCCAACAGCCACATAACACCACATTCATTTTCACCTTCATACCTGTGCCCACGTCTTATAAACTATCAAAACTTAAACCATGCTCTTCTTCAACTGATGACCTTCCAAATGAGTATCTACAAATAGCAGCCCAAAGCATTGCCTATCTTGTCTCAGTCCTTATAAATAGGTCAATCCAGGAATCCCACGTTCCCTCTTTCTGGAAAAAGTCACATACTATCCATCTGCACAAAGAAGGAAATTCAACAGACATTAATAGATTTAGACCTATAGCAATCTTATTTTTCCTCACCAAAATAATTGAAAAATGTATTCAAAAACAATTGCTAGATTATCTCCTGCAGGAAGAACTCCTAACCCCTGCACAACATGGCTTGCATCCTTCCCATAGTACTAGTACTGCCCTTCTAACCTATATAGATGCTGTCAATAAAGCTAGAGATAATAGCAAACTAGTCTCTTCCTTATTTCTAGATTTGTCTAAAGTCTTTAACACAGTTTGTCATGCAAACTTCTACTTCAGATTTCCTCACTAGGTTACTCTCAGCTCACCCTTCTGTGGTTCAAAAGCTACGTGTCCAATAGGTATCAGTCAGTAAAATGTCACTCCAAGCTCTCTCCTTACCTCCCAGTCAGAAGCAGGGTTCCACAAGGCTCTATCCTTGGTCCCCTTTCTCACTAACCCCCTCTATACTTCTATAAAACAGGCTAACATGATACACTGCACAGAGGATTTCACTCTCATTTGCATATCTGACAACATGGTGCACCTCCAAATAATTACTCAGGAAGCTTTAACAACCACTAAAACATGGCCTTGTAACTGACAGCTCATGTTCAACCCAAAAAAGACCAAACTACTACTTTTTTCTCTAAATCCCTATCTCATAAAAAAACAAAATTTAAAGTCCCCTCTCTTGATAATTCAACCATTGAAGTCACTTCTCACAGCAGACTATTAGGAGTGATAGTGGATGATAATCTTACATTCGACTTGAATATACAAAAATTGCCTGAGAAAAACTCATAAAAAATAGTGATGCTTTACAGAGCCAAACACTTTCGCACTGATGCAACTAAAACTAACTTGCCACTACTTATCTCCTCCTCACTCTTTTTATGGTGCTCCCATCCTTACTAACCTCCAGGCTTCACAAAAATTAAAACCTGAATAATGCTATACAAAGTTGCTAAACTTGCAATGCATACCCCTTTCAGAACCAACCACTGTATAGCACTGAAAAGCCTAAATTGGTTGGAACTGCCACATCAAGTAACATAAACAACTTCATACCACATATAAAATTATCCAGCATTCTCTGACTCTGTCCAACACTAAAAAAGCATTCTACACAACTATGTTTCCAGCTGGTCATTGAGATACAATGACCAAAAACTCTTGTCTGTCTACCAACCTAGCACATCTGCTGGGCATTATCTGTACTCATACAAGGTTGCTAAGGGCTGGAACTCCTTACCTGTATTCATCAGATCTATACCCTCTCTCCCATCTTGCAAAACCACTCTGAAAGACATCCTAGCTAAAATCTGTCTCAGTTCTTGCTAAAAACCAGGATAAACTATATCCCCAGATGCAACAAGTACCTTTTCAATCCTTATATCTCTTTACTCTCCATTCCTCACTCACGTCTTTACTGCTAATTCTCTTCCCTGACCTTCTTTCTAAATATAACATAAACCTGGTTTTTACCTCACTTCATATTGCATTTCTTATTTGTATTAGACTAAATTACCTTTAATTTCTACACAAACTGTCTAAAATTTCTGTAAATATTAAATGATTCTCATACCTTGTATCGATTCTTAACCAATGTTTTTATATAATGGGGGGAATTCAATAAAGCTTACATGGATTAATTTTCCATGTAGGCGTAGTGACACAGAGCTTACATGGAAGTAAGCAGCCGTCTGATCCAGTAAACAGAGCTGAGGGGCGTGCATGAGTGTGCAGACACGGAAGTGTCTGTGGCATGCAAATCATCTCATAAGCAGGTGAATTGCATGTAAATGAGGGTGCTGGAATGATCCAGCAAGCAGATAGGCAGTCCTGCAGACCCTGTACTGGTGTTCAAAGTGTACATGGAAAATTATGTGTACAAGCAAGTAAAAATTGAACAGGGGCTGTAAACGCCCATTTAGATGGTCAGAAATTGCATAGCAGGTACAGATATATGCAGAGCTATGCCCTGCGTGTCCAAAAAATAATGCAAAATAATGTAACATAATTTTTTTTTAATACTCATATTACATTTGTGCAGTGTGCAGCAGTGTGCAAATGTGCCGTTATTCAAATATATATATATATATATATATATATATATATATATATTAAAAAGTTTAAAAAATAAAAATAAAAAATATGTGAGAATAATGCATTATGGGGCCCTCCATGGAGTATGTATAATGGCATATTTCAGTGGTTGCTAGGGAGGCAGCCCCTCAAATAGTGTAGTATCCAGGCTGTGTGCATGGATCTGTATGCAAATGAGCTGGGGTTACTGAATAGCAAAAATGGGCTACTGTGTCCACAGATAAAATCTCTGTAGCCCTAGAACCATGTTGGTGTGCACACAAGAGCTAGCTGACATAAAAAGGGGATGTGTCACTATATGTTTAAGCTAATTGGAGCTCAGCAGCACCCGTTTGCATGGCATGCCTCTCAGCTAGGCGGGGGAGGGTGTCTAGTGTTGCTAAGCTATGTTTAACTGCGGGGCATGTGTTTTAACTAGTCTGAGCTTTGGTGAGTGTGCCCATGCATAGGGGTGTGTTTATTGACTGCTGAGCATTGTTTACACACCAGCAGTGTGCATTGCTTAGAAGGGAAGGCAGTTAAAAAAAAAAAGTAAATTGCCAGTGAAAGCCAATCATGTATACAGTATATTACTAATAACCCCTATTCCATTTACATTGGGCTATTCAAAACTCTCAATGATGGACCGGGCAGGTGAAATGCATCATAATCATCCAGTCACACAGGCTGCATCTGCAGCAGACAACTATAAATTATGCATGCACCCTACAATCTGATTTCTCCCCCATACTCTGCATCACTGGAATACAGACCTAGGAATTTTAACTGATAGAATGCTAGGGGCTGCTGCTGCTCTGCTACATCTGTATGTGTTAGAGGCTGAGGTCAGTGCTGATGCTGTCACTGGCAATAGGTCAAGAGTGAGAAGGAGAAGAGTGTTCAGGCCCAGGGTAACCTTCCAGGAGCTACATGAGCTGGAGATTGGAGAATGCTACAGGGTGGACAGGGATATACTAGAAGAACTCATCGAGCTCTGCCACCCTCAACTCAAACCCAGAGCCAACAGAGGGGAACCCATCCCAGTAGAAACAAAGGTATGTGTAGCCCTTAGAATACTAGCTACAGGTACTTTTCAAAGACCAACTGGGGACATGATGAGGGTCTCACAAGCATCAGCATCCAGGGTACTCCACCAGTTCTTGGATGCCATGCAAGCACATGCCAGTGAACACATTTATTTACTCTGTACCCCTGAGGAGAGGGCCAGCAGTATGTATTTTTTCTACTGTGTAGCACACAACCCTGAGGTACTGGGTGCCATAGAATGCACTCATATCCACATCAAATCACTGCCCAGTGAGGAGGGTAGAGTCTACCTTACCCACCAGGGGTACCAATCCATCAACTGCCAGGTCATGTGCAATGCCCAGAGCATTATCATGAGTGCGTGTGCTGGCAGCCATGGCATTTATCACAACTCCCATATATGGCATGCATCATAGCTGTATCAGGCATTTACAAGGGGGGACATCCCATATGGCCATCTACTGGGGAATGCTGGCAATGCACTGGAACAGTGGCTGATGTCACCTATCAGAAATGCACATGCACAACTACTGAAGAGCGACATAATGAGGCACATGCACAAACTGGGAACATCATAGAGCATGTGTTTGGGCTGCTCAAGTCATGGTTCTAGTGCTTCAATATATCTGGTGGAGCCCTGCAGTACTCTCCATCCAGAAGTGCACATATGTTCACAGTATGTGCCATGCTACACAATATGATCCTGTGGAAACAGCTGTGGCAGAATCATCACAGGGAAGGGACAAACAACCCCCCCATCACTGCCAAGGTCCTCACAGCGACACCCACAGAGAGACTTGGAGGAGGAACCCCCTGAAGCTGTCCCTGTAGGCAGACGTAGGCATGCCCAGTATGCTCTGGCCTTGGCAACGCATAGCACATGCACTGACAACCTAGGGATTGACACCTTACTCCAACTCACATACATAGTAAAAAGGATGCCAACCACACCACACAACCTGAACCTTACCATGTATTGGCTGTGTACTGCATGCATCAGATAGAGTCAGCCCTGCAACACAGGTATCTCAACTGCTGCATTCACAAGGTAAGTCACTGTCCTTAACAACAAACATACGTGGTACTAGACTATGGCAGCATATGTATGGAGCTACTGCATGTATGCAAGGAATAGAGTGGGCTACTGGGCTACTTGCAGAGAAATAACAGCTATGTGGGACAACAGCTGTCCAATACTGGCTGCACCGTAATATGCATTAGGCCACAAGGCAGCAAAACCCACTGCAGTATGCAAGCAACCTGTCTACATGTTCTAATTACAGCAATATGCAGGAATCAAAGTGTATATCTAAACAACTAAGAACAAAATTCCAAAATAAAAAGCCACAATACCAGTAGATCCAAAAAGTCCAGAGAAGTTTATTGTAAGAGCACTCTAGAGCCTTGGACAATGTACCTTTTACACAGTTAAAATGCACCCTCACTGAAACACACTTATATACACATAAAACAGGAAAACAAATCCCTTAGGGACTAATGTTCCATACTTGAGTATAAAAACTGCTTCTTTGTAAAGTAATCAATTCTTCAAAGACATACCCAAATTAATTTTACCTTTCTCTAAAATACTGCTTTTCAGACAGCTACCATCACCATAATGAAACGAATCAAAATATGTTGCCAGGGGACTCTCAACTTTTTTATTTTTAATATCTCTCAGGTGTTCTTGTAACCTAACCCTAAAAGTTCTCGTTTCCCCTACATAGACCAAATTGCAATCACATTTAAAAAAATATATAACACCTTCTGTATTACAACTATATGTATATTTAGGACTAAATAAAATCTGATTAATATAAGAAAAACTTGTACAGTGTGCGTACAAACAGAACAATGTCCGCAAGGTATTAGTCATAAATTAGAGGGCTGTATCAACTGTGGCTGTACAGGTAACACAAAACGACTGTGTACCACCATGTCCTTTATGCTCCTACCCCTTTTGAAGGATACAATAGGTCAAATAGGCAAAAGTTTACACAGATCTTTATCCTGTAATAAAAAATTCCAATAATACATAACTATATCTACCACTCTATCAACAAATACATTATAGGTTTTCATAAAAATATATTTTGGGTTACACTAGCCACATTTCTATTTGGTCTAACTAACGTTGTATTATATCTATTAGAATGTATACCAGTACTACATTGTCCTGAACATAATCGATTAATAGCAGCTTGGACAAGTTTAGTGTCATACTCCCTCTGTTTAAACCTTTCACATGTTCTAGATAATTCATATAAAAATGCATCATTACCATTGCATAATCTACTAATACGCAACATCTCATTATAAGGTAAAGCCTTAATCAGATGGGGGATGACAACTTCTCCCATCTAAATAATGATTAGTATTCTCAAATTGTCTATGAATATGTGTTCTAATCAAACCATCATGCTGACCCCACAATTACACATCCAAGAAAACAACCTTGGGGCCTACTTGTAAGCCATCAAAACCCAGCTCAAACCTATTATGATGTAACTGATGAACAAACAATTCTGCTTCATCTTGTCTCCCATCACACAAAAAATTAGGTCATCTATAAATTTATAATATTTAACAATGTGCTGTTGAAAAAATTTTATTTTATATAAATGTTCAATTTCAAAAAGCCCCATAAATAAATTGTCATACATGAGGGCAAATAAAGTGTTTCAGTGAAGGTGTTGTGGCTTTTTATTGTCAAAGTGTATGTCTGTCTGCTATTGATAGTGTAAGGAATTAAACCTCACTTTCAGGTGGAAGGTGTGGCTCAGTGGGCTAAGTACATTAGCATGGTTGATGGTGTTATGGTTCGAAGCTAGCTACACCAACAACTTTTGCATGTGAAGTACTCCTATAGTAGGAGTCCCACAGGCTGTCACTATGCTCCAATCTGTTACTGCAAGAAAGCTGGAAAAAGCCAGAGACCAAGGAGGGACAGAGGGCCAAACCTGCAGACCTTATACATGCTCTGAGTAACATAGAAGGTTGCTAGTATAACAGCAGGTTACAACAGGTCAGAGTAGCAGCAGGATGTAAAGGCCATCACTTAACTGTGTCAGTACTTACAACAATTCAGAGGGCTCCATTTAGTAGTATAGTACCGGAAAACACAACTATATGAGGAACAGAACAGACATATTGGACGGAATGCTAGGCATCCTGCTAAAAGATGTACAGTGAGAGGTGTGAAGACTGTCACCCTGTGTGTGGTGTGACATCATGTACCCCAGTCACATCATACCTACAACAACTTAGAACAGGAAATCTGGACAAAGCCATGAACAGTAGTGGGACAAAGGCCCAAATATAAGGAGAAGGATTAACTACTGGGCAGACAAATCTAGAAAGTGCAGAGAATAACAGGTCATGTAGCAGCATGGGTGTCCTGGTGTGTATGGAATCACTAACTCAAATGTCTGACATCATTTCCTAACATCAACCTATAAGGATTTGCCACTGCTGTACCAGAAAACCACAATGCTATTTAAAATGTACCATACATATGATGCAACACTCTGTAGAGTCTATTACAATCTGTACAGTCGATAGGTATGAGTCACACAATACATTCAGCACACAGCTGGGGAATCCCTTGGTCAAAATATCAGAGAGGTGCTAGACTGTTGAATCAGGTGCAGCAGCAAATTGACTGCAGCACACAAAATCCCGGACTGGAGTACAGGTAAGTCTGGCCTGGAGTCACCTTGTTAGTACCGACAGTCACACTGGGCATGCTCCTACACTTAGCTAATACAGCTACACCTAAGTTGACATTCCTGTTTTATAGATATACACACACACACACACACACACACACACACACACACACACACACACACACACACACACATATATATATATATATATATATATATATGTACATGTGTATATGTGTGTGGGGTTGTATGAATATGTACACCCATACACAGAATGCTGTGGTTATCTGTACCTACACACACAATAGTTGTCTGATGGTAACACACCAAGGCCGCATAATGACATAATCCACCCAACCACAGAACCATGTGCCTGTGGACTGTCACCCTGTAGACAGACAATGGTGAGCTGGTGGTGTAATGTGCAAAGGCTTCAGTGCAGGACTTGGACAGGCCATATTGTCACTGGCCAATTGTCCACTTAGAAAACTACAAACTGTCAGAAATGGTGATACTGATAACTGTACACACATAGCAGAGGTAGTAACAGGTACCCCACTGCTAGGACAGTAGATACAATAACAGCATAAAGCAGGTTCACTCTGCAGGCCACACATGCTGTGCAATACAAGGCCACTTTGTGTAGCCCACAAGTATTATTGCAGCAAACAGATGTACGCCAGATGTAACTGGTGGTGTGTGCGATAAGTACTGCGAGTTGTAGGGCGTAATTGTAGGTAGGTAGGGATTCTAATCTCATGTCAGCCACCTTGTGTGTGTGTATAGATATTTTCCTTACAGCAGCACAGACATGCCCATCTGGCCTATGTCTGTGCAATGGTCAATCATTTTATGGGCTGATGACTAGCATCCACCTCAACATCGGCCTCCTTGTCAACACCTGCTGATGTCATCCACCTTAACAGCACTGGCTGACAACCTCAAAACAGATAAGCTCTGTGGCGCATATAATAAATACGTAGTGATCTAGTGTATACTGATAGGTAGGGGTTCTAACCCTGCAACAGACAACTGTGTGAGTGTAAATATATCCTGTTGCAGCAGTGCACACATGCCTATCTCTGGGCAATGGTTATACATTTTAAGGACCTGTGACAACCTATCAGCCTCCCCATTGGCCTCCTTTACAAGGCCTGCTGATGTCATCCACCTTAACAGCACTGGGTGACAATCTCAAAACAGATACGCTCTGTGGTGCATGCAATAAATGCTTAGTGCTCTAGTGTAGACCTAATAGGTAGGGGGTCTAATCTCAATAAAGGCAACCCTGTGTGTACAAACATATTTCCATGCAGCAGTGCACATATGGGTGTACAATTTTCATGCATTTTACTGCCTTGTTAGTAGCTGCAGACATATGACCATATGGGTATGCAATGTTCTTGCATTTTACTGCCCTTTCAGAAGCTGCAGGCCCTAAATAGCCCACATCTACCTAGGCATAACTGCTATCTGCTACCACCTACATTTGTATGTACAGAACACCCAGGTGACACATATCAAGGGTAGCAGGGTATGCATGTATGATCACGCCGACTGCCCCCATTGTCCCTGACACACTGTTCTACAGATATGCACCTAGGTAACCATGCACATATATATTTGTACCTTGCTGATGCCATATGTCTGCTGTGCTGCCATGCCATCCTGTGTCGCTGTATTGCCACCAAGTCTCCATAGCTTAGTCACTCAGACCCCTGGAACAGGAACATACACAATTCTGTGAGACTCCTGTTATTCTGTAACACTACTGCCAATCTAACATCATGCAACAAAGGTAAATAAAGTTTGATGTGTACTCATGACACATACCATCATACAGCACCTGTCATGGCATAACACTACCGCACTACATAACTATATGTAATGTATGATAGTCATCCTGTGCATCAGACACATATGTATATGTCCCTGCATCGATTGTATGGATGACAGGGATGTGGAACATGTATCATCACCTGCACAGGGTGTGGTCTATGGGCGCCAGAGGCCTAGGCCATACCAAACAGTTGACAGCATGTGCATGAGTCAGGAAGGGGTGCTGACTAGCTGGGACATGGAGTGGTGCTGTGTGTGTCTGTTAGTGAGCTGCATTTCATAGTGATGTTTCTGTGTGCCCAGTGCTAGACCTACACATGTGTATGTTGGACAGCTGTGGACCGTACATGGTAGAGTGGGCAATTACCTGTCTCTGGCCATGAACACGAGAACTGACTCAGCCAAGAGTGGCATTGGCACCATCATGCCATGGTCAGATGTGGTGCTTGTAGCTGATTGTGACTGATGTCTGCTGAGCCCCTGTCTCCCATGGGACCATCGAGGACCACCTGCCCATGGCCTGCCACATCAGATTTCAACCCATAGTTTCACTTGTGAGGAGGAAGACAAAATAAGTACATTACTACCTGCATTATTATGTATGGTAGTCCACACATACACATACAGCTGAGGAGCCACAACTGCATTGCACATACCACATCTTATTTCTGACCCCATGCACAACACACAGACTACAACATACACAGACAAGACAGGCCCTTATAGCATGCACTGCAGCTATGTCCAGTTAATGTTGCCAGTACTGTACACCTGTGCAATAAGCAATATGCCTCTGTATCTGATAGACCTACACCTAAAACAAAGTGCACCCTGAACAAACTATGTCAGTTATAGTATCACTGCTTCAGGTATGTGTCATTTCCATATTGTGTGTGAACAGGCATTTGTGAGTGATTGCCTCCTGCATAGCAGACTGCATAAACCTTCTCAACAGTAAGTGCAAATGTGTTACTGCTCCTGCTAATATACAGCTGTGATTATCCATTCAATGCACTTCAGTTAACCCCTTGGAAATAGAACATACAAGCATTGTACTCTGGCTAAGTAAAACAGTTGCACCTAGGTCATATTGGCAGCCCTTAACATTCTTAGGGTATATATGATCCAAAAAACAACAGTATCACACTTACCAGGTACAGGACTTTGGACTCTGGCCACACCTGATGTACCTATGGAAATCTGAGGGACAGGTATTGTCAGCAATACTGAATGTGGCATTGTTACAGGGTAATATGTGTGTATACCAACATGTACAGTAGCTAACGTGATACTGCCCACATTGCTGACATTCTGAGTATGTGTGCACAACTGTGCATTAAAACAAAGCCCCCCGCCCCAAAGCAGATAGACCTGACACTTGTGTATTGGTATTCAGAGGCTGGCACAATGACTGACACAGTATTACAGTGATGAGCAACACAGGAAGTCTACCTGGTCACTCCTCTGATGTGGATGCTGTGGCACCCATATCCACAATGTATGGGGTAATGGACACTTGGGAGCCAGTGGATGAACCCAGGTTTGCTAGGTAGTCCTTTGTGGCTGAGATTGGTCGTTCTGCTGCAGGACCTCCACTGGTGGGAGCATGATCTCTGGCCACAGCCCTTTGTTGTGCAGTATTGACCATATCTGTTGCCCGGTGTCAGACCTACTCATAGGTTCTGTCCTGTAGACCTATTTGGTTGACTGCTATGACAAGATCAGCCCACAGTGCTGCACATTGTTCATGGACTGGTGACTCTTGGACAGCAGAACGTTATGATGCAGTCTGAGGTCATCCAGGATAATATTGTTTTCAGCATCTGAAAATGGTGGGTGCTTTCTTTGATACAGCCTTCCTAAAAGAGATCAAGATGGGAACACATCACAGGGTCAGATACTTAGATATCCACTATGTACAGACCTTGTGCAACCAAGATGGCCTGCACTATCCACTGCTACCTCCCAAGTCATATCCCACAGTCTATCAACACACTATGTATGTGGCTATAGCCAACATAGTAGCAATACTGGTATGTCCCTGTGCGTCATGACAGAGTGTGCTGTATGTCACCACACCCATCAATGCTGTCTATTGTGGTGTGTTCCCTATGAGCATAGTCCCACTGCTATGTCATATAGCCACTGTCAGACACATAGGTGTGTGTTATTACATGTATATGGGGACAGTCCAGTGACACCAGTGTGCCACAATGACAGATAGACAGCAATGAAAACCTGCTGTAGTATATCTTCCCTGTAGGAATCATACCTGTCCAGTACACAGATGTTTGTGGCATGTGTACGTGTGCCTGTTATATGTGGTCCTGTTGGCACAAACATGTGGATGTCTTGCAAAGGGTTACCCAATAATTTCTGATTGCTGTCAGCATATAGAGCATCTGGCTTTCTCAAACCATAATCCCCAGATAAAGTTTATGCTACTGTAATATCTGTTACTCTATTCATACTCTTACTTTGTATGACCAATATGTACACCCTGTTGCTGAGGTTGGGCCTATGTCCCCCCACTAATAATGGCTATGACCAGCATTCCTGCCATAGGGTGTTGCCAAGTATGTTAGCCATAGCTGTCAAGCAGTGAGATATGAATGTTGACAAAACAGTGACCTAGCCAGAGTACATCAGGCACAGTCAAGGACACCTTTACAATGTCTGAACTACACAGACTGAGAGGAGTTAAATGATACATCATGTGATATCACAGCTGCATCCACCCTTGCATTTTCTGACAATATGTGTAACTCACAATCCAGTAACTTTTGTACAGGATCCAACCCTTGTAGGAGGGAGTGAGAGGGCCAGAGCTGTGATTTCATTCGTAGCTGGCACTGTTGAGAGGCATGCCTGTAGCTGTTGGACAGCAGAGTATCACCAACATGTCACTCCCTGATGTACTACAGGCCTACTGTTGTAATCCCCATTCCCCATAACTACATCCTCGCATCAGTGTCCCATTACATGGGACATGTATGCCTTACCTGGTACAGTGATGTAATCCGTATGTGAACAAATCCTCTTGAAAATAGCTTGCTAACTTGTAATCTGTCTTGGTAAAGCAAATTACTGAGCTGTTTCCCATGGGCAGTTGCTTGACTTTTGCAGGTCATGCTCATTAACAGGTAATTGCCTGTGCACCAGTCCGTGGCTCAGACTTGCTAATTGCATCCAACACAGCTGGGTTGCACTTTCATTAGCCAATGACATGGCACCACAGTACAATATTTAAGGCATTCATGTAGGCCATGGCCCCTTTCCTAGTCTTTGATATGGACATTAGTGTGGCGACTAATGAATTGCAAAAGGTATGTACAATTACTGTCGACTGTTAAGATTTATGAGGTATGTCTACAAGTTTGTATGCTATGTTTGGCCACTGTCAAATGACATTGTGATTATCTAGCAGTTCAGTGTTAACCATTGTGGGTTGAGGTCAGTAAGGGGAAAGACTCGTGAGCATCAGACATCATACATGTCAGAATATGCATGCTTGCAGTAGCTGCTAGTGTATCAGATCACTATGATTGTAGGGGCAAACTGTGAAACATTGTCCATGACACTAGGCCTTTGCCCCCCCCTTTATGTATGGGTGTGGTCTGGATCCCTTTTTCTTGGGGGTTGTGAGGTATGTTTGGTCTGTAGCAGATAGCTTAACATACAGCTGCATATGTTGCAGGCTGCAGCTGCTGCTGCATCCTAGGATGGGGGAATGTGAACTATTTGGAGGACAGCAAGATGTATGTGTCACTGAGGGGGCAGTGTCAGCTCTGTTGTTACAGCAGAGCCAGGTTGAGGGTATCCATAACAGTCCAGTCCAGGCATGTGCTTAAGGTTCATCTGTTATGTAACACTGCCAGAGTGCCAATCAAAGAGTAGTAGACGACATATAGGTAGGCTACATAAATATATGCAGTGTGTCCCTACCTACAGGCCTTTGACTTGCAAACATGTGTGACATTTAATTCAGTGCTAGTAAGTTGTTTTGGTTAAAATTGCATGACTCTGTCAGTATTTGCTGTATTCAGTAGAATGTAATTGAAGTGCAACACACTGGATTTGAACCTAGGACTGTGGGTGGCAAAATGTTCTATATACAAGGTACTTAACAGACTGAGCTACTGAGTCAGTGCTGCAGTAGGTGTATTTGCAAGATATATGTGCATTCATACAGTATGTGACACAGGATTTGCATTAGCATGTGTTTTATGAAGGGTATGAAGTGTGACACTCAAATGTCTGTCATGATTTTCTAACCTCAATCTTTCATGACTTGCCAGCACTTTACCAGACACATATGTTTTTGTGAAAATTGTGCCAAAACTAGGGGGCATAATTATGGACATTCTGCAACAGTCTATACAGTTGACATATATACCTGCTATCCCAGGCCTCACGTACATCCATTATTATTTATTTGGCTGTGTACTGGTATAGTGTCTGCATCTCAGTCGCAAGTACATTCACGTTTTTCGCATTATATGTACTTGCAGTGTGTCAGGGGCAATCAGGATATGTTGGTGGAAACACCTGTTTTAATTCAGAGGTTAGTGGCCTTGTAGGCTAATGTAATGTGCTGTAGGTAACAGGGGCCTGGTTTTGAGATGTAGCAGGGAGATTATTTTGCAGATGTGCCTAACACTATGAGAAACAGATAAGATGATTATGGGACTTGTAAGCAGTTTTAAGTGGGTTTGTGTGGCATGGTGCATCGTTTAGCTCCACTTAAACCTGCGCTAAAAATAAAAAAAGAAAAGAAAAAGGGGGTGATAGGAAAGTGGTGAAATGGGGCAAGCAGGGGGAAAACATACTAAAAGGCAGGTATGGTTGCGCAGGAAGGGTATAGGAAAGGATGATAGCTTTCAATTTCTTTTACCGCAACAGCTGAACAGATTTTATAGAATATGAATTTGGAGCCTCACACCCCAGAGAGAGGGGTGAGAGCAACATAAATGTGTTCATTAATTAATGTAATAATTAATTGTGTCCAGTGGACAAGTGTGTGATATGGAGAGCTATGTATGGGGTGATTTTTTTTTTTTTTGTGGGACAGGAGTCCTTTATTTTTAAGGAAAGCATGGAATGTTGGAGAAGGGATATAGGTACATGTGGGGAGGTAAGTTGGTTAGAAGAGGTTGCATTTGCAGACAGACAAGACAGCATACAGGGGCTGTGTGTGACACATGAGGGGGTAAACATCTTGGGCAGGGAGACTATTGTGGAATCAAAGGTCCATGTGCCCCGAGACGGCAGCAGTGTGACTGAGCTCCCCATCCATGAGCACTCAACACTGCTCCTTCACCGCCCTGAAGGTGGCTGTGGTTGAGGCTGGGTAGCGGGGCCACTAGGTCCCTCCAGGTTGGTGAGTCTGCCCTCAATCCGGTGCAGACATTGCTCATACCCCCGATGAACTATCCTGCGCACCATCACCAGTAGCTGATCCTGAGTGACAACCCCCCTCAACCCCAACTCCCAGGGTGGGGACGTGCCCTGTCCCCTGAAGAGGTTCTGCCCATAGGTAGTGCAGAGCCAGAAGAGAGGCCACCACTGGCTTGGGTCCCAGACATGCTGGGACTTGGTGCCATGGCCAGCTGAGATAGGGTAAGCGGATTGCCAGGAACCGGCCTACCCAAAAAAGATCTGGTGTTGAGGAATGTCAATGTGTATAGGTTAGTAATGAACAAAGCATTTAGTTAGTTATAACAGCATGCCAGAGCATTGCAAATAACTCAGTAACATAACAATGCATACTATATGGAACACAACAATAAGTAAGATAACAGTCAGTATAGTAACAGCATTCCAGTAATAGTTATGGCATAAGGCTAACAACATAGGTAATTCAACAAGAAATGTTAGTATGCAACCATTGTAATACATACCAATAATAAAACACAAGACCCAGCATAATGTTTAGAGATCAACATACGTTAATTTTAAACCATAACCAATGTATAACAATAATAACTTGTGATGAAGATAAGAGGTGGGGGGAGAGAGAAATACAGTCCATTAATACCAGCATAGGCTATATAGCTTGCAACAGTACTGTTATATACCCTACAAGTCTGTCCTTCCTTTATGTATAACAGTGCCCTATTGATGCTGTAGCACATACATACCTCTCAAGCTATCTGCATGGGACAGTATGGGTCAAGCCGTAACATCTACTGGTACACAACTACAGATTACTATTACATGTCAGGTGGACCTATATAATTACCAGGTGTACTGTGGACTGATGTAATGTGCCTGTGCTATTGACATAATCATTTCAATGATAGATCTGTGACAGAGGGATTAGGCAACAGTGATTACAGTCCGTGACAGCATGACACTTGAGAGACATGTATTGTGTGCAGTACAGCGAGTAAACAACTATCATGCCGTCCTTGGTAGACATGGGGTTAGACCATCAGCAAATGTTCAGAGACACACCAGGCATACAGCCATAACAAGATTACACATTTTATTTAATGTATTATCTTTTATTATTGTGTACTTGTTGCCTTAATTTTATGATGTCTTATCACATTCCTGATCAAAGCTAACAGTCTGTTACATCTGAACACAGAAATTATTAACCCATAATAAGTGCTACTGCACCCATTTACTTGTAATTCCCGTGGAGAGAACATCTGTTAACAATACATAACTGATTCAGTAATTTTTATTAGTACTTGTCACTGGATTCGAACCCTGGTCTGTATGACAAAATGCACATCAGACACAGCATTTAACAAACTGAGCTACTGAGCCACTGCTGGCTATTGACTGACTGATATTTCCTAGAGCTCACCTGGAAACAAAATATGACCTGGTAATAGTAGTACAGTTTTATACAAAACTGCAGTGACAGTTGAACACACATGAATGAGATTCATGCATGGCAGAGATACTAGGCAAACTGTACATTAATGCATAGAATGCAGATGTATGCTATAAACTCTAAGTGGATGGAAATATCTGTGACATGTACAAACCATATCGGAGTACTGGGGTGGCTACCTGACCCATTAACAGTTGCAGATAGTATATTTGCAGTCTACAGCTATTACAGTTTCATATTTGCCTGCACTCCGTACCTCAGAGCAGGAATGCATATAGCTAAAATGCAATGGATAACACAAGACAATACTGATATACATAATATACCTTGGGTGTTCCTGGTATTGCTTCAGATGTTAGTACAGTACAAATGTCATAATGCATATATGTTGTAGTACAGCTCTAAATCTACAGTTTAGCATAATACTCTTTCTTAGGTAAACCTTGAGTCAGTTAGTGGTATTCTTTGTGTTTTTATTTCAGAGCAGATGTCATAATTGATTTCATGAATAACAGCCCTACTTACATATATATTGCACAACACAGCTTTCTTAGGGGTACCTTCATGCAGTTATTGGCATATTTTCGAGTCTTTATTAATAGGTTCATAGGTTCATAGGTTGGTACTAGGCTATTGGCCCTAGGGCCTATACAAGCCAAGCCATAACAATTCCCTGGCTTTATTGCACAACAGTAGATATAATGCAGGTGTTGCAATATAGCTGTCATTCCACAATTATTGCAGTAGAAACTTTATTTCATCAACATCATCAGGTTTAATGTTTTAATCTTTATTGCACTATA
This sequence comes from Protopterus annectens, assembly GCF_019279795.1. Lineage (NCBI taxonomy): Eukaryota > Metazoa > Chordata > Ceratodontiformes > Protopteridae > Protopterus > Protopterus annectens. Next base: position 245,162,961 of record NC_056734.1, read on the forward strand.
CTTGGCAGTAGTCAGTTATTGCAGTACAGGTCTATGTCCACATTCATTGCAATGCACACATTTGTGCTGTATGTACCTGCTGGCAGTGAATGAGTTACTCTATCTTGTGTATATGACTATAGATTGCAAATTAATCTATACTCACCACACTCATGGTACAACTTGGCCAGGTGCCCTGCATGCCCCCCTAGGTTGCTAGCTCTCTCCTCTGCAGCTAGAGGGAGAGAAGCACACCATTATGCATACCTGTCTATCACACATTCAGATTAGGTATTGGTAAAACAATGATAACAGTACTTACAAACTTGTGGGGCATTCCCTTCCTGAGCATCCTGGACCCAGGTGTCCAGAAGTCTCCTCTTCTGACACTTCAGATTGTCATAGTGATGACAGACCTGCTCACCTGTGTGTGGAATACCTGTATCACTGGTGAGATCCCATGCCAGGTGGTTCCAGGCTTCCACCTTGTACTCTGATATGTGGAATGGGCCTGCAGAAACCGGTGTTCATGGTCTTTCACTAGGAGTCCAACCATGACCCTGTACTCCAGAATGCCACCTCTCCAACACCTGCCATAGTTCCTGCCCAGTTCAAACTCCAAATGGTTATGCAGTATTCCCATCTGTTGCACTTAATATAGCCTTTTTCCTACCTTTACAGACAATTGGGACATTTTTAAAAATGCAGCCTGTCACTTAGCACTGTGCAAACCAGCTAAGCTGAGCTGAGCAGTGCTTAAACTGGCAATGCTTAATACTGCTTAGCAGTGCACAAACCAGCTAACTGCAGCCAAGCAATCCTTAAACAGAGAGTGTTTTAGCAGTGCTTACCATGACTTAGCAAGCCTTAGCAGAGCTTAGTTGAATGCAGCAGATCATGATTTAAAAACAAATGGCATAATTGATATTGTGAAAATAACTGCTTAACTTCCCTTCCATGTATTCAAACCCCACACCTACTGCACATAAGTGCTGTAACTCTATCCACTTGACGACGTGGATATGTAGCATGCTGCTGTACTTTTACATATACCTGCCAGCTACATTTAAGCACTACTAAGCACCATGCTGTGCTATGCAAACCCATTCAGCTATACTTAAATGTGACCTTTGAGTCATAAAATAAATGCATCCAGTTTCTATTTTTAGATGTCTGGCATGTGTTAATCATGGCATGCCACACCATGCAAACTTAAAAAATAAAATAAAATAAAAAAAATAAAAAAGGAGAATAATGTATAAGACTGAATCTATTGTTATCAGGCAGATGGACAGTGCAGGGGGTGTGCTACTCATCTGCAGACACAGTTAGTCCCTCCATTGATTCAATACCGCCTTCCCCGGCTCTCCCTCAATAACATGCCTTCATTAATATGCATGGCGCACTACTGAGGGGGAACCACATACACAGCCATGGTACCATCCATGTAAGTTCTACACTATGCCTACACAAATTTTATTAAATCCTGGAGAATGTCTAATCTGTTATTTGTAACTGCAGATGTTTGGTTTTATTTTTGAAGATTGTAAAATTATGCTCTTACAATGTTTTGTAATAATTTGGTGATTTTTCTCCTTGGGTCTTCACTGAAAATGGGCTTCTACCGAGTCAGACTTTCTCAGTAATCATATGTCAATAAAAAAATAAATAAATTATCAATTTTCACTTGTATACAAAGAATGAACATTTACAAACTGGTGGTACCTAGACAGCACTTATTAGAACATTTACACACTGGTGGTACCTAGACAGCACTTAGAACATTTACACACTGGTGGTACCTAGACAGCACTTATTAGTGTTGAGCTTTCTCTTATTTATTTACCTTTTCATCTGATGCCCTGAAGGATCATATGGACCCCCTTTTTGTTCAAGTTATTAATAGAAATAATACTATAGTATATATTAATAATTGCTACATGTCTTCCAGCAAATTACCCAGAAAAGAGCCCACAGCAATAACCTAGAACCTCTTGTCACCTAAATAAGGGTAGTGTAAAAGGTAAAGTGAACATATCAACAAACATGAGATTCTAGTGTCAAAATACTGGAATGGCAACATAATAACAGTCCATTTTATAGTGGCTACAATGAGCAAAACAACTTGCCAAAAATGCTGAGTATAAGGACCTCTTATAAAATGCAGTGTTTTCCTCCTCCAGACATACAACAGTGTTCTTTTCCTCCAGACATACAACAATATTGCCAATAAAACCTATGAAAAGCAGAAACACATTTATCCTACTGCATATTTCAGTTTGTTATGACAGACACATGCATTGCAACCTATTCTAGCTCCCATACAAATAGATGTGCCTACCAGTTACAGCCACTTTACTGGCTGTGTACACATCAGATATCAGATTCTGACCAAATATATGAACAAATGCAGAAATAGCCATGGTACTATAATTTACTGCAGATTTGTCAAACCATACAGAGCAGGCTATTACAGCCACACAAGCTATAGCCAAATTATTGTGTACAGTCCCACTTCCCGTAATGCATGGTAACTCTAACCCTGCACCTAATTCTAACCCTATATCTTATAATAGAAAAATCTTTTCCATGTGATTACCATTACACAAGACACACATACATGTGTACCCACAGCCACACAGTCATTATTTCTCTCATTCTATCTCTGTTTCTGTCTTTCTATGTAGGTGTACATATATATATATATATATATATATATATATATATATATATATATATATATATATATATATATATATCTCACAACCATAAAAAACTGATGATGCCAGAGGGTGAAACCAGTTTGCTACTATATCCTTGAGCTATGAGCTCTGAACTGCTGTGTTCTGTTTATTTCATTGCACTGAACTGAAGCAAAGAACTTAAGTAAAGAGGCATTTTTCTGCATTTTTCATGCTGGATTTATTTTTTACAGCATCTACTTTGCCATTCTGGTTCCACAGAGGGTTGTTTGGAGTATTGTTCTGGATTTTGTGGATATATATATATATATATATATATATATATATATATATATATATATATATATATATATATCTGTGTGTGTGTGTGTGTGTGTGTGTGTGTGTGTGTGTGTGTGTGTGTGTCTTTTTACTGTCAAGAATCAAGGCTTGGGAATATTTTTCATTGTATGCGTAGGATGGCAAATGTTGTAAAATACATAAAAAGTATTCTTAGAAAAAGGTTTTCTCTATAATGAGGTAATCAGAGAATCATGCAAAAGGTTGGTAGCCTACAGGCTAAAATGTAAGTACTGAATAATTTGTCAAGGGAAATGAATGCAGAATCAAAACATTGGAGACTTGAAATACTAAATGCGTTGTGTATCTCACAAAATGCTATTGTGGTGCCTTTTATATAGTACAGACCACATGGTCTTTTAAAGATAAGATTTCTAAATGTGAGTGACATTCTATGCCAAACATTTAGCCTTGGAATTCATTTAAGGCCTAGCATGAGCCATAAAAAGGCCCTGTTCTATCAATGTGCCAATTTGCGATTCAGAGACATGCTAGCCACAACAAGGTAAGACCTTATTCATCATCTTCTTTCGACTGTTCCCATTAGGGGTCACCACAGCGGATCATCTGTTTCCATTTCTTCCTGTTTTCTGCATCTTGCTCTGTCACACCAACCACCTGCATGTCCTCTCTCACCACATCCATAAACCTTATGTTAGGCCTTCCTCTTTTCCTGTTACCTGGTAGCTACATCCTTAGCATCTTTTTCCCAATATACTCAGCATCCCTCCTCAGCACATGCCTCTCTGGCTTTGCCTCCGAACCTTTCAACCTGGGCTGACCCACTAATATACTTATTCCTAATCCTGTATATCCTCGTCAAACCCAGTGCAAATCTGAAAATCTTTAGCTCTGCCACATCCAGCTCTAACTCCTGCCTTTTTGTCATTGCCACTGTCTCCAACCCATATAATATAGCTTGTCTCACTACCCTCTTGTAGACCTTCCCTGTCACTCTTACTGGTACTCGTCTGTCACAAATCACTCCTGACACTCTTCTCCACCAACACCATCCTGCCTGTACTCTCTTCTTCACCTCTCTTCCACACTCACCATTACTTTGAACTATTGATCCCAAGTATTTAAACTCATCAACCTTAACCACCTCTACTCCTTGCATTTTCATCATTCCTCTATCCTCCCTCTCATTCACACACATATATTATGTCTTGGTCCTGCTGATCTTCATTCTTCTTCTCTCTAGAGCATATCTCCACCTCTCCAGGGTCTCCTCCACCTGTTCCCTACTCTCACTACAGATCACAATGTCATCTGCAAACATCATAGTCCACGGGGACTCCTGTCTGATCTCGTCTGTCAACCTGTCCATCACCATTGCAAATAAGAAAGGGCTCAGAGCTGATCCTTGATGTAAACCCACCTCCACCTTAAATGCATCTGTCACTCCCACCGCAGACCTCACTGCTGTCACACTACCCTCGTACATATCCTGTACCACTCTTACATACTTCTCTGACACTCCCGACTTCCTCATACAATACCACAACTCCTCTCTAGGCACCCTGTCATATGCTTTCTCTAAGTCTACAAAAACACAATGCAACTCTTTCTGACCTTCTCTGTACTTCTGCATCAACACTCTCAGAGAAAACATCACATCTGTAGTGCTCTTTCCCGGCATGAAACCATACTCCTGATCACTAATCATCAAGTCCCTTCTTAACCTAGCTTCCACTACTCTTTCCCATAACTTCATGCTGTGACTGATCAGTTTAATCCATCTGTAGTTACTACAGCTCTGCACATCACCCTTATTCTTAAAATTTTGTACCAAAATACCTTTTCTCCATTCCTCAGGCATCCTCTCACTTTCCAAGATTTCATTAAACAATCTGGTTAGAAACTCCACCTTATTACTGGCTAATTTTCATTTCTCTGAATGGCAATTACTACCATAACTTGCAGATCATTGCTGATCTGCACATCAACTGCTGCTCATGTAGAGGTTGGTAGTTCCCCCTCCAGCCACTTTCCCACACGCACAAAACATGAACACACACACACACACACACACACACACACACACACACACACACACACACACACACACACACACACACACACACACACACACACACACACACACACACACACACACACACACACACACACACACACACACACACACACACACACACACACACATACACACACACACACCACAGTTCCAGTACTTTTCCTAACCTCTCTGCCATCCCGTGGTTTTCATCTAACCATAACAGTTGAAGTGCAATAATAGCACTTATCTATTATGCCCTGGTGGCCTAGTGTACCCACCACCCCCTGATCCTTGTACTACTATTGGTACCTTTAAGACACTTACATTTAAGAGTAATACCTGATGGTTTAATGTATCCCACCACCTATATCCCTGTATTGGTGCTGATGCCATTATGGCAATTAGTTTTAAGAGTAATCCTATAGTCTAGTGTGTTCCCCACTGATGATGCCCATATTGTCATGGTATGTAATTGAACATGGTCTTTGTTGGGGAGAGACTGAGTAGATACCTTTCTACAGGAGGTTCCTGGGAAGGGAACACATAGCTAATTAGTAAATGCCTTTCCTCCACAATATCTCATCAGCATTCAGCATGGCCATGGGGCCACCCCTACACAGTACTGAATGTCCTTGTAGCAGGGGGCCATGCAGCACTGTGTTAGGGCAGTTGCTGAATTAGGAAAAGGTGCCATGGCTTGTACACAAAGGTGTAGACATTGTGGTACCTTAATGAATACCAGCCCTTGAAATTTTCTCTATAAACAGTCAAACATATCAGCACTAGATTCACTTTTATAGGCACTGACATTGTTATTATAGCTCCCATATCATCAGAAAATAAACTGAGACACTATTAAACAAGTGAGGGAAGATGTGGATTATCAAACAGGGGCTATATTTCTCTTGAGCTGAATGAATAGACAGGGAACTTCACCATTTTGTTTAACTGCATGTGATTTGAGTTATTCAAGAAAATCGTTCTTTATTTTTCAGAATGTTTGCCTTATCTAAAATGCAGATTCTAGATGTATTGGATTAGATTTTTTTTTTTTTGCTTGGGGTATTTGTAAATTCAGAAGTATTATTAATAGTACCACTGATAGTTGTGAAATTGAAATGGATAGATTGTTTAAAATGTATTGATCTATTTAGATTGCTTGATTCACTTTTTGTGATTATAAATCCTAAGGCTTTTTATTCAGTCCTAGTTGTCTCTTCTTCCACCACTGAAACTACATTATGTAGCAAAGTCATTCTAGAGGTTTTTGTGGCAATAAAGCCATGTTTATGAGTGGGACTTGTGCTGATTTATTTTCTATACCCGAGGGCTGTATTTTGGTGATTATCTACTTCTATTCCTTTGCACTGGGCTTAACAGGTTTATATGTGTGTTCCTCTAGTGTTTTTCTATATTTATAAATTGGGGGGGGGGGGTGCAGAGAGATGCAGGAGTGACATGCAGCTACTAAAATATGTCACTGTGCAGAAGGATTGATAAGCACTACATCAACTTCGCCATGTCGACGTTTACTTTAATCAAACAGTAAAAATCTTGGCACTCCTTGTTCAAAAAAGGACAGCAAATGCTTTCCTTTTCTGACTGGTAAATTGAAAAACAAAAACAGTGATAGAAATAACAAGCAATATGGTGAAGCATTTTTAAGGTAATGTGTAAGGATGGTGTTAAGCAGTGAAAGGGTTATGGCACGAGTAAAGATGGGCAGGCGAAATTCTTTTCCCATCACTATGTGTGCTAACCTCAATCTTATCCCTAATCCCAGTCCTATGTATTAACTTATGAAAAAGTGTCTTACACTAGACACTGGGACATATTTCCAAAACAAAGATCAAAAGTCAGGGACAGACTTTAAATATTGTTTTTCTATAACTACAAAATGTGACAGAAATAACAGATCTTGCATTAGCATGCATTATCTGAACTATATGAATTCTGAAACGCAAATGTCTGTCATTTAGTGACTAGAGACATTAACAGTTCATTAGAAATCACACATTTCACATGGAATAAGTCAAAATAAGAAGCAAAATCAGAGAAACTTGAGAGGTATGACAAACCTCTGGGACCTGTATGTCTCAGCTTCCTTGCTGAAAAATTCTGGCTAAATCCAAAAATAATCGTGGTGCAAAGGGCCAAAATCAGGAACTATTTTTAAATATTACTATAATTAACTTAAAAACATAATAGAACAAACAGGACAACAGGTTTTATATCAGTATGCATTTTCTAAATGATAATAAGTATGTAACTTGAATGTCTGAAATTACTGACTAACTATAATCTTCAGTACCTCAGTCATTTACTAGAAAAATCTTTTCTCCTTGTTTTTTTTTTTTTATGGCACACATGGTAAAAATATTTGGGGAAGTATGCTGTATCCTCCCCCCCCACACACACACACACACACACACACACACACACACACACACACACACACACACATACACACTCACTCACACAAACATGCAAACACATGTACAATTGTACACACACACACACAAACACACACACACACACACACACACACACACACACACACACACACACACACACACACACACACACACACACACACAGGAACACTAGCACACCCCAACCAACAAAATTTTAAGCAGGAGAAAATTTTAGCAAAGTCTTTAATGTGTTGTGCAGATCTATTGCTGCTTGGTTAGTGCTTCTAAGCTCAATCGAAACCTCATCTAGCAGAAGAGTCTCATTAATATCATTTCAAAAAACAAAGATAGTATCTCAAATAATGTTTCTTTTGCTGCTTCATTTTCTTATTCTGGTTTTTAGAACTATTCATTCTGTGTATACCACTTTTCCTGATAAAATCCTATGCTTCACAATTCCTATTTTTTAGAGCTGCTGTCATCATCCAATAAACAAATACTTTAACCATGCACAGGTGAGTGATACAGTTCAGTTCATAGGTGTTCACTACGCTAATGATGGGAAGGGCCTTTTTAAGCCTAGCCATGCATCCCAAATCTCTGACAAATTCTGGTACCCTTGATAAGTGTAAGCATGGGCCTGGGAGATGAACCATTTACAGGTTACCTGTTTGCATTAAAGACATAGGTGCTAAACCAGGGATGAAATTCAGTTTTCCCATCCAATTGTCCAAGTTGCATTTGAATTGCATTAGGGAGGAACTGTGCTTCACATGGATGGGGAGCCTATTCCACAGATGGGGGAGTATCTGGGATATATACCTATCTCTCCAGCAGGTCCTATTTATATCACAGGCAAGGTTTAAGTCTTTAGAATGGGTACTTCTGGTACTGTTTGTTTTGTAGATATGCAGGAGGTCCATTAGAGTTGGGTTTGACAATGCCCTGTATGCCAGGCATAGATCTCCCCTCAAAAGCCTGTAGGAGACAGAATACAGGGATAGGGCCTTAAGGCGGTCTGCATAAGACATGCTACTTATGTCCTGTATTCTTTTAGTGAGGAACCTCTGTGGACATTCCAGTTGTTGGATATGCCTGGTTAGGTACATACCAAAGGGTGCATTGTACTCGATGATAGGTCTGATGAATGCCGAATACAGTGGAAAAATGACTTCCTTGGACTTAGATGCCATACCTTTGTTTATAAGTTGCGCAGCATAGAATAATTTCCACACCACTGCAGTCAAGTGATGAGCAAAGGCTAGATTACTCTCTCTGTCCTTAAGTCCCTGACTACTGGATCAACTCTAAGGAGTCTGTTGTCAATATGATACTTACCAGGGATGGATGACTTCCCAAAGGATACTGTTATGCATTTCTTGGCATTTTGTTTTAGTCCATGGCTCTGACACCAGTTGTTTGTTTGTGTCAGCCCCTCCTGGTGAACATTTGTGTCAGTGTGAGACTCAGTAACAACTCCTAATTTGCAATCATCTACAAATTTAGTCAGACAGAGACCACTGACATTGGCTTCGACTTTTGAGAAGTAAATGCCAAAACGGAGCAGTCCAAGGACTGATCCCTGAAAGACTCTACTTATGACTGACCTTTTTGTTGAGGTGGGCTCCCCAATTCTAACTTCCTGGGTCCTGTCTGTGAGCCAGTTCGCTATCCACTGGGTAACATACAGGTTTGTACTTAACGTCTTGAGTTTGTCAACAATACCCGAGTGGGGTACTGTGTCAAATGCCTTGGCCAGGTCAAGGTAGACAATGTAAATGAATTTGCCATCATCCATTGCTTTGGTGACCTTCTCAAAGAAGTCCACCAGGTTGAATAGGCATGATCTGCCCTTGATGAAAACAAACTGGGTGAGGTTCAGTGTCTGGGGGTTTACTATATCTCTGTTGATCATTTCCATGATAATTCTTTCCATGGCTTTACGTATAAGACTAGTGAGACTTATGGGTCTGCAGTTTCCAGGGTCTGTATATGGCCCACCTTTGTGCAGAGGGATGACTGTTGCCTTTCTGCATTCATGAGGCAAAAAGCCTGTTTGGAGGCTACAGTAAAATAGTAATTCCAAAGGCCCTGATAAGTCATGTTTTATGTTATTCAGAAGGCATCCTGGAATATTGTCTGGGCTCATTGATGCAGTGATTTTGGTCTTAGAAGGAAGGTTGAAGGGGAGAGAGGAGTAAAGTTGGAGCTGAATTTATCAGCCAGCAGGTTTGCTATATCTTCTGGATATGTACAGGTGGCTCTGCACACAACTGTGTATTGCTTTTGAGGTTGTGGACATAGCTAAACAATGCTTTGTGGTTGTCCTTGGCCTGGGAGGCCAAACCTACCTCAAATTTGGCTTTGATAGACTTTATTTGTCCTCTGAGTTGTTTGTTTAGTTTGATGAGAGTGCTTTTATCCTTCTAGGTGGTGCACCTCCTAATATTTGCCATGATTTTCTTCCTCCTGTTATACATCTGACTGATTTTGTGATTCCACCAGGGTGGCTTGTTGTTTGAGTGAGTTCTGTACTTCTTCCTGGTGGGTACAGCTGCCTCTATACAGCTATTAACATGCTTGTACAGCATTTGTGTGAACAGTTCTGCATAGGCAGAAGTGTTTTCAGGGTTTATAAGGGCTTGAAACTTTGCCAGGTTCTCACTTAATAGCAGGAGGTTAGCCTTAGAATAGTTCCTGAATATTCCCGGTTGAGCTGGCCATGTGATGAGAGAAGCTACATGATACTGGAAAGAATGAATGCACCACAGTGACACTGGTGCTACAAATGTCAGCCATTTTGTTCTTTGATGTTGTGACATCATTTTATTGCTGCAAGGGAGATGTGTGCCTGTCATTTCTTTACAATACTGCTAATATCTGTGTGCTCCTCACACATCATTGCCTGCTGCTAGGTATAACCAGACACACAAGATGTGTAATCCAGTTGTAACTATGACAGAAGAATGGCAATCAGGCAAAATGTGTCGATAATCATGAATTCAAACATGTGCCTTACTAAGGCACCAGCATACAGAATATAGTCTTGTGTCCTCACACCACAAAGCATTAAGAGTTCTCATAGGAAAGCCAAATGTCATCTAAAGGCATCATCATTATCAAAGAAAGCATTTTTTTTTGTGAAAAAGGAGTAAAACTCATTATAATAGGAATCTCCATCCATACATGTACACATCACATTGCTGGCTGACAATATTGTTATCCTACCTGCACATTCACAGTCATACTGACACAAGTGAGTCTAAGGAGTAATGGCTGGATTTGAACAGACTATCTAAGGTCACAAGGTACAGAGCACTGCCTAAATCACACTTGCCACATAAGATGCTCTTTTACAATTGTGGCTGTGCATATTTGAATGGATAACATCACCATTCTTTCATATGTTTATGTTCTTCTAAAACTGTATGAAGGTGGATGAAGTGCACAACAACACTACACAGCTATATGCCATAGAAGCCTTCTCTACACAGCATGACAGACAAACACCCATGGGCAGTAGTCAATCATTACTGGATTCAATGGATTCAAACCTCCTCCCTCTTTAGTTTTACAGTCTAGAGAGCACGGTATCAACAGCCATTGCCATAGACTACCTCATATGAGCAATTTGATGTGGCTCTATTTTGACAGCATGATGTAAACATTGTAATTCCAAAACTGTTTATTGCCTGGGGTAATACAAATCAATAGGGTAATCCTCTGCTAGGGAAATACATCTCCTAAGTGGAATTTTACATAAGGGGTGCTGTCAAGGACACAGTTGTACATGACAGGATACACAATGACATTATTTACCCAGTGTTGGATTTGAACCCTGTACCAATATATTTTACACAATCTATGCAAGACAGATAAGACAGTTGTAATGGCAAAAAATGGGGGAAATCAGAAGAAACTGAGAACTGAAATGGAAGGGAAAATAGTGGAATAGGTTAACAGCTTCAATTATCTGGGAGGGGTGGTTGAGTAGAAGGACGTCTGAATCAGGAGCTCAAAGCTAGATTCGGAGGAGCTGCAGCCAACTGGCACAGAGTGTCAGGTGTAGTTAATGACAGAAGAATGTCAAGGAATCTGAAAAGTGTGGTGTACAAAACAGTGGTGTGACCAGTACTATTGTATGGTACAGAAACCTGGACAGTAAAGGCACAGCAGTTGAGGAAGCTAGAGGTGATGGAGATGAAGTGCCTAAGTTAGGTGGTAACATGCACATTGCAGGACAGATAAAGAAATAAGGACATAAGAGCAGAAGCCAAAGTAATTCCAATTGCAGAAAAGGTCAAAGAGAACAGATTATGGTAGTTCAGACACAAGTGCAGAAAAGCAGAAGACAATCCAGTGAAGAAGATTAAGGAGAGACAGGAAGAACATAAGATGAAACAAGGATATCCAGCAATGAGGTGAATGGATAGTGTAAGAAAAGACTTGAGACAGTATAACATGAGTCTCGAAGAAGTAGGAGAGTAACATTGAACAGAGGGAGATGGCAACAGTTGACATGACACCACAATTTGATGTAGAATTTGGGAAAAAAAGAGGTTGATGATGAATGATGATGCAACACGGAATTAGCTACAAGTGCCACAAGAGAGCTGTAATATGTAAATGAGCAATGTTCAATTTTGACATGTTGACCTCATCAGTGGGATGGAGAGAAGATATATGTGGTAAAAGTGGAATATGGGGCATCTTCTTCCATGTTGAAAACTTCTGCTGATTGGAAGTTGATACATCATGTCTGTTCAATTATTGAAGCCACACACATAAATTCCCCACTGTGAGATTTGAACCTCCTTTCTATCTAGTTATACAATCTATAGAGCATAATATTAACTGCAAGCACACAGGACAGGTCTGACTCTTAAGATGAAAGAGTGAACATTTGACAGGATGACCTCATCACTGTGTTGCAGATAAGAAGTTTGTGTTAAAAGTGCGATAAAGTGCAGAGGGAGCTGTGACTAAAGTTCTTTTCTGAGTGGAAGTGGATACAGCATATCTGTTGTTGAAGGTTTACTTCACAACGCTAGCAACACATGGATGCCCAGGTTCAAAACCGTCAGATTCAAATCACTAATCTAACCAGTTATACACTATAGATAACACAGTATTAGCCAAAGGTGCCACACGAGAATCTGATTATTATAGGAAGAGAGTCAGCTTTTGACTGGATGACCTCATCATTGTGTGGTAGAGAAGATGTTTGTGGTAAAACTGGGATAATGGGATGATAGAATACTCACCCGGTTTAAATTTTTCCCCTAATGGGAAGTTGCTTCAACACGTCTGTTCAGGAAAATATATGTACTTGAAATTGCAGCCACACACAAGTGCCCCATTGTCACAATTGATTTTTCTACCTATCTAGATACACAAGTTAGATAGCACAGAATTAGCCACAAGCACCACAGGAGACGTCTGACTGTTAAATTGAGAATGTGCACTTTTGACAGGATGACTTCATTAGTGTGTTGCAAAGAGGATGTTTCTGTTAAAAGTGAGATAAAGTGCAGAGGCAGCTGTGTCTAAAGTTAAATGCATTCTTCTCATTGGAAGTAGACACACCACATTTCACACTGAGGCATTACTTACCTGTCACTATTTGTCCCCCAACACACACACACACACACACACACACACACACACACACACACACACACACACACACACACACACACACACACACACTCACACACACACACGTTCCCCAGGGTGAGATTGAACCTGCTACTTATCTAACTGTACAATCTAGAGAGCAAAGAATTAGTTGCAAGCACCACAAAAAGTCTGATTTTAATGATGTGAAAAGGCACATTTGTAATTAGTAAAAATTCACTGTTCGGAACAGCTGGTACTATTGTATATATCACAGGCTTTGGGAGAAATGCATGTGCGTGGACAGGTCAGTGTTACAGCACTGTGCATGTCACATGTAATGACATACTTTCCACCTAAGATTTATATACTCTCCTTCAAGTACATTGCAATACTGTGAGGGATATGTACCTGTTTCACAATATGGAATGCCAGTTACAATCACAGTTGTAAACCAGTAGATTATCAGTCAAGCATTCCTGCCACTTCATTCCATGATGAATTCATGGAAATAGTAAATATTTATAGTGTCACTTCACTTGTCTTGGCTTAAGCTTGACAATACAGACACTTCCTACATAGGACAGTGCACTGCAGAATAACAGTGATAGGTTACGTGTGACTATGTTAGCCAATATTGTAACACAGTTGCAAGTGTAACCACTGGAGTACAAACATACATTAACAGACTGACTTGAGTGAGTCAACATTACTCTGAAATCTAGATAACTTGTTAAAATTCAGTCCAGACCTACAGATGTTGTTCAACCTAAACAAAGAAGTTATTTGTTGCAACATTTTTTTAACTTTGTGACTGAAGTGCTGTGCTGACAAGATCAATTGCTGATGACAAAGTATTAGTGCATACATAATCATATCTTAAGGTGTTGAATTAAGAATGGGAATAAGCAATAGTCTGTGGTGCTCTTTGCCGATTTTTGTGGAAATAAACATTATGCACATACAGCCATGTGTGAATCTTATGAAACACAGAACAGATGTATGTTATGGTGTCATGATTTATACTTCTGTCATGATAGTTGCAGTTATTCCATCCGCATATTTATGTTACAGGTGTATTATCCATAGAGGTAAGGAAATCATTTTACGTTGCACATCTCATAAGTAAGGGCATTGCATCCAAGACTAAGGAGGTTATAACTCTACTGCACTCTACCCTTATCAGACCACTAATTGAGTACAATGTTGCCTTCTGTATGTACCTCACCAGACACCTACAGCTATAGGATAGATCACAGAGGTTTCTAACCAAGATAATTCAGGGCCTCCAAAACATGACATTCATAGAAAGACTGAAACACTTGTCACTGTACTCTGCATCATACAGGCTACTGAGACATGACCTATGCCTGGCCTACAGAGCAGTCTCAGACCCTGCCCTAATGGAAATGCTGCACATCCGTAAATCAAATGGGACAAGAGTCACTTGCTCCAGGGATCTCATCCTAGCCTGTGACATTAAATGAGCATGCAGGAGAGACAGGTATATCTCCCAGAGATTGCTGCTCCTCTGGAATAAGCTCCCACTTCATGTGAAGCAGAGTTCCTCAATGACCCTATATAAGAGCAACCTTGACAATTGAATGAGTGACCATAAATTTACCCTGGGGGTGGCACCTATGTGCCTCATGGACAGGGGCATTTGGTGCTGATCATAGAATTGCTCTGCTAACAACAGCAATCTAACTATGGTCAATGAGGGTACATGAGTTTTTTACATGGCTAAGCTTGTAAAGGCCCTATGGCCATTAGCCTATTAACCTCGTATGAACCTGTGAACCTCTTATGAAACACATGAGGGACCGAGCATGTTATTGCTAGTGGAAACATGGCATATGGAATCAGTTTTGAATCAAGGACGTTTAGTGGATGACACAGAAGAGGTGAGAAGAAGTGGGCAGTCAGTGACAGAAATACACAGGCAGCCATACTAACAAGTTAGTCCATGCTACATTTCTGCACATATGTGTGCTACTGTCTGCTTTATCATTGTAATTATTAATGCAAGATCTGTACAAGACTGGCTTCACAATAAGGAGGTAGCATATTAATACAGCAGGAGGATAATGGTGTGTTGAGAAAAGGTATACCCAATATTTACACTCATAGGAGTCACATAAAACATTAAAAAATAGTTTGGTATACATATGGATTCAAGCCTCCAGAGTATTGCATGAATAATCTACAGCCCTAACTGTTATCTAAACACACCACATAGGAACTCCTACATCACAAAGTTCTCGTGTGGCAACAGATTGCAGAACTGGAGAATTGCATGTAATACTCTTCATTACCCTAATGGCAACTGTATACCGTGCATTCAGTTATTTAGCTTGTTCAAAAGTAGATTAACCTGACAATACATAGCCAAGCACAGCAACATGAAGGGCACCACAGTAATATGGCCAAAGGCAAAAACTCACAAGATTTTGCCATAAGCTGTGTAATTCTATTTAGCCTCAGTTGCAGTTGGTGCTCAGTGCAAGGCATTGTGTAAATGCAGAGGAGGAAGACTAATTCATTTATTAGGTTATTTATTTGTTTGACATTTGTTGACTGGGAAAGTCTGACTAAGCCAGAGCCCTTTTTCAGCAGAGGCCCGGGGAGAAAAGCTCCACAAGAGTACATAAAATATTTACAGGAGAACATACAAAGTTTACAAAAGTAACAATTGAATATTACATTACAGAGAAAATATAATAAGAAATATAGTAGTTTAACAAGTAAATAATAAAGTTAATGCTATTAATTATCAATGTACAGAAGCTGTTGAGAGCAGATGCCAAAGTATTTACAGGATACATTACTATATATACAATCAAGGAAGAGATGGTTGAGATATGGAACTCAGAGTCTGGGGAAAGTTCACAGGGAGGGATATGAAGTTCAGTGAGAGGGAGTTTAGCGGAACAGAGCTAGTGAGAGCAGTAGGAAGAAGAAGAGTGTGTGAGGAGGTGAGTAGTAGAGCAATTTGGAGGTAGAGTTGAGAGGAGTAGTGAAGAGGAAGAAGTAACAGAGGTCAGACAGAGGGGGAATTAGAGGTGTTTTTTATGGGAGGAATTTCAAAGAGGATTTTTTAATGACATGTCCAGGATTTAAGCAGGTGTTCTTTGACAGCTTTTTTTGAACTCTTGGGTGTGGAGTATTTTACGGATGGCCAAGGCAAGTTTGTTCCAAACTTATAGTTTGTCAGAGCTCCTGAGGTTCTAGCTGGTGTATGGAGACAGATGAACAAGGAGATGTCAAGACAGGAGGAGGGCTTATTAAGGATGGCATGAATGATGGGTAGTTGAGAGGATTGAAGTTGATGTGAGAACTCTAACCAATTTAAGGCCTTGAGAAAGTTACAGTGATGAGAGAAACAGGTCTGGTTTGCTGCAAACCTGGCTACTTTTTGTAGGTGGCTTTGAGTTTAGCTAATAGACCGGTCTGTAAGTTGGTTAGGGTTTGTGAGCTATAGAGGAGGCAAGGTAGACAGTAGGCATAGGCAAGAGAGATCCGAGAGTCTTTTTTAATGTGTTTTTTGCTTCTGTAGAGTAGACCAAGTTTTTGGTGGGTTTTCTTAATACAGAGGTGGACATGTATGTTGAATTTGAGTTGATAATCTATAATGGACCCTAGAAGCTTAGTGTGGGTTTCAACGTTAATGACAGTGTTAAGTGATGTTATGGAGAAGGTGGGCTTGAGGTGAGCAAGTGATTTTTGAAGAAATAGCAGGAGTTTTGTCTTTCTGGGATTGATAATTAGTTGATTGTTAGTAATCAATTTTTCAATAAAGCTGAAGGAGGTTTGGGTGAGGATGTGCAGGTTAGACAGGGTATCAGAGGTAGAGATGACGGTGGAGTCATCCGCATATTGAATGGGAGTACATTGTGGACAGGAAGTAAACAGGTGATTATTGAAGATGTTGAACAGTAAGGGACCAAGAACAGAGCCTTGTGGAACCCCCATCTTGATGTAGAGGAAGGGGGATAGTGAGGAGAGCCATTTAACAGATTATTGTCTGTTGGAGAGGTAGTTAGTGAACCAAAAAATAGTTGGGGTAGAGAAGATGAGAATGGAGAGTTTTGAGAGGAACATGGGGTGAGAGACAGTGTTGAAAGCTTTTGAGAGGTCTAGGAAGAGACAGGAAATAAATCTGTTGTTATCTCTGCCCAGGGAAATGGAGTGGGTAAAGGAGATGAGGGCTGTTGGGGTACTGTGGTTAGGATGGAAGCCATGTTGGGTGGGGATGAGTAGGTTTTCTAGGAGTAGATAGTCCCAGATTTGCTTATGTACACATTTTTGCTGGTATTTTTAGAGATGGGGGACAGTATGGCTATAGGGGAGTAGTTAGTTCAGTGGAATTTCCGCCTTTGTGGATAGGTTTGGTAATCGTTTTCATAGTGAGGGAACTGTGGATTCTAATACAGAGCATTTTATAAGGATGGAAATGGGACATGCTATTAAGTTTGCAACTAGCTTAGGTAAAGTGGAGATAGTTTATTGACAGAGCAAGAGCAATGCTTAAGCTTAAATAGGAGACATTTATGTAGCCGGTGGGAACAGGTTTGAGAAAGAAGGAATTATTTTGGTTAGAGGTAGTGGTGTTGTCAGAAAAGTTAGGGGAGTTTGAGGCTGGTATTTGTTTACTGATGGAGTATAGGAGCTAGAAGGTAAATAAGGTGGCTGTTTCATGGGGAGTATTGTCAGGACAGGGAATTGGTGTTGTGGGGTTACCTGGGTGAAGGATTTGATTGATTGTGTTCCAGAATTTTGGGGAATTGTTGTGATGTGTATTCTGGGGATTTAAGTAGAAGTTTTTCTTGTCAGTGTCGACTTGTTTTTTAGTGAGGTTACAAAGTTCTTTATAGGTTTGTAGAGAGAAGGGGGATATAGTCTTAATCCAGAGTTTTTAGGCATTGTCGCTTTTGTGCATGTGAGAGCATGTGGACTGAGATAACCAGGGGGTGTGGTGCAGAGAGATTTGACTCTTATAGTGCCCGGGGGTGGGGGGGCAAGTGAGTTGAGAATAATTAGAAATATGGAATTACATTTTTGGACTGCATCATTAAGTAGAAGGTATGAAAGCAAGGGCCAATTAATAGAGGAGAGCATGTCATTGAATAAATTAGGATGTAAGTTATAGAGGCTTCAACAGTCTTTGAATTTGTGTGACCTTTGATGGTGAGGGTGGAATCTATAAATGCAAATTGGTGAGTAGTCACTGTTGGAATCAGGTAGAGTTTCAGGGTGGTGATACAGGTCAGGATTGGAAACTAGTATCCAGTCTATAATAGTACTGGAGCTGGTAGTCCTGTTAAAGTGTGTGGGGTAGAGATTAGTTGTGTTAAGCCATGTAAGTTTAAGCAAGAGGTAGGTGAACTGGAGGTTTGCGATGACCAATTGATGTTGAGATCTCCTAGGAAAGTGGCTTGATTAGCTATGTTGAGGGTGAGCCAAGCGAGGGTTTGTTCTAATATAGATACATTATCACCGGGGGGGTAGGTATATTTCATTACATTTACAGCTAGCAATTAAGAGTTCTGCTGAGTGAAATGAGGGGGGAGGGCTTGATACAGGGGACAGGTTGAGCTGATCAGAGTATAATATGGCAATTCCTCCACCTTTTCTGTTTAGTCAGTCAACATGAAGTATATTAAAGCCAGCGAGGAGGAATGTGTTGCCTGAGATATAGGGTTTGAGCCATGTTTCTGTGATTGTAATTATGTTGGGAGAGTAGCTGGCCATCCAAGCATGGAATTCGATTATTTTGTTCATGATGCTGCGTATATTGAGTATAGGTTAGATGCTTAGCAGGTGACTTATGGTCAAGTGGTGCAAGTTGGGCGGTAGTGCTGGTAGTGAAGGGGTTGGAAAGTGGCCCAGAGTTGGGTTGTACATCTCCTGAGAAGAGTAAGGTATTGTGGGGGTAAAGAAGAGTTAGGGTTGGGAGGTGCAGGAAGTAATATTTATGCTTAGAACATAGGCGGTAAGAGATGTGAGAGGCAGTTCTTATCCTGTGCAGGAGTGTGTTAGTTGTATGAAAGAATGATGGAGATATTGTGAAAGAGAGGTGTGTATGAGTGTGTGAGATATAGTGAGTGGAGGTAGGTGGGAGGTGAAGTGGATTTATTTGTATGTGATAAGAGGAGAAGTAGGTTATGAGGAGAAGAAGAAGTGTGGAGATGAGAGTAAGGGACATGGTAAATGTCAAATGACCAAATGACAAAGAAGGGAGACATTTTAGATGTCAAAAGACCAAATGACAAAGAAGGGAGAATATACATTGATAGGATGAGAGGGAGGCAGGGGGGCAAGTAGTTTATGACAGAAGCAGGATCATTTTGGCTCATTACTATATCTAGACAATAGATACACATAAAACAGTGTATTGAGTGTTATTTCATCATGCCACAAAGGAACTCCTACTTTATACACTTTAAATCACACATTTGAATGACAGTGGCAACCAACTGATGCAGAATGAGTAAACAGATGGAGAGAGGAATACAAACAGTACTTTTGTGGGACATGTAGGAGTATTTGCATGCTCTGTTACTCTGTTTGTTTTTTTCTCATTATTAATCTGTCATGCTCTGTACAGTAAAATGTTTGATATAGAGATCAAGAAGGGGTAGGAGAGCAGAAACATGATTAATACATAAGCAGGATAAAGTCTCCATGTTGGGGCTGGAATGTTTTTGTAAATGGTGTCTTGTTACTGTATTCAAATGCTGTATTAATAAAATGTTGTAAATGAACAGAAATACAGATGTTTGCAGTTAACTATCGGATAGGAATATACAATGTCATGAAATAACCATTTGACCTACAGCTGTAATCAAACCCATGACACAAAGCAAAAGCATCAGTCTATAAATGGAGGAATTATTTCAACACACCATTTAGGAACTTTGAGTTCATTATGTCCAGCAGCTAAGAACTCTTAATAGTAACTGTTTCACAGTAATGCGTTTAGTCAGCCTTTACTCTGCATTCCAATAGTACAGTGGATTTAAGTACATTTGCCCAAAAGTAACTGGCTACTGCGGCTGGAATTAAATATTCAGCTTGTGCCATAGGAAGCTGAATGTCATTCAACATCAGTCAGCACTGATGCATGACACCAA
Source organism: Protopterus annectens (assembly GCF_019279795.1). NCBI lineage: Eukaryota > Metazoa > Chordata > Ceratodontiformes > Protopteridae > Protopterus > Protopterus annectens. Next base: position 245,183,164 of record NC_056734.1, read on the forward strand.
CCTCCGAAAGGATTCGGAGGACAAAAAGTGAATGCTTTTTCCATGGGCCATTTCTGGCCATGTGTGTTGTGTGAGATTCTATTTCTTTGACCAGACTAAATGTGTGAAAAAAGGTTGCTAAAACAGTGGTGGAAATGCAACTGGCAGTCAGGGGATAGAACACAGTACAGGAATTTGCTGGAAGGTGATGGGACAGCACCATAGCTATCTACTTCATGTCAACATAACTGTAGAATTTAAAAAATAATTTCTTGAGTTTGGAAAGTCCCCACACCAGGGATGGGTGACAAAAAATAATGTTTTACATATAACAAATTGGACCAAATAAGTGTATCAAGATGACACACAGGCATAGTGGGGGCACTATATATGAGGCATATTTTATTTCTCAGAGAGGTGCCCCTTTTTTTTTTGAAGATAGAGGGATGTTGGGGAAGGTGCTTAGGAATGAGAGGGTCAGGTAGGTAGGTAGCATAGGTTAGGTAGTAGGTGCAGACATAAAGGGCATGCAAGAGAGACAGCAAGGGTAATGGCAATAACAGGTTGGGGGGTTCCATGATTAGGGATAGGTAGAGGACCTCAGAGGCACATCAGTGTCCAGCTTGAGAATGGTGAGAATCTATTCCTCACCATCAGAGCTGTCATCACTGTCTCCTATGTCAGCTACATTGGCCAGTGCTGGATGTGGCATTGTTTTGATAATTCTAAGCAGGACCTTTTCACCCCTGCCATTACAGACAACAAGGCCCCTCAGCATAATGCCTTCCTCTAGCCCTGTCAGCTCCTTTTGGGTGAGAAAATCACCACCTTCACTACTAATAGTCCCAGAGGGCACAACTGCACTAGCAGCGAGGGTACAGTACCTGACTCAGGTGGATCAGGTAGGGCAGGAACTGTGAAGGCAACACTGAAGATCCTGCCTCTTAAACCTGGTTGATTTCTTTGAAACAGTCACCAAGGCCATTGACGAGGGGAAGGTGGTCCACACAGCCTACCTGGACCTCGCAAAAGCCTTCGATACAATACCCCACTCGGGCATTATAGATAAGCTCACCAGCTTAAATATAAACACCTATGTCACTAGATGGATTGCAAATTGGCTCAAGGAAAGAACCAACATGGTTAGAATTGCTGGAGCCATGTCAGATTCCAAACCAGTTACAAGTGGTGTCCCACAAGGCTCAGTCCTGGGACCTCTCTTGTTGGGTATATATTTCTCAGAGGTACAGGCCAACACGGAAGGACTGTGGCTGACCAAGTTCGCAGATGACTGCAAACTGGGCTCCATAATCGACTCTCCAGCTGACACAAGCATCCTCCAAAAGGGCCTCATAGAAACAGACAACTGGTGCCAGAGCCATGGCCTCAAGCTAAATGCCAAAAAGTGTATAGTCATCCCTTTGGCAAAAACAAAGTTCCCACAAATTACCACATAGGTGGTAATCCATTAAGTACAGAAGAAGTAATTAGGGACCTGGGGACCCAAATTGATAGCAATCTCTCATTTGACAACCACGTGGCCAAAGTGGTTAGAAAAACATTTTATATAGCCCACCTAATCATGAGGGGATTCACATCTAGATCAGGGGAGGTCATCGTGCCTCTTTACTCATCCCTCATCAGGCCCATAATTGAGTACAATGCCCCTTTTGGGATGTAGCTTACCAGACACCTACAGCAACTGGAAAGACCCCAAAAGTACCTCACCAAGAGGATCAAAGGGCTCAAACAGATGCCATATGCTGCCCGGTTAAAGAAACTCCAGCTCTACTCAGTGGCATACCACCTGTTCAGAGGCGATCTGTGTCTGACATATAAAGCCATGTCCAACCCGGAATTAATGGATATGCTGCACCTCAGAAAATCCAAATCCCATCGAGCTACGCCCTCGAGAGACTTGAACCTCAGCACTGAAATAAATAGGACATGCTGGAGGGACAGATTCATAACCCAGAGGCTCCCTTCACTCTGGAATAAAATCCCAGTCCAGGTTAGGCAGAGTCCCTCATTGACTCTCTTCAAGAGGAATCTTGATGAGTGGATGGGAGATCGTAGGTTTACCCCGGGTATCACTTCTGTGTCACTGTTAGACAGAGGCACAGTATACTAACCTCGAAAAAGGGCATAGCAAAATAAATTTAAAATGGGTGGCGAAAGCCAAACACATTCTGGCTAGGCTTATAAATGCCCTAGGGCAGATAGCCTAGTATGAACCTATGAACCTATGAACCTATGACAGGTTGTGACCCAGATATGCTAGGTGTATGTGATGCCAGTGGTGGTGCTATGGCAGCCACCTGTGCAGGTATCATGGGCTAAACCTCAGTGGTTGGTCTACCACCCCAAGCTAATGGTCATTTTGTTTTCAGCATTAATGTATAAAAAAGAAGAGATAAAGGGCAGGGAGGACAAAAAAGAGATAATTAGATCAATGGCATGTGACATTACTTTATTATTTCTATACATGAAACAATATGACAAATACATAAGTACACCTTAGTTGCATCCAGATATGTTGGGCAGGCATGAATGTGTTACAAAATCAATCACAATAGTATGATATGACCAATCATGTACTTCACTGTGCCATGTCAGATATCTGCTTTCTAAAGCAATAACTGAATTTGCAAATATTGAATTGTTAGTGTTATGCAGTATTGAAGTGAACATACCTTATAAATATTAACTTGTAAAAAGATGAATATCTGTTCCTAGATATTGAACCCCCACACAGTGAGTCTGATGTATTCATTACCAATGCAATAACCAATAGCTATTGGAACAAGTATGTATGCTTGATGCAAAAGTTAAGGTATACTGTTCAAGATGATATACAGTGATGAACTGAGAAGATGTTTGTGCCTTGCATTCAGAAGAGATGCATACTTACCTCTGCCCCTCTGAGGAGAGTTAGTCTCTCCTAATGCACCTCACAATTTTCCAGTTCTCTACTGCAGCTGTACAGTAGGAAAAAAAAAAAAAAAATATATATATATATATATATATATATATATATATATATATATATATATATATACATGTATCTCTCTCTCTCTTTCTCTCTCTCTCTATATATATATATATATATATATATATATATATATATATATATATATATATATATATATATATATATATATATATATATATATATATATATATATGGTTTTACTTCAAAACATCGAAAATTCATAAAATCTGATTTCAAAACAGCGAGACCATAAGATCGAAAATTCAAAACAGCTAAAACTCATAACATCGAATCTCACAACATTGAAAACTACAAAGGAAATATAAATAACATCCCACACACTTTTTACTACATTTTGCACCCCCACATCCTTCGTAATTTAAATATACTAATTCCGAGATCGCACTACAGTGGGAAAAAGTTAATTTCCTAACCCCACTGTATCTCAATCACCATAAAGAATGTACACAATGTCTAAATCACTTACCTGTATGGCCTAAAAACATATACAGTGTGGCATAATATATACAGATTAACAGAATCAACTATAACATTTACATGTTTGATGATACTCTACTTAATTTCTGAATATTCGATCTTATGGTCTAGCTGTTTTGAAATCAGATGTTATAATTTTTGAAAGTTTTGAAGTGAAATTATATATATATATATATATATATATATATATATATATATATATATATATATATATATATATATATATTCACTTTATAATCCCAAAATCCTGAAATATCGAATTTCAGACTTTCGAGATCATAAAGCCGAAAACTGACAATCCCGAAACCCCAGAAGCACGAATTTTAAAATCGCGAACACTACACTAACCATACACAACACAGACACATCCACACAGCTTCACCCAACACACAGACACTCAAACCTACACTACAGACAAGCAGGGGGGCAAGCCCCCACACCCCCCTACTTAAATATACTAACTCCACGGTCACACTACACAGACAAACACAAAAAAACACCACCATACAAGCTACATTCCCCTTGCACACACAGATCAAAGTAACCAAACACACTGACACACACTAAAGCCCCTAACCAAAACCCTTAAACATAAATACTTACCTGAACTTCCAGCTATCACTTCACATAGCACAACACCAGAAGCACTACTTCAAAATCTCCATACTTCGAGATTTTGAAATTCACGCTTCTGAGGTTTCGAACTTTTGAACTTTCAGCTTTATAATCTCGGGATTCTGAAATTCGGTATTTCAGAATTTTGGAATTATAAAGTGTTCCTATATGTATATATATATATATATATATATATATATATATATATATATATATAAATAAAATAAGTCCGGAACTCAGGAGTGTGCTGTAATAAAATATCAAAAATCCAGCAAACAGCACAATTAACAAAGCCAGGGCCAGTCGATATCTAGTCCCAGTATGCCTTCAGCATATGTATCAAATGCCGAACAAAAGCATAAATGAAAAAAATCAGCATAGCTAATGTGCATAAAGAACATGCTCCAAGACGAATAGCTAAAATTATAGACACATTTATTCAGCTTGCAGAAATAAAAACAATAAAACTGTAGAGGGATAAGCGCTTTCGGGTAACTCCAAACAAACCTTCTTCAGATCCATATAACTTGTGTCTCTCAAGGATCTGATTTTTAAAAAACTTTCAACCAATGAGCAGCCAGCTTCAATTTGACGTGTTATACATGTCTCTTCAATCTCCATCCTTTCAGGGCGGGTTTCATATGGAAAGCTGTATTGAGCCCAGGTTTTTGATTTGCTCTCAGTTTCCCTATCCAAAGCATTTCTTCTTGTTCAAGTCTATTATTCACATCACCCCCTCTCTTTGAAATATATATAATATGTAAAGATCTAAATACAAAACTATGTCCTTCATTATCTCTAATATGCTTGGCCAAGGGATTTTTATAGTCTTTAAGTCTTATATCACTGATGTGTTTGCACAGTCTCTCTTTCATCTGTCGTATCGTTTTTCCAACATAGAAATTGTTGCATGCTAGGCAAGTGGCTAGGTAGATGACATTCTTTGTAGTGCAATCTGCGTAAAAATTACTAACATATCTCTTTTTAGTAACTGGATGCTCAAAATAGGTATCTGTACATATATATCTGCACATGGTGCACCTTCTACATGGAAAAGTTCCTTTTCTCCTTGAGATAGTGTATGATTCCATTTCATTATCTTTACATAGTATTTGCTTTAAGTTCCTTGCATTTCTAAAACAAAACTTAGGTTCTTCTCCCACGACCTCTTTACATTCTTCACTTGACATAAGTATCTTCCAATTCCTTTTCACTATATTACATACTTCTTCTGTGTCCGTTGTATGGGTAAGCACCATTTTCAGTTCTTTATACGGATACTTATTTTGATTCATATTCTCTTGTTTCCCTCTTAAGTACAGTCTGCCTTTCTCATTCCTTTCCAAATCTGCTTGTTGTCTCATATTCAACACCTCTTCTTCTATATACCTTCTTGCCTTCAGATGTTCCAACATGTCATCCATCGCCATTGCAAGAGTTGTGTTGTCCGAATGTATCCTGGACGTTCTTAAGAACTGTCCCCTCATGATGTTCTTATGGGTATATCTTGGGTGCATACTACTTCTTGGTAGAATACTATTTTTCCAGCAATCCTTTCTATACAGACTAGTTTCTATTTTCCCTTCTCCATCCTGTGTGATTCGTACATCAAGGAAGTCCATCTGCACATCACTGTGGGTCACAGTGAACTGTAAAAAGTTCATACTGTTCTCCAAATATATATGGAATCTGTCAAATTTGTCAACGTCACCTTCCCACATGATATAAATGTTGTCCACAAACCTTAAGTATACTTTTAAGTGGTTCTTCCATGGATTATCTTGATGTATTACTCTATCCTCCCAATGCACCAAAACTATGTTTGCATAGTTATTGGTGCATGGAGTACCCATCGCTGCACCACATAGCTGTATATAGTATTTCCCTTCAAACATGAAGACATTGTTGTTCAAAATAATCTCCATTAGATCACACAGAATTGCAACTTGCCTTTCATCATATGTGCCTTCGTCTGATAAAAAACTTCTTAATGCTGCTATTCCATAACCATTGGGGATACTGCTGAATAAATTCTTAATGTCCATACTAATCATGGTATGTTTCTTATTATCCCTTTTCATGCTGATATATTCACTCAGCTTCTCAAGGAACATCTTGGTATCTTTAAGGACAGCTGGAGCCTTGACTAAAGCCCTTTTAATATGGTGTTCCACATAAATTGACGCTGGCTCAGTAATCCATCCTGCTCCGTCTACAATAGGCCTCAATAGTGGTTTATATAGAACCTTATGTACTTTAGGGAGACACTTAAAAGCTGGAATCAAAGGATGCTCTATACGAAGATAGTTACATAATTCAACCGTGATCAAGTTGCGTTCTCTGAGTTCTTCCAGATATAATCTTACTCTCATTTCAATTTTCTCCAACTCACTCTTACTAATTTCTTTATACGATGTTGCATCCTGTAATAGCATCATGACTTCTTCATTGTACTTGGCTTTATCCATCAGAACCACTCCACCTCCTTTATCAGTGGGTCTGATGGTTAATTCTGTATCCCCTTCTAATTCTTTCAAAGCCATTCTCTCTTCTTTTGTAATATTATAACTTCTTCTTCTATTATTTTGTAAATACTCAACAATTTCCAATTGTAATATTATAACTTCTTCTTCTATTATTTTGTAAATACTCAACAATTTCCAATTCCAAAGACATGCATCTGGAGCATTTCTCCCCGGGCCTCCGCTGAAAACAGGCTCTGTGGAACCTAGTCGGACTTTCCCGGTCAACAAATGATAAATAAAAAAAAATAAAAAATAAAAATTTCTTGTTCACATACATTAATAAAAGTGTCCATCACTGCATTATTTTGTGGCATAAAGCCACTGGGTTTCTTAAAAAGATCCAACTCAGTTTCTTAGTTGTTTTTGTACATACTTTTCAGCATCACTTCATGTTCAAATGACCTCAGGCTCAACATGGCCTCATTGTCTTCCATACCTCTGGTGGGTATTAATTTCAGCCTCTTATTAAGGATGCTAATATGGTTGTCTGTTAATGGAAAAGATGAGAGGTTGAAAACCAAAGATTCTTTATCATCTTCATTTACCACTCCTCTATGTGTGATCGCCTTCTTTTCCTCCCTCTGCTCAGTGATCTTATTTCTTTCCTGTTCCTTACTTCCCTTATTCGAAGTGGAAGTACTGGAAAAATCATATCCGTCATACCACTCTTCGGTATTGTAAAAGAAGGCAATCACAAATAGAGGAGTGGTAAGTGAAGATGATAAAGAATCTTTGGTTTTCAACCTCTCATCTTTTCCATTAACAGACAAGCATATTAACATCCTTAATAAGGGCCTGAAATGTAAACCCACCAGAGGTATGGAAGACAATGAGGCCATGTTGAGCCTGAGGTCATTTGGACGTGAAGTGATGCTGAAAAGTATGTACAAAAACAACAAAGAAACTGAGTTGGATCTTTTTAAGAAACCAAGTGACTTTATGCCACAAAATAATACAGTGATGGGCACTTTTATTAATGTATGTGAACAAGAAATTGTTGAGTATTTACAAAATAATAGAAGAAGAAGTTATAATATTACCAAAGAAGAGAGAATGGCTTTGAAAGAATTAGAAGGGAATACAGAATTAACCATCAGACCCGCTGATCAAGGAGGTGGGGTGGTTCTGATGGATAGAGCCAAGTATAATGAAGAAGTCATGATGCTATTACAGGATGTAACATAGCATAAAGAAATTAGTAAGAGTGAGTTGGAGAAAATTGAAAGGAGAGTAAGATTATATCTGGAAGAACTCAGAGAACACAACTTGATCACGGTTGAATTATGTAACTATCTTCGTATAGAGCATCCTTTGATTCCGGCTTTTAAGTGTCTCCCTAAAGTACATAAGGATCTATATAAACCACCATTGAGGCCTATTGTAGCCAGAGCAGGATGGATTACTGAGCCAGCGTCAATTTATGTGGAACACCATATTAAAAGGGCTTTAGACAAAGCTCCAGCTGTCCTTAGAGATACCAAGATGTTCCTTGAGAAGCTGAGTGAATATATCAGCATGAAAAGGTATAATAAGAAACATACCATGATTAGTATGGACATTAAGAATTTGTTCACCAGTATCCCCAATGGTTATGGAATAGCAGCATTAAGAAGTTTTCTATCGGACGAAGGCACATATGATGAAAGGCAGGTTACAATTCTGTGTGATCTAATGGAGATTATTTTGAATAACGTCTTCATGTTTGAAGGGAAATACTATATACAGCTATGTGGTGCAGCGATGGGTACTCCATGCACCAGTAGCTATGCAAACATAGTTTTGGTGTATTGGGAGGATAGAGTAACACATCAAGATAATCCATGGAAGAACCACTTAAAAGTATACTTAAGGTTTGTGGATGACATTTATATCATGTGGGAAGGTGACGTTGACAAATTTGGCAGATTCCATATATATTTGGAGAACAGTATGAAATTTTTACAGTTCACTGTGACCCACAGTGATGTGCAGATGGACTTCCTTGATGTATGACTCACACAGGATGGAGAAGGGAAAATAGAAACTAGTCTGTATAGAAAGGATTGATGGAAAAATAGTATTCTACCAAGAAGTAGTATGCACCCAAGAAATACCCATAAGAACATCATGAGGGGACAGTTCTTAAGAACGTCCAGGATACATTCGGATGACACAACTCTTGCAATGGTGATGGATGACATGTCAGAACATCTGAAGGCAAGAGGGTATATAGAAGAAGAGGTGTTGAATATGAGACAACAAGCAGATTTGGAAAGGAATGAGAAAGGCAGACCGTACTTAAGAGGGAAACAAGAGAATATGAATCAAAATAAGTATCCGTATAAAGAACTGAAAATGGTGCTTACCCATACAACGGACACAGAAGAAGTATGTAATATAGTAAAAAGGAATTGGAAGATATTTATGTCAAGTGAATAATGTAAAAAGGTCCTGGGAGAAGAACCTAAGTTTTGTTTTAGAAATGCAAGGAACTTAAAGCAAATACTATGTAAAGATAATGAAATGGAATCATACACTATCTCAAGAAGAAAAGGAACTTTTCCATGTAGAAGGTACACCATGTGCAGATATATATGTACGGACAGCTATTTCAAGCATCCAGTTACTAAAAAGAGATGTGTTAGTAATTTTTACGCAGATTGCACTACAAAGAATGTCATATACCTAGCCAGTTGCCTAGCATGCGACAATTTCTATGTTGGAAAAATGATACAACAGATGAATGAGAGACTGGCCAAACACATCAGTGATATAAAACTTAAAGACTATAAAAATCCCTTGGCCAAGCATATTAGAGATAATGAAGGACATAGTTTAGTATTTAGAGCTTTACATATTATATATATTTCAAAGAGAGGGGGTGATGTGAATAATAGACTTGAACAAGAAGAAATGCTTTGGATAGGGAAACTGAGAGCACATCAAAAACCTTGGCTCGATACAGCTTTCCCTATGAAACCCGCCCTGAAAGGACAGAGATTGAAGAGACATCTATGTCACGTCAAACTGAAGCTAGCTGCTCATTGGTTGAAAGTTTTTTAAAAATCAGATACTTGAGAGACACAAGTTATATGGATCTGAAGAAGGGTTGCTGGAGTAACCTGAAAGCACTTATCCCTCTACAGTTTTATTGTTTTTATTTCTGCAAGCTGAATAAATGTGTCTATAATTCTAGATATTCGTCTTGGAGCATGTTCTTTCTGCACATTTATTGAAATGCTGGCAAGCTGTTAACCTGAGCCACTGGAATTGCTTTCAGCATTTGAACTACGCTGAATTTTTTTATTTATGCTTTTGTTCGGCATTTGATGCATATGCTGAAGGCATACTGGGACTAGATATCGGCTGACCCTGGCTTTGTTAATTGTGCTGTTTGCTAGATTTATATATATATATATATACATATATATATATATATATATATATATATATATATATATATATATATATATATATATATATAGGTCCTCTTCATAAAGCCGACTCACCTTTCATTGATTTGTCGTACGTTTATAATCACAAACTCCTGGAACATCATATTTCCTCTCCAGGAAAGTAACCACTTGGCCAACATGGTGAACTTTGCCCCTTCTCCACTGTAGTAAGATCTTGGAGTTGGTATATTTAAGTAGGGAGGTGGGGGGGGGTGAAGCACCCCACTTCAGTGGGTGCAATTTGTTTACATTTGTGATTTTATCTTTGGTGGCCAAGTAGTTAGTTTTTCCGGAGAGGAAATACGATGTTCCGGGAGTTCGTGATTGCAAACTTACAACCTTTTTTCTCAACATTTTGAAAGTCACAAAATGACAAAAGGTGGGTCGATGTTATGAAGAAGACCCATATATATGAAGCATAATGAATAACTGTCCACAGAATTCAATAAAATCTGTGTAGGCTCCATGTAGAACATACATGGAATGCATCCGTGTACACAGCCATGGTTCTTCCTCGGCAGCTCGCAATACATATTAATTATGGCACACTGCCAAGGGAGATCACAGCAACACAAATATTGAATCCATGCAAGACTAACCTTACAGGATGTCCCTTAATTCTGGACTATCCAGAAAAATTCTGGACCGTTGGTAAGCATGGCACAATACCTTTTGGCCCTTTAACGTGGACCAAAAGGTATATCAGATATTTTATTTTATTAAATTGCAACTGTATTTATTTATTAATTTATTTTTCACTTTTATGTGCTTGTTTGCACAGTGCAGCACATTGCTTAGCTATGCTTAGTTTTGTTTGAATATACATCAGACATCTGTTAAACATCTAAAAATAGAAACCGGATGCATTCAATGTTAATAATTTTAATCTTTCCTATTTTATTTATTTTTATTTTATTTTTCATGTACTTTTGTGCGGGGTGCAGACTGTCACTTAGCTAGGCATAGTGTGGTGTAATTAAGCAATATACATCTGCTAGACATCTAAAAATATAAACCGGATGCATTCAATTTTAAATTTTATTTTACATGTGCTAGTTTCTGTGATGTGGCGCGTTACTTAGCTAGGTGTAGCAAGGCTTATTTAAACAGTGCTCATCTGCTATACAGCTAAAAATAGAAACAAGTTGTATTAAATTATTGTCTGTATGCCATACTTCGTAACGTACTAACCCTCACAGCAAAGTTGTGCTATGCTTACAGGCACCTTCCCAGTATATCTGCAGATATTCCAGTCATCTGCACTATCCCAGTGGCAATATAGGTTGAGTCATAACCTACAGTGCAGTAGGTCCCAGGTTTAAGTCTTGGGTAGTAATACTTTTTACATATAGTGCTGTGAAACTGTATTAGGTGACTGAAACATTGGTTGACTTTAAATTAAATAATTGTCACATTTAGAAACAGTCAGAAAAGCTGTGCATTGCTAAGCTTTGCTTAAACCTGGATTTGGGAGTTTGTGCAATGCTAAGTGGCACGGCACTTTTCTGCAAGTTACAGTATGACATGAAAAGGTGGGAATGCAGCCTATATAAAGGCCAGTAGGCAGGAATTTCACATCCTTGGAGGCTGACCTTGACTGTGGGGATTGCTGCTGAAGTTGTTGAGGGAGCATGCTTTCGGGCACAAAAGGAGGGTGTGCAGGAGTCCAAAATTTTTATTGCACTCCTGGTAGAGAGATTCTGATCCTAGCTGCTGCAGAGTGAGAATGAGGGCTCAGAGTACAAGTCTGAGACCTGGTATTGTTTGGCCAAGACCTTAACTAGTGCTACTGGTATCCCTGCACTGGTGAGCAGTGTCATCACCACTATGATGAACTGAAGCATGGGAAGAGGGGAACCTTGGACACCTGGGTCCAAGGTGCTAGAGATAAGTGCACCCCACAGATATGTAAGTATGTTTTCCAGTAATTTAGAAATACTCAAGCTGAATGTGTGCAAAACTGATATGCATAATGGTTTACTTCTCTCACCACAGCTGCAGAAGAGAGGGCTCGCAACATGCAGTCCCATGCTGGGCTTCTGGCCAGGATGAGGCAAGCAAGTGGTAAGTAAGAAAATCATGTAAGTAATAACTCAATGTATAACTTAATAGTACAATAATGTAAATATAGATGTTGCAGTCCTAACAGTCAGGTATGACATACCTGGGACATCCTTCATCTTTAATAATGTGTTTGTACATATCTGAAATGGTAGAGCAAGTAAGCATGCAGTACTGTGTAGTATAGCTTCCAACCATCAGTTAATGTTGTGGTCTACTTCTGGTCTGCTCATTGTCTGAAATATGCTGTAGGTTGTACTCAATAAATGAACAGGGTATATGGGTTAGTTAACAGAAGTCCTAGATAGCTATCCATGGTCTAAATGTCAGAGCTGAAGTAACATTAATCAATACATTTTAAAAGGTGGCGGTGCTTTGATAAATAATGTTTTCAAATAAAGTGTTCACTATTCCTGTATTTGCTGCATGTATTCTAATCTGACACCAGTCAATTGTTACATATAAATGAATAAAGAATGCAACAACAAATTCAGAAATAAATATAGTGCAATACCAAGAGTAAGATTCAAGCATGTGTTCTGCTCATTTTGTCTGAAATAATGCTACATATTGCACTCAGTAAAACAACATGGTATATGGGTAAGTTAACTGAAATCCTTTGCAGCTATCCATGTGTCTAAATGCCAGGTTTGAAGCAACATTATCAATCAAATTTAAAAGGAGATGGTAATTTGATAACTAATTTTTTCAAAAAAGTTCACATTATTCCTATATTCACTGCATGTGTGTTTTAATCCGATTCCAGTCAAATGTTACATGCTACTAATAAATAATGCACCAACAAATGTCAGGAATAAATGTAGTGCAATATCCGATGAAGGGTCATGCTTGTGTTCTGATAATTTTTCTGAAATATGCTGTAGATAGCACTCAGTAAATGAAAAGGTTACATGGTTAAGTTAACAGACGTCCTAGACAGATGATACATGTGTGTAAATGCCAGATTTGAAGTGACATTAAGCAATAAAGCGTAAAGGGTGATGGTGCTTTGATAAGTAATATTTTCAAATAAAGTGTTCATTATTCTTGTGATCACTGCTTGTGGGTTCCAATCTGATACCAGACACAGCTATACATGTGTGTAAATGTACAATTTCACACAACAGGTTGGAATAAAAGTTTTAAAGGAGACGATGCTTTGAGAATTCACTATATTCAAATAAAGTGCACATTATTCCTGTAGTCACTGCTTGTGGGTTCTAATGCCATGGCAGCCAACTGAGAAATGACCAGCAGTCTAGTGTAATTACTGTACACGAACATGTCTCTCAACTGTCAAGATTTTTGTAGAATGTAATGACTACTGCCCATATGTCTGGTCCTTGATTTGCAGGTATATGACATTACTTTAATGCAATTTAATGACAAATCCAATATCATAACACCTTGCTACTAATGTATGAGCACACTATGTAACAATTTTCCGTGTAGTTGTGCCTTTGTACCACCATTTGGTAGGGCTTGGCCCATAATGTCCCATGCTAACAGTTTAAGATCTATGTATGTGTAACATCATCTATACAATATTAGCAGTCACTGTTCTCACAACTGAAATCTGACATAAGTAGAAGTATGTAGTACTAGTCTGTGCAATTATATTATCTGCAAAGTTACTAATGTTCTTTTTTTCTCTCTCACCCCACCCCTTCTTTTCTTTAATTTATTAATTATATTTATAATTATAATTTATTAATATATCATTTGTAATTACCTGTTATGTTGGCCTTATGTATAATTTAATATTGCTTTGCTGTTAAAATACTTTCATTTATGTTATTTATAGTTTGTTCTTCATTATATTCCTTTGTATTTCTTTCCATTACCTGTTATTTGTTTAGTTATGTTTATTTTTACCTTATGTTTATATTTAATTTCCTACAGCGTGACAAGGTAGGCCAGTTCCAGGTGATCCACCTACCTTGGCTCCCCCGGTCACAGCATCGGGCCTCAGCAAGTCTGGGCTGCAGCCTGGTGGCACCCCCTCTGCTGCCCCTTCATTTCCTGCTCCATCAGGTAGTTCTGCAACACAGGCTGGGGGTGATTCCCCCCTCTGAGAGTGTAAGTGGAGGTGGTGCTTATGTCACCCATGATGAAATGCCAGGCATGGTACGTGGGCTGCTGCTCCAAACTGTTAGGGCACACCTATGCTGGATGGAGAGCATATTGTCCATCCTGGTGGGGCATCTTCACCCCAGGCATTGACATCAACCACTGCCTACACAGGATCAGTGAAAGTACAATGCTGACAGTCCTATGGGTGAGGACTTGAGTCACACTGCTACCGCATCTGATGTCTATGGGACTGGGATTCCACAACACTCTCCCCAACCAAGGTGTTGACCCCCCTCTTGTGTCACACATCAACCCTGTCTGCTGCCTTGTCTCTTTTGTCTATCTCCCAAAGCTTCCTCACCTTCCCAACTAACCTCCCTTGCACATATCTATGTACTTTCCCCAACATTCCACTCTCACCTTAAAAAAAAAAGAAAATGGGCACCTGTCCTCCCAAAAAATATTGTCCCATCCATAGCTCTCTATTTTGCACACGTGTCCACTGGACACACTTAATTTGGTCCAATTGGCTTGACAAAGCACTTATGCTGTCCTCACCCTTCTATCTGGGGTGACAGTCCAAATTTAGCTAAAAAATCTCTTAAAGGACACACTTGTTAGCGTGCAAAAAATGGATAGCTATGGTTCTTTCTTACACCCTTCCTGCACATACCTACTTGCCTTTCACTCTTTCACTATGTTTTTCCCCATGCTTTCACCACCATTTCACCACTGTCCAATTTCCCCATTTTTCATTTCTTTAAAGATTTTTTTGCATGCTACGCTAAGCTGAAAGGCACTATATTGATATATGTTTGTGAAAAAATATTAATCACATTTAAAAAGTACACCTCCATCTTACTTTGAACCCAGGACCATCACACCTGCAGAGTAGTATATCAATCCACCAAGCTACACAGCTCTTAATTAGCACGGCTGTTTTAAGGAAAACATAATAATTGTCAGGTTCCTGTCATTAAGCATGTTTAAGCAAAACAGCGGATCATGCAAATCTGCTATGAGATTACTAGAAAAAATAGTAGCGTTACTGGGACTCAGGTAGAGAAATACATCACTATAAAGCCATACACATAACAATAGATATAAGTGAGGTATCTAGTGGCAGGTAACTGTACAATTATATCTGCAACATGTAAAAATGCACCTGCTACATGAGTAATGGAAAAATAAGAGGGCAACTGTGTCTCTGGTAGAGAAATACATTAGTATAAAGCCATACACATAAAATAGTTGCTAGTAAGGAATGTACCAGCAGGCAAGTGTGCAATTATATGTATAACATGTAAAAATACACCTGCTATAACAGTGACTCAGTAGCTCAGTCTGTTAAATACTGTGAAAACTAACTTTTGGTCCACATGGTCCTGGATTCAAACACAGCTATTTCTAGCATTTAAAATACGTGTTTGTGTACATCACCAGTATAAATTCTGTATGTATGACAGTCTTGTCACCTATTTATCCACCAAAAGAAGTACAAATGGAATGTCTGCTTATAAATAATGGCAGTCAAAGGCTTGTAGATAGGACCACATTTAAACTATTCCTACTGCACACTAGAATGTGCATAGAATGTCAGATCATGCATCAGTATGAATTCCCACAGGACTTTGAAGTATGCAATTCAAATGAGGCCCAGTCATAGTAGACTTCAGCCCACAATGATTTGCTTGTGATATTACAGATAACCACAGCAGCAGAAGTTACATACTTATATGGACCTCATGCTAGAAGCAGTGGTTGCTAGCACACATGTCCCAGATGACTACCATGACAATACACATGACTTGGCAGTTATCTGACTGGTTGACATAACAGTTAATGTACCTCCTACCTTGTTCTAGGATACAACAAGCTTGTTTCCCTTAACTCTGTTAATGATACATTTGGCTAACATATTTACCTTAAACAAATACATTGCATTCGTGTAGGATGGGTTCCTTCAATCAGACTCTGGCTGTACACCAAGGCTGCCACAGGTCACACAGTTAATCTTTAGTGTTGTTGCCATGCACATTCTGCAGCCTCTCTAACTATGCATATTGCCTGTAGCAGCAGAAGCAGCTTCAGCTTGTAGCACACACATCTGTATGTAACAAGTAGCTGCTACAAAATTCACTCTGTGCTGACATAATCCTTACCCTAGCAATTTTCAATCCAGATGTGAGAAAGGGGATGGAATCTACATTGAGGTGTTATATATTGTTGACTAGTTGCATGGGATTGGCCAATTATACTGAAAATCAGCTGTATATGCTGCATGTAACAGTCTTGAACCACAGATTCATTCAGAGGGAATCATCTGTTAATGACACCCATCTTAAAAAGGCAAACACCTAGCTAGAGGTACCATTGTGTATGACAGTTAGTTTGTACTATTAACTCATTCACACAGTATTCATATAGCTGTAATTTTCAACAGAGGAGTCTTGTACTCCATCAGGTATGTAACCATTTTGTTTTCAACATGATGTATATGTTTGAATATATGTAGGGGGAATGGGGATTACATCAGTAAGCCTTTCTTACAAATGTGCTGGTGATATGCCAGTGATCTCCAGCTGTGTTACACCTACAGAGGATGTAGAATATAGCAAAGGTTTAATGCTCTGTATTAACTAGGCACACAGGTCTCCTGGATACTTCCTTTCTTAGCAGTTGTAGTAGTACTCTGCTATTTGGTTGTCACTGTTGTTTATACATATGTTATGGGTAGGAGTTTCCCTGCTATGGGGCACACTTCAATGGACTCCTGTGTTTGTTGTGTGATCATACGTGAGTATCTGTCATGTCTCAAATAGCAGTGGGTCACTATTGCTACTATCCTACTTGCTTCCACAACTTTGTATGTTTGGCACACTGTTGATTAAGAGATATGCAATCAAGCGGGGAATACCAATAGGCTTCCTTTATTGCTGTATCTCCACATACTGTACCACAACGTATGCGATCCTGACATCTATTTTCATTTATTTGTATTTCAGGCAATATCATTTATGCTAAATGATGTCCACCTTTCAATGAGTCCGAAAATTACCTCATTATTGAAGCCTTGAGACAACACCACCAAGTCCTGCTATCTGGAGGGGGGGGTAGGCAGGAATGTACAGCCTTGTGGGACAACCTGGTTCACAATATTAATGCTGTGGGTTATCAGAACTGCACATATGAGCAGGTGTGACACCATGCAACAAATATCATCAACCTGGCACACAGACACGCAGCAGATGTAGCCAGGGATTGTCTGGTATCTGGTGGTGGGACTGCAACAGAACAACCTCTGTCACCCACTGAGGAATTTCTGGTGAACCATGCAACACAGGACAGGTCCCAGCATTCATCACCCCATATGTCATAGATATAGGTGCAACTATTTCCACTCAAGAGGAGCATGCAAGTATGCTTAGTTGGATCAGCAATGGAATACTGTAGCATTCAGCCTGTCAGGGTGCACATAGTTTTATGTGGTTGTCAGATGTTTTGGGTATAGGTTAGCTGCAGTTTTAAGCTCATGCACAGTCTGTGACCCATATACTTGTTAACATAGCAGCTAATGTAAATGTGAGATATTTTGAAGTATTAGCCCTGTTATACTGTCACATGCATTGCTGTGTACATTACCTCTCCAGTGAGGTGTGTTAAACTGTGGTAGATAATTGTCATCCTGCAGCAGGTTGTATTAATGTCACATGCCAGGTTAAGGTCTATACAGCGAATAACCTGTGTACCATTTGACTTATGGATATGCAGGATTTCCAATACAGCAAGGTCAGAGATTGCCTCGTATGCAAGCCAGAGATTACCTCTGAGTACTCTGTATGTCACACACTAAAGTGACAGTGCATCATCTGCTGAGCCTAAAATAGTGCAAAACTCCTGTTTGTTTGTAATAAGTGTGGGATTCATATTTGTTGTGGGGAAGTTGCACATATACCGAAGTGGGCTGCAGTGAGATTAGAACCCCTGCCTACCTACTCTTACACACTACATATCGCAGTACTTATCACATGCACCACAGCTCAGTGTGGTATACACACTTGCTCTTTGGGGGAGAATATAAACTTACACAACAGCAAGTGGGGGTAGAGTGAGATTAGAACCCCTACCTATCCAGTCTGACACACTACAGATCATACCACTTAACACATGCACCACGGCTCAGGTTTGGTTTGTAAATGACTGCAGTGAAGTAATATTAAAGAACAAAAACAAGGCCTATGTTGAACAGCTTGGGAGGCCTGCAGAGTCACATTGCTTACTAATGCCATCTGCAGCTAGTACCAAAGCAGTCAGAAAACTGTTGTGTAGACTTGCTATGTGACAACAGCACCTATTTTCAGTATATGTGTCTGTTTGCATTTTGATGGGCAAGCCTGTGGCAAAGCTAAATTAGCCCTGTCAATGAGTGTGCACACAACATAATACAGTACACACTGTATTCAGTTGTTGATGTATGTGTGTTGAAATCCAGCAGACACAAGGAGCTGTAGTGAGTGTGGATGTTGTTGCTGCCATAGATACAAACATATGGTTTGACATATTTACGTATTCATATATGATGCCATGCATTTTCACTGTTTCCACATGCTGTAATAGGGCAATATGGTATGACTCACCACTGTCCTGATGTTTGCAGCATGTACACAGGTTTGACTCATACTTATGTGTGTTTCACATGAAATTGTGGTTTGCTGTCAAATGTGGTATCATTTATACATGATGTGAGAGAAGACTGCCAGTACTCTGAACTTCAGATATCCTAATAGTCCTCCAGTTGCAACACGTTATTCTATGCACTTCCTCATATTTTAAGTACATTATCTAATGTTGAGCCCTTCCTTTTGGTCCTTTGTCAAACATTATAAGTGACAAAGTGTAGCTTTACTCTCCCTGATCTGGTATATAGGGTAATACAGACATACACATACATATATATATTTATATATATATATATATATATATATATATATATATGTATATATATATATATATATATATATATATATATATATATATATATATATATATATAATATACCTATTTATAATTTTTTAAACAAAATTGCATGCAAAGCAACAGATTTGTGCTCTGCTTAAATAAGTGTATTGCATGCACAGTGGCATTTTCAGCTTGCTAAGCAGCGTGAAAATGGGTGGGGCATTGACATCAGAGATTTTAATGCTGGTTTCTCAGTAGTAGCATTAAAATCTGAACCCCTGTGACTAGCATTTGCTCTAGAACCTGCTGGAAAACACTAGGAAGCCTTAAACTGATACAAGCACTCAACTCTCCTTGTTAATAAGGAGAAATTAATTGTAGGCACTAAACAGCCTATAATTGCAAAGTACCTTGCAAAGGTAAGGGAAAACAACTCTTGTACTTTACAAAAAAAGCACCTAAACAGGCATGTCCAAGGGTCAGCTTCCAGTGATTTCTCCTGACCACCTGGTGAATCTGGGCATACTGGGGCAATGCAGCAACTGCCTCATGTGCACAGACAACCCTCTCCTCCTACCACACAACACTACAACCTGCGAGAGATGCACTTACATAGCCAAACTGGAAGCAAAGCTCTCTCCAGCCAAGATTGTGCTAGACAGTCAAGAGGAGAAGGTTAACACCTGCACTACACCTCAAGCAACACATAGCCCTTCAAAACCCATACCATCAACACCCACACATAGCAACACTAAACCCACATATGCGGATGACCTTAGCATTAACCTGCCCAAGCAACAAGGACCTCTGAAGCTGAAACGCAAACAAATACCAGTCACAACCAAAGTGACACCTAGCTCACAACACCAGTGTGCCACCCAACAACAGCCCCTAAGGCAAGAAAATGTACCCAGTACTTTAGTCATAGGTGAATCTATAGTCAGGCACACTAATGTCCCACTCGACAGGCTGAACAAGGAAAAAATTACAGTCAGCTGCCTATTGGGTGCCAGGATCTGCCACATAACGCATGCACTCAAGTCACTCCACAACAAGTACAAATACGACTCTGTCATTGTCCATGTTGGAGTGAATGACTTGAGAAATACCTCCCTGGACTACATGAAAAGGGACATGGAAGAGCTTTTGGATCATGTGGCACAGGCTGGTATGACCCTAGCCCTATGTAGCATCCCGCCTTCGCCCAGAATGATACCACAGTATAAGGACAAAATGACTGACTTCAACAACTGGCTAAGCTTCTGGTGTCATTCAAAGGGGATTCAGTATCTGTCTGCCTGGGATGACATGATCAACAAACCACGATGCTTTGCCAGAGATAGTCTGCACCTGTCACCCCTGGGATTCAGGTTACTGGCTAAAGCTCTTGCCACCCCTATAGTGCCTTTTTAGGCAAGGTTCAAATGACAAAACCACCACTGTAACAGATACAAGCATGCAAAATCTGAAGGTAATGCTACTCAAGGCTAGAAGTCTAAACCTCAAAATGCACTCTCTCGACACACTCCTAAAAATGGAGAACACCAATATCTGTGCAGTAACTGAGACCTGGTTCAAGGCTCCAGAGAGTATCCCTGCAATACCAGGTTACAACTCTTACCACACTTTTCGGCCACCAAACCAAGAACAAAACTCTAAAGCTGGAGGGGTGTCCACACTCACCAAAGATATTCACACCTCCAGGCTAGTTGCCCAACACAATGCATCTGAAATTCTCCAGGTACAACTAACACTAGGTAAGACTACAATCCAAATTGTAGCTTGCTACAGACCCCCAACCATGCTCCAAGATTCTCACTACACCTTTCTAAACATACTGGAAAATATTAAGATACAGCCAAACACCCTAATACCGGGTGATTTCAACTACCCTGCCATTAACTGGGAAAACTACTCGGGTGCCAACACCTTTTCCCAATGGTTCTTGGAATTCATAAATTCCAATGCCCTGGATCAACTAATCCATTGTCCCACCAGAGGCTCCAATATCCTAGACCTGGTCATTACCAACATGGGAGATAGATGCTCCACACCAGTGGTCACCCCCTCATTGGTCAGGTCTGACCATAAACTAATCACCCTTGACATCCACATCCCACCCCCACCCCCCAGTAAGTAAACCTCTGTAAAAAACTTCTCCAAAGCCAACTTCATGCTACTCAAGTCAGAAGTGACAAACTTCATGACACGTATGCAGACAGTAACTGAAAGTTCGACTGCTGAATCCTACACTAAGGCACTGTACAACCACATCCAATCGTGTATGAACCGTGCCATCCCAAATAGAACCAAGATGCTCTCCTCCAAAAAAAGGAAGCCAATCTGGTGGTCCTCTGCCATAAACAAACTATACAATATCAGGAAGAAACTGTTGCAGAAAAGAAGAAAATCTCAGGATGCAAAAAACTCCCTTACCAGCCTCAGTAAGAAGCTGAGATCCCTCATAAAATCCTCCAAAGCAAGTTACAAAAATAAAATTGCTAAAGATTCTAAAGACAACCACAAGGCATTCTATAGTTATGTCAAGAATCTAAATGGCAATGCTCAGATCTGCTCTGAGCTACAACAGAATGGCATTACATATACTGATCCCAAGGATATTACCAATATCCTGGCAGATCAATTTAGTGCCGTCACCCCCCTCTCACCCACTAAAGGGCCCATCTCAGTACCAAAAGATTGCCAAATTCTGGTAATCACGGCCACACAGGTAGAAACTGCACTCTCCAAAGCTAAGAATACAGTATCCATGGGACCAGATGACATCCCGGGCTGTGTACTACATGAACTACAAAATTAACTGGCACCTCACCTAAGTGTCATGTTTAATCATAGCCTCACCTCAGGCTTCGTGCCCACTGAGTGGCGAACAGCTACAGTTATCCCACTCCACAAAGGGGATCCACCTCCACCTTGGATCTCGGGAACTACTGTCCCATCAGTCTGACGAGCCTGATCTGCAAGGGCATGGAACGCATTATCATGGAACTTATAAACAAAGACATTGGCAACCTTCAAACACTGGACCCCATCCAGATTGGGTTCTTGAAGGGCCAATCTTGTCTCCTGAACCTGATTGACTTCTTTGAATCAGTCTCCAGAGCTGTGGACAAGGGTAAGGAGGTCCACACAGCCTATCTCACCCTCTCCAAAGCTTTTGACACCATCCTCCACTCTGGAATCATAGATAAACTTACTAAGCTGAGCATAAATCCCTACGTCACTCAATGGATTGCCAACTGGCTTACTGACAGAACCCCGACTGTAAAAGTAGCCGACTCCAAATCCATCTCCAGAAAGGTGACAAGTGGAGTACCTCAGGGTTCAGTCCTGGGACCACTCTTGTTTAGCATCTACTTCTCTGAAGTACAGGCCAACACTAAGGGACTCTAGCTAACGAAGTTCGCAGATGACTGCAAACTGGGAGCCATTATTGAATCCCCAAATTATGTGGATATTCTACAAAAGGGCCTTACAGAAACAGATGCTTGGTGCCAGAGCCATGGGCTCAAGCTTAATGTAAAGAAATGTATAATTATCCCCTTTGGGAAAAAACATGTACCCATGAATTACCACATAGGTGGCAGTACACTAAACACCAAAAGTGTGATGAGAGACTTAGGGACACAGGTGGACAGTAGTCTCACCTTTGATAACCACATTGCCACAACAGTCAGGAAATCCTTCTATGTGGCACACCTCATCACTAAGGGCATTTCATCCAGATAAAGGAGGTCATTGTCCCACTGTACTTATCTCTCATTAGACACATTACAGAGTACAATGTCCTATTTGGTATGTACCTCACAAGACATCTGCAACAGCTGGAAAGGCCACCGAAATACCTCACTAAAAGAATCACAGGCCTAAAACAGATGCCCTATGCTGACCGTCTAAAAAAACTCCAGCTATACTTTGTGGTATATCGTCTATTCAGAGGTGATCTCTGCTTAACATACAAGGCCATGTCAAACCCTGAGTGTTGGACATGCTCCACTTAAAGAAATCCCAATCTCTCAGAGCCACAAGCTCCAGGGATCAAAACCTTGTCATCACAATGAACAAAACATGCTGGAGGGATAGGTTCCTAACCCATAGACTTCTCATACTCTGGAATAAACTACCCTTACATGTCAAGCAGAGCGCCTCCTTGGCCCTCTTCAAAAGGAACCTTGACGATTGGTTGGGAGATAGGAAATTCACCTCAGGGATCACGTCAGTCACCCTGCTTGACAGGGGTCCAGGGAAGTAAATATTGTGGGAAGAAATATCCAAGGAATTGTTATGGCTAGGCTTGTATAGGCCCTAGGGCCGATAGCCTAGTACCAACATATGAATCTATGAACCTTCCATAAATTGACTCCAGGCCACAGCTAGCTGTACTCCAGGTCAGGATTATGATATGATTACAAAAACTCTAAGTGGATCTGCCTATATACTCAGGTCCATAATTGAATCTACAGTTTCAATCACTGTGTGCTGTATGCAATATTCAACTTTTTTATTTATGTCTTCCAAACCTCACATGTGTAATTTGTGATGTATTTAGCAGCATAATATAGCCCTGTGACTAAATGGTCAATTTAGTCAAGTTATTTAGCAGACATACCCCATCTGTAACACATGTAATCAGTACACCCAAGTTCAAGTCATCTGCATACAGACTGTAGAACAACTTAATTGAATCTGAACAAGTTTGGGCCTAGGATAGAGCCCTGTTGGACACCGTGGCTGTAAGCAATTACTCTACTTGTCTAACTGCTGTATGATACTTGCCATGTCCTATATTTAAGCCATGTAGCTATCGATATTATCAATAGTGCATCAATACCTAGTTCAAAAACCAAGGAAACAGCAAACCAGATAAAAAACAAATAAGGAAAAGACCACGTTGAGTTCCAAATAATGTAAGCGCTTTCATTTACTAAAAATTGGCAAACTTCTTCAGACAATGCTTCTGAATTAACACAAAGTTTAAATAGACATAATAAATTACATCACCAACAATTAGTATAAAGATATACCTCCACTTAAAGGGGTATAACTAATAAATTAAAAATGCATATAAAATATCCTAAAAAAGACCTATACATAAAAGAAATGAATACAAAAATATAAATATATACAAATAAATACAAACAATTATCTATTAAGGGTCCTCATTCTTAAAATACTTTTAACAGAAACAAAATCATTAAGGCCCGGAGAAACCTGAGCATTCAGCCTCAGTTGCCAAATTAATTCTTTCTCGTCTAACTTCAAAGAAACTGGTCCACCGCTAACATTGTCATAAATTTTTTCAATGACAAGAAAAACGAATCCATGTGTAGGATAATCTTTAACATGCCTAGCTAAGGCATTATTCAAATTCAATATACTTATTGAATACAGATGTTCATAAATTCTATTTTTAAGGGGTCTTTCAGTTCTCCCGACATAAAAGGCAGGACACACAGAGCAGGAACTTAAATACACAACACTCCTTGAATTACAATTAAACCTACCCTTAATGTAATATTTTTGGTTGTGTATAACAAAAGAATTCCTAACATTAATGTATTTACACCAATGGCAAGCTCCACATTTTACCATACCGCAGTGTGGAAAATATTGTTTAGGGGTCCCATTCTCAAGGATACCTTTTAAATTCCTACCGTTTCTAAATACTACACTAGGAGAGTCACCTACACTATTCCTAACAATATTGTCCTCCAAAAGAAAACACCAATTCTTAATAAGAATAGATTTCAACAAAGGGGCATCCAACGAAAAAGTAGTAATAAAACTTAATTTATCCAACCTTTTATTACTAAGGGAGACGGAAGAATGGTTAGAACCAGGCACTAAACCAATATAATCATTCATAAGTTCACCCCCATCATTCCCTGAGAGACTACTCTCCAAGATACCAAAATCTCTCCTAAACCCATCATATCCATAAATTCTCCTTTAGCCAGTAAGGATTTAAAAATTCCTCTCAGTCTTTTAGAATGGACTTCACATATTAAGTCTTCCAACAATCTACTAGGGTACCCACGCTTGACAAACATCTCTCTCAACAAGGTACATTCATCCATAAAGTCACCCTCCAAGGACACTATTCTTGCCACCCGAACTAGTTGGCCTTTGACAACTGCCCTTTTCTGAAAATAGGGGTGACAACTAGAATAATGGAGGAAGGCATTTGAGTAAGTTGACTTCCTAAATATCCTAGAAATAAACCTTCCATTAGATACATCTTTAATCAATTCAACATCCAAATAGGAGATTTTGTCCAACCGGAAATCCCAAGTAAATTTCAGAAAGTTAGTAAAATATGAAATATGTTCAATGAAAGAGTCAGCCAAAGCCTGATCACCCTTCCAAAGAATACAAATATCATCCAAATAATGGGTGTACCATGCTACCCTTTGCTGGAAAATATTATCCTTAAACAAAAAGTTATTTTCCCAATAGGCCATCATGGTATTAGCAAAGGTGGCCCCACAAGGAGAACCCATGGCAACACCCGTTTTCTGTAAATAAAATTCCTTATCTAAAATAAAATAATTATTACTAAGCACCAACTCCAATAAATAAATAAAAAGGTCAATACTTGACCCATCAACATGTTTGTCAAGCAGAAATTCCCTTACCCAGTCAAGCCGATGTCCTGAGGTATAACTGTATACAAATCATGGACATTGGCCGTAAGAAAGTTGGAGTCCTTAGAAAAAGGAAGATTATTTATAGCTTCCAGGAAAGCCCACGAGTCCTTACAAATCTGGGATTCATCAAGGAGGGCCCCTTTTAATATGGTGTCAATAAACCTAGCACATCCATATGTAATGGATTGCCTACCATCGTCAATTGGATGAAACGAAGGATTTAGCAAGTCCTTGTGAATTTTCGGCAATCCAAATATAACAAGTGTAAAAGGATGGGTGATGCAAAGATAATTATATAAATCAACATCAATGCACCCATCAATAAAGAGATCATTAATAAACCCCCAACTCGTTGGTAGGCATCATTAATCTCATTCCTGGATACCTTAACATATGCTTTTTTAGTTAAGAGGGTTCTCATTCTTTTATTATAATTATTCTTATTCATAAAGATCAACCCACCTCCCTTATCAGGTTTAATAACACGTATGTTGGTGAAATTCAGTTCCATAAGGAACTCTCCCGGTCAACAAATGATAAATAAAATAAAAATAAAATAAATAAGGGCATCTCTCTCTAGGGTGGACAAATTAAACACTTGAGACCCATGCAAGGCCTTATTATAAAGGAGGGCCATAATATCATTCTCACAGTTTTTTTCAAAAAGTAAAATAGAAGAATGCAAGACAGGATTAAAAACACTGGCTACTCTAAACTCATTAGTCAAACTTGAGTTAGTGCCTAAAATGACATTAAGGTTCAATTTCCTGGTATAACTTTTAAGATCAGTTAAAGTTTTGGTTAAATAACCCCTAATGGTAGGAACAAAAGTAAGCCCCTTAGCTAGGACTTCAATTAATACTGGAGAAGGCACAAATGAAGAATAATTATAAATCTAAAAATCATTAGTGCTGTTAACCAAAACTTCAACTGTATCAAAGCATTCAGCAACAAGTTCAAAGCTAGTAACATTAAAAGGAGAATTTACTACCTCATTCTCCTGTTCTGTGGTTTCCTTTTCCAACGTTGTTGTTGTTGCGTTTGATTCTGTTGAGCGCCAGTATTTCCATTCCTGGCACCCTGAAAACCCTGAGAGGAAACAATACTTTTATTGTTGTTCTCCTTGTTGTTGTTACCACCAATGTTATTCTGCCTATTAAGAAGTCTTTCACTTCTTCTAACAGGAGAATTCTCTAGCCGCACAACACCATTCGATTCACTAGAGTTTCCTCCTGAATTATTAAGTCCTGAACCACCATTGTCCAAAAAAGAACTTTCATTTTCCAAAAGATTGTTATTATTATTCCCACTGGAAGGAGGTAAGGGGTAAGCAGTTCCTTTTCCATAAGCTATTTGATCTCTATTTAAATTTTTTGCCTTGTTATCCCTAACTTTCCCCAAGGCACTCTCAATACTAGAAAATATACACAAAAAATCAAATTTATAGCGTAGAAAATCTTTATCAGACTGAATACTTGAGTCTAAGCCAGACAACTCAGTTTTCAATACCTCAATTTGTGAACAATAATCCTTGACGAGCAGATTCATAAAATCACAACCCTGCCGGTCAAATAATTTCAGTAATTCTTTATGAAGTGTGTTATTAATTACAAGTCCCATCGGGAAACACCATTGCCTCAAATCTTTGGGGACCTGCTGTCTATTAATACATTCCATCAAGTACTGTACTTCAATCTGTAATTTTTTAAAACGAAAAAGTTTGATATCGAATAGTTTCAGATTATTAACAATGGTATTATTGTTTAACAAAGGACTCGCTTGACCATCCGAAGGTGTATTATCACATGTGAATAAAACAGGTTCCTTAAACCATTTGTTAAGACAAGGAATGGTAAAAGAAGTACTTACAGGCCCTTCGGTATTTCCATCAGCCTGCTGCTGGCCATTGGAAATGTTGTCCCTGAAAGGTGATATCCAAAAGCCGGAACATGGCAATCCAGTCAATAAAGTATACCCAGAAAGAAAATTACTTTGATCATGTGATCCAGAGGTAGTAGATAGTATCCCTTGTCAGTTTGAATTCAATGGATTACTTGAACCGGATATTCCGGCTGAACGAGGCCAACTATCTGCAACTTGGCTAGATAGTACATCCACACGTTGTGTCAATATCTCGATCAAGGCAGTCAATCTCCCGAAAGCGTTAGTGTCGGAAGGTGACACCATACTCTCATTTGGGAATAGAACTTGAGACTCCTGAGCAGTAGTTTCCTCCATAACAGGCAGCAACTGCAAAAACCAAGTAAATAGCAAACCAGATAAAAAACAAAGAAGGAAAAGACCACGCTGAGTCCCAAATAATGTTGTAAGCACTTTCGTATACCCAAAATCGGCAAACTTCTTCAGACAATGATTGTGAATTAACACAAAGTTTAAATAGACATAATAAATGACATCACCAACAATTAGTATAAAGATATACCTCCACTTAAAGGGTTATAACTAATAAATTAAAAATGCATATAACATATCCTAAAAAAGACCTATACATAAAAGAAATGAATACAAAAATATACACATATACAAATAAATACAAACAATTATCTATTAAGGGTCCTCATTCTTAAAATACTTTTAACAGAAACAAAATCATTAAGGCCTGGAGAAACCTGAGCACTGTGAAACCTGATCTAGAGGCCTACCTAGGAGGTAAAAGCCAGGGGAAAAAAGTATCAGGAGTCTAAGCAATGAAGTGGATTGGTTTGTGACAGCCCACATCTGAGGAAGTGCTAGAAATAAAAACGAAGTGTTGAATACATTTATGTGTTTTGTTGTTTTGTAGCTTTTACTATTAAATGGTAGTCTGCCTACATTTCTCTCTGTGGCTTTATTAATTTGCTGAACAGTGGCATCCAGGTTCATTCTTTGGTTTATTTGTGCGAGTTTTCCTTGTTTGCCTGCTTTTTGGATTTAGATCTATTTTCAACATATGCATGCTGATATATGTTTCAAGTCCCAACGTTTACAGTTCTGATACTGACTAATCCATTATTACCTATCACTTTTTAAATAGATCTTAGATATGTGGCACAGATGCAAATGTATCACTGATATGTGCAATAGGTTAATACTAGTATAGCACACACACCGTCACAGCTTGTAAAACAATTCATATTTCTTCTTAACATGCCAAATATCTGGATACTTCTGGATTAGAACCCTGAACACAATCACACAAGCTACCTCCCTTAGTCTTTTGAGCCACAGAGGCTACTTGATAGATCATTCATAACACCATCACGTGCATAAATATGTCATGTGCTATTCTCACTTAACTAACATATATGTAAGTTCAAATTGTACATTACTGTTCTGATGCTGCATGGCATACTAACTGGGTGAAATGCTCATACAGCATAGATGATTTATTGTTATAGCAGTTACAAGGGGACACTGCTGTTTTGAGGGGTGTGGGAAAAAAGCCCATGTTTTGCTAGGATGTACAGTAGTCTGTCTATCATTTGACCAAACTGTCTAACATGTCCCTTGAATGAAGTCCCAGTCAGCTGATGTAGTAGGACTGCATGAATATTCCATGTCTGAGGCGTACTGACTACAAATGGTGACATGTCAGTGGAATGGGTGTCTGTAGTCCATGTGGATGGAACTTCTGTTCAAATAGCCCAGTATTATTGCCTGCATAATTTACCGAGTCCATAGTTACAATGACATAACATACCAATCCACTATACTAATGTTTAGGTTATGGACTTACCTTGCAAGTGCAGCAGTGACACAACTGTAGTTCAGGGCTGATTTTTTCTGATGAAAGCAGTACACAGCCAATACATTGGTAGGTAAAGGATGTGTGATTTGGCTGGCATCAATTTTTATATCTGTATGTGAGTAAGAGTAAGGTATTAGTCACTAGGTTGTCAGTGAATGTGCTATGCATTGTCTCTTAGCCAAAGCCAGGGCATACTGAGCACACCTAAGTCTGCCTACAGGGACATCAGCAGGGGGTTCCTCCTCCATGTCCTCCTGTGACTGTGGCTGTGGTGACCTAGGTACTGGTGGGGGCTGTGTATCCCTTCCCTTTGCTGATCCTGTTGCATCTGTTTTCACAGGTTCAGATTGTGTAGCATAGCATATACTGTGAGTATCTGTGCACATGTGACTAGAGTATAATGCAGGGCTCCACCAGATATATTAAGACACCAGAATCATGACTTCAGAAATCCAAACACACATTTTATGATGTTTTAGTTTCTGCATGTGTCTCATTATGGTGTTCTTTCATAGGTGTGTGTGTGTGTGTGTGTGTGTGTGTGTGTGTGTGTGTGTGTGTGTGTGTGTGTGTGTGTGTGCATTTTTGATGGGGGTCATCATCCATGGTTCCAGGGCATAGCCAGCATCCCCAGTAAATGGCCCAGTGGATGTCCCTCCTAGCAAACATCTGGTACAGCTGTGATGTGTGCCAGATATGGGAGTCGTGATAACTGCTAGGGTTGCCAGCACACACATTCAAGATAATCCCATAGGCATTGCATATGACTTGAGAGTTGAGGGTGTGTTATCCCTTGTGGTTAATGTAGGTTCTACCCTGCACACCAGGTGGTGCATTGATGTGTACATGAGTGCAATCTATGGCACTCAGTACTTCAGGGTAGTGTGCTGCATGGTAAAAGTGTTGCATATTGCTGGCTCTCACCTCAGGTTCTAGGGCAAAAAATATGTGTTCACTGTCATGTGGAAGCCTCACATCCAGGAATTGGTAGAGTATCCTGGATGCAAATTCCTGTGACACCCCCATCATGTCCACAGTTGTTTTTTGAAAGGTACCTGTATCTAGTATCCTAAGGGCTACACATACCTTAGTTTCCACTGGGATGGGTTTCTCTCTGTTAACTCTGGCTCTGAGTTAACGGTAGCAGAGGTTACTGAGCTCTTGTAATATGCCCCTGTCCACCCTGTAGTGCTCTACAATCACCAGCTCACGTAGCTCTTGGAAGGTTACCCTGGGCCTGAACACTCTTCTCGTCCTCGACCTAGGCCTATTGTCAGCAGCACTGACTTCAGCATCTAACACATACAGATGTAAAAAAGCTGCAGCAGCCCCTAGTATTATGTCAGTTAAAATTTCCAAGTCTGTACTTCAGTGGTTCAGAGTATTGAAGGAAATCAGAATGTAGGTGTATACATACTTTATACAGTTTTGCTGTAGGTCCACAATGTGAGATAGTCTAATTATGATGCAGTTCACCTACCTAGGATTTAATTGATCTGATTTAAAGGCCTTGTTTTAATGTGTGGTGCAGCACTGAGCACAGCATGGATTATATAAAAATTTATGATTAGTTGAATATATTCAATTTTCCTTGACAAGTGCCTACGTCATCACTGTCACATGGGTAGTCTGCTCATGCGAACCTGCTAAGCTATATGGCACACCACACAAACACACATGCCAAATACTAAAATATCCTAAATGTAACACAGTGGGAATATCAAAATGATGTAGGAGCCTACATGAATGGGATATGGGATACGGTTGCTCCTTTCAGCGATTCAACAAAGGAACCTCATTTGCATACATATTCATGCTGACAGCCTGGAAACTACATGCTCTTAGCTGTGAAAGCTGGGTAGCAGTAAGGAACCATTGTACAGACCCAATGCAGAGTCCTACAGTACATTTGTGTAAAGTACATTATATATGTTATTTTTAAATTTTTTTTTTTTCACCATTAAGCATGTTTTCTCAATGTGGCACATAGCACAAATATGCCAATATTATTTAAAAAAATATTATTAATTTTAAATATCTCCTTATTTTTACAAATATGCCTAATGTATGTTTTGCATGTGTATGTATGCACTCTACTATGTCCATAATTGTGGACTTTTGAATCCCCTTCTGTCTGTGGAAAATTGCTGCGTACACTATGGCCACGTACACAGTCTACATGGATGCCATTAGCCTTGTTGGGTTGCTCCACCTGCCTCACTTGAATAATATTCACCTGTTTAACCACAAATTTGCATTGCATGGAAGTTTCCGTATTTGAGTGTGCTTGTATGGCAGTAAGTGACATTTACTGATTCTAAAATTGTTTGTGCTTGTGGGAAAAAAAATTGTGTAGGCTTCACTGAATTTTCACCTATGCTGGCTTGCAGGCTAATTAATACCATATCATAGACAAGTTATGGGTCAGTATACTTACAAAACTAAGGGGTGTTTGCAGTCCTAAATTCATCTTCCCATCAGCTAAAGAGGTCCCTCTTGCAGTTATTCATGTCACTGTAGGACCCCAGTGCACGGGATGCTAGTAGAACTGGAGACAGCATTGACAAGCTATTCCTAGCCTCAGCCTTATACTGGGACCTTGTGAGTTCCCCCTGCAGTAGCCTCTGGCTGTAGTTCTCCACTAGGAGTGCCAGGAAAATCCTGGACTCCTCAACACCCCACTTTTGTGCTCTAAATGGAATGCAATCTCTACCATAGCCAGCCATGTCTGCTGAAATCAAGACAGAAATATAGCCCTGAATCGGTGAGTAGTTCAGATCTCACATGTAATATCTTCTGCAAAAAGACACACAGCCTTTTCAACTGCATTAGCACAATTGGAAACAAAATTGCTTACCGAACACATTGACACTGAGTACATCAAAATGAACAGAAGGTTTTAAAAATGTCTTTGAAATTTGGCCATGGGCTATGCTAAAACTATGAAGACTTGTTCCAATATTAAACCCTGATATGGTTTATGGTGTTGGTTATAATCATGGTTTGTTGGAGGAAAAATTGCATGACTTGTGACATATTAGAATGCTGTGGGTAAGACATTGGTAAGATTGAATAGTACCACCTAGAAATTGAACCCAAGAGAAAAAAAGGATAAAATATTAAACTTTGCTGATTTAGTGTCACTGGCACAAGAGAACATGCTTACTAACATGGTAATTGGAGGTATAGTAATTTAAGACTGAATATACACATACTTAACATGGCTATATGCCTATGACTTTACTTAGTCACGGGACTGCATTTCTATGTAAAAAGCAGTGTTTATGTTTGTAAATACATCTCAGATTCATGCAGTTGCATGGCCTGACTAAAAATGGTGGTTAGTTTATATGGGGGGAGGTAGAAGGAAAATGTATTAAGATGTGTGCACTCATATGAAGCCTTACGTTTTCATATATTTTGTGTATGATGGATGGATATATTCATACATATTAGTTTTTATACTTATGGATTTCTTCTTTCCTATTATGCTTCATCTCATACAAGGTTATAGCACCCAAAATATCTGCACCCCGTAAACCACCATATGTGGATGCTAAGAATGATGTGATCATTCATGCACTATGTCACCATGAGTCATTCCTATTAGAGAGATGCAGGGATGAAAAGCCATCCTGTGATTGTATCTGGAAGCAAGCAGTGAATGATGTAAATGTGATTGGAGGCAATGGATGTACCTATTCAAAAGTAAGACATGGGGCCAGTGTTATGATTATAGCAGCCAGACATTCTCTAGCTGCAGCTGCCCTTGAATGTCTGGCTATGGGTGGTAGTCCTCCTACCAAGCCATCTCTGGCTAAAACAGAGGAGTTCTTGTCAACTATCAGAGATCCAGACATCTCATCACATGGTTCACACAGAATCATTGATGTTGCAGCTGATGTGGAAGACAACCTAATCGTGTGTCTACTGCAGAACATCCGGGTAGGTTATTCATATAAATAATTATCAATGCATACATATTTCAATGTCATCTCTATATATCTATAGCTATCTGTCTATCTATATATCAATTTATATATATATATATATATATATATATATATATATATATATATATAAAAAAAAAATATATATATATATATATATATATATATATATATATACACACACACACACATATGCTGAGAGAGAGAGAGAGAGAGACAAAGACTTAGGCCAGGATTCAATAAAGCTTACACGGACTTAAACTCTGTGTAAGCATAGTGGCATGGCTCAAACATGGAGTTCGTAGCCTGTGCAATCCAGTAAACAAGGCTGGAGGCGTACACAAGCCTCCCAGTGCTATTCTGACATGGACACCATGGAATAATGCAAGCCACCTCATTCGGTGGTGGAAATCATGAAAGTGTACATTTCTGCAAAAATCAAAATGGGGGCATGACAGCTCAAAGTAAAGCATGTATTATGTTTATTAGGCATGCTAATGGCCAAAACTATGGCCATTGGCATGCAAAAGTGTTTTAAAATTGCAAAAATCAAAAATTTTTTTGGCTGATTTCAGTGGAGCTCAGCAGCGCGCAAAAGTGATCGTGCAGAAAATTTTAAAAAAATTTAAAAATCAATAAAATGTGAAACATGAATTTTGCCACTATAGTAGGCAGCATGCAGACCTATAACAAAAACAGGTAACAGTGGTTGCTAAGGACTTAGGCTTCGGTTTAGTGGTGTAAATAGGGTATAAGCCAGTAGGGGTATGTAAATGAGCTAAATTTACTGAATAGCAAAATGGGAGACTGTGTCCATGGGTACCTAACTTTGTAGGAACTATAATGTGGTGCTGTAAGCAGAAAAAGCAGATAACATGAAAAGGGTGTGTGTAGTGCTTGGCGTAAGCACATTGGAGCTCTGCTGCTCTTATTTGCGCTCAACTAAGCACAGCTAACCAAGAGGGTGTATCTGAGGCTGCTTAGCTGTGCTTAGCTGGTTCAAGAATTGATAACTGTGTTCGTGTCTGGGGAGGGCCTTTTATTCTCAGCAGGGTTTACAATAGCTAAAACAGTTTGCGTGGTGCAACATGGGGGTTAAACACAGTGGAAATAGAGGGAAAAAAGGAAACAGCAGAATAAAGGAAATTAACTACAACTCACTAATAAAGACTGCCACTCACAGTGGCCCATTCAAACCCCTCAATAAGATAGCTGGCAGGTGAATTGTATCATAGTCAGCCAATCACACAGGCAGCATCTGCAGCACACCAGTATAAAGTATGCAAGCACCTTTCAGTCCTTTTTTTCCCACAAACTCTGCACCATTGGTGTACACAATTAGGAATTTTAATTGATAAAATGATAGGGGCTGCTGCTGCTGCTTTGCTACAGCTGTACATGCTACAGACTCAGGCTGGTGATGAGGATAATGCTGACAACCAGCCCCGACCAAGGAGGAGAAGAGTGTTCAGACCCAGGGTAACCTTCCAGGGGCTATATGATCTGGAGATACTAGAGCTCTATGGGGTGGATAGGGAAATACTTCATCAACTCACTGAGCTGTGCCAGCTCACCTCAGACCCAGAGCCAACAGAGGGGAACCCATCTCAGGTGAAACCAAGGTATGTGCAGCCTTAAAATACTAGCTACAGGTACTTTCCAAAGACCTGTTGGCGACATCATTGGGGTCTCACAGGCATCTGCTTTCAGGGTATTCCACCAGTTTTTGGATGCCATGCGACCACATGCTGGTGAGCACATTTATTTCCCCAGCACCTGTGAGGAGAGGACCAGCAATATGTGTCTCTTCCACCATGTAGCAGACTTCCCAGAGGTACTGGGTGCCATAGACTGCAGTCACATCCACATCAAAGATCTACCCAGTGAAGACAGTAGAGTGTATGTCAACCACAAGGACTATCACTCCATTGATTGCCAGGTTGTGTGCAATACCCAGGGCATTATCATGAATATGTGTGCTGGCAGCCCTGGGAGCTATCATGACTCCCACATCTGGTATGCCTCACAGCTGTACCAGGCATTTGCTGGGGAGAATCCCTTATAGCAATCTTGTGGGGGATGCTGGCTATGCACTGGAACCGTGGATGATGACATCCATCAGATATGCACATACACCCACTGAAGAACACCATAATGAGGCATACGCACAAACTGGGAACATTACAGAGTGTCTGTGTTTTGGATGCTCAAGTCATTATTCCCCTGCCTTGACATATCTGGTGCAGCCTTGCAGTACTCTCCAGCCACATGTGTGCACATGTTCATAGTATGTGCCATGCTACACAATATGATCCTGCAGAAACAGCTGCAGCAGGAACATCACAGGGAAGGGGCACACAGCCCCACACCATTGCCAAGGCCTCCACAGGCACAGAGGGACTTGGAGGAGGAACTCCCTTAGCCTTCCCCTGTAGGCAGACATAGGCATTCCCAGTATTCCCTGGCCTTGGCAAAGAGTGTGTATGTGGTGGACAAATAAACTGGGGGGGGTCATAGGTCACATGTATGGATGTTAATGTTGGGATCCCATACTCACCCCCCAGCCTCTTCCAGCAAGTCAGCTGTAGAAATCCATTAAGAAATGTCTGGCAAATGATGAAACAGTCTTCTTACAGACTTACACAATGATATCACATCAGGTCTTGCAGTTGCATGAAGTCTCTGAAGGGTAGGAAGTCTGAAACTCAAATGTCTGCCATTACATCCTAACATTTGGTCTTTATTAATATGCCAATATTCTCCAAGACAGACACAGCACTATGCTAAATGGAGTCAAAAAGCTGGGAGGGTGGCCTAATGGTTAAGGTGTTTGCCTTACAAGCACAAGGTGTAGGGTTTGAGTCTCACAAGGGATAATTGGCTAGGCTTACAATGGCTCACAAGGGAAATTAGCTTAGTACTAACCTATGAACCTATAAAGCCAACATCTGCACAGTCAGTGCAAATGCATACAGTTGACTGGTATGCCCCTTGCCCAACACACCAGTGTCCCCATAGAAATGTAGCAACATGTATGTTTGTAAGGTAATAGGAGCAGAGCACACATTCCCAGGGCTGTTCCAATCAACTTGATAACTTGCTGCATGTCCACAATATGCAGGGGTTGATGAGGTATGTATATGCACGGTTAATACTGTCATGAAGTGGGCAGCACTTACACTTGTCTGTAATTTCTTAGTGACCTAAGTACAGTACTGTGACTGACAGGGTCCATGTTCAAAGACTTTCTGTGCCAATTATTTTGCATGTCAACTACACATACAGTAGGACCTGTACACACTGTCCAGAAGTCAATATCAATTACTGCAGGAAAGATGGACAAGTCAGGAAAAGGGGACCACTCATATGGACAGTACACAGCTCAGAGTAACCTACACAGTGCCTATCATACCTCTCAACTGTACAGATGTTTGCAGAATGTCCAGAGTTTTGCATCATAATTTTGCTGTTTGTCATGAAATTGTGGTTTTCTGGCAAACCATTTGTAAATCATGAAAGACTAAAGTCAGAAAATAATGAATAGATTTTAGTTTGACTTCATACCCGTTAGAAAAATTCATGCTAATGCAAAACATGTTATTGTAGCAGCTATCTAAGTTTGTAAGGGCAATATTTAACACTTGTCCCTATTTTTGGCCCTTTGTCACCCAATTATTTATGGCTTTCTCCAGATTCCTGACTCTAAGAGGTTGACAGATATGGTGCCTAGTAGGACAGCAGGTACCTGAAAGTTACTGTACTGCTAGGTTATACATGGCTACCACCTTACTGTGTCAGCACTGCCAGCAAGTCACTGGCCACCATCCATACCCCTGGAATGACAGGCTGTCAAAGAAGGACCACAGGTATGCCACGTATATCTGTTATGCTTGTCTTAACATTGCATTTGCCTGCCAAAGTATTTGCAAAACAAGAAAGGTTCATGTCAAAACATCAGTGGCAGACAGTGGAGAAGCAGATGTCATACCCATAAGAAAAATCAAGCAAATACCAAACCGGTCCTCCAACTGTCTATGTTTGGCAGAGCAACACCTTGTCCCCTTGTGTGGGCCTGTGTCTGACTGTCATATATGGGCCTGTGCAGATGTCAGTCTGTGACAGGTTGACAGCTAGGGCCAACATGTAGCCTCATAATAACATAGCAATGCAAACTGTCTGAGGACCACAGCTGATGTAATAGTGCAATGATGGACAACCTGCTAAATAAGTACACTCAGAGGTGTGAAGCCCATAACCCTGTGTGTGATGTTATGGCATCTACCCCACTCACACCAGAAATACAAATAAATAACAGCAGCCACTGTGGCCAAAGCCTGTGATGGGACTACAGATTGACAAAGAGACACACACATAAGGGGAAGGGGAATCACTGGCCAGACAAATGGAAAATGTGCACAGCAGAACAAATCATTCAGTAACACAGGTACCCTGCAGGGTATGGAGTCAGTAAACATCACCCACAACTACACAACACACACACATAAGTGGAGGTCATCAACAAAACAAAAACACAAAGGACACCTCAGAGGCAAAAACACATGAGAACGCCACAAACCTACACACCACAGAACATGCATCCTCCACACAGCAGTGTCTCGGAACCACTAAGGCCTTACTATAAACCCAACATATTATTCATAGAAAACTCCATCATGAGACACACAGATATGCCTCTCACCAGGCTGGATAAGGAGAAAGTCATACTTGTCTGTCAGGTGCCAGAATCCTCCATATCACACATGCACTCAGGTCACTCCACAATAGGTACTCATCACTCTGGTGTATTCCATGGTGGTGTGAATGATGTCAGATGTACCTCCCTGGACTATAGGAATACAGACATGATTCAGTTTGCTGCCCCTATTTTTGGCCCTTTGTCACCCAGTTATTTATGGCTTTCTCCAGATTACTGGCTCTAAGAGGTTGACAGATATGGTGCCTAGTAGGACAGCAGGTACCTGAAAGTTACTGTACTTCCAGGTTATACATGGCTACCACCTTACTGTGACATGATTGAGCTTGCTTAATATGTGTCCCATGCAGGTATATCCCTAGCCTTAAGCAGCATTCTACCTCGATCTGGAATGCTGGCTTAATACAAACAGAAAATGATTGTCAGTAACAATTGGCTTACTTGCTGGTGTCATCCCAGGGGATCCACTGCCTGGAAGCCTGGGAACATATGACTGACAGACCACACTGCTTTCCTAGAGAAGGTCTGCATCTGTCTCACTTGGCCTTCAGGCCTCTGACAAAGGCCTTTGCCTCCCCCAGAGTGCCTTTTTAGGGAAAGTCATGGGGTCAATACTGCCAACATATAACACTCAACAAAATGCAAAGTAAAGGCCATGTTGCTAAACATTTGGAGTCTAAACAGAAAAATGTAGTAATTGCAAGCATTTGTAACCATGGTAGATGGTGACATTTGTGCACTCACAGAAACCTGAGCACTAGGTGTGGGGAGCAACCCATCCTTACCTGATCACTCATCATATCACACAGCCAGACCCCAAAATGTGCACTGCAAAGCCAAAGGAGGTGGAGTATAAAGATATATTAGACAGAAACATAGCTCCATGCTGGTCAACCAGTTTGATACACACAAGACACTCAAGTGCAGTCAACATATGACAAGACCCCTATGCAAATTATAGGTAGCTACAGGCAAACATATCTGACTAAGGATACCCACCCCACATATCTGGCCCTCTACAAATCTATCAAGATTCAATCTGTTACCCTGATCCTGGATGACTTATATTACCCAACCTCTGATTGGCAAATCAACCATGCCATAACAGAAATGCACAGAGATTCCCCCATCTTATCAATGCTAAATCTTTAGGACAGCTACTTGATACCCCCCACAAGATGTGATGCATATGTTGGACTTGGCAGTAACCAACATTATTAACCAGTGCAGCACCCTTATGGTATCATCCTCCCTGAAAGGATCTTGCAAAAGATCAGTCACGTTTGATATCATCATGTCTCCTGACTCCCCTCTAGCCATGGTAAAATGAAAATGTCTCCTAAGCTGAGCAAAACCACCAGAGGGATGGTATAAACAGCTGAACAGCCCCCTACCCACTGGAGGTACAGGCACCAATGTCCAAATGTACACAAAAGTACAATACCAGCACATATATATATATATATATATATATATATATATATATATATATATATATATATATATATATACATATATATACATATATATATATATATATATACCCCTAGCCTGAACAAACAAATAAGAGCATAGGCAATCATAAGGTCTTCCTCACATATGTCTGCATTCCCAAAGGAAGCTCCCAGATCTGTGCAGAGCTGGTGGTCAAGGACACCCCATACACAAATGCTGTAGCTATAGCCAATCTACTGGCTGACAGATTCAGTGGAAATATCTCCTCTGCCCCCCATCAAGAAAGCAGGGCATCCTCAGTACCTGACCACCCAACCCTTATCACTAGGGAACAGGGCATCACTGCCCTCTCAAAGTCAAGAAGACAGCCTCCATGAGGCCTGAATACATCCCAGCCTACAACCTACATGAACTCAGGCATGAACTGGCAGCATCATTATGCACCATACACAACCAAAGCCTGAGTACTACCTTTGTCACAGCTGAGTGGCAGATAGCCACTGTCATCCCTGTACACCAAGGTGGAGTGTTCACTGTTTTGACAAATTAAAGACCCATCAGCCTAACTAGCCTGAACTGCAAGGCCATGCAATGGATCATCATGGACCTCATTAACACAGACATTAGCAAACTCCAAATACTTGACCCCACATAGTCTGCCTTTCTCAAGGGGAGGTATGTCAGTGAACTTTGGATTACTTCCTTGACACAGCCAACAAAGGCATGGATGAGGGAAAGATGGCGCATTCCAGCCACCTTGACTTGGCCAAAGCCTTACACACTATTCCCCAACTCTGTCAACTAGGCAGCAATCCATATGCTACCAGATGGGTAGCAAACCAGTTCATTGATAGAACCCACATGATCATAATAGAGGTAGCCAACCCAAGCAGTACACCCATAACGAGTTGCATACCAAAGGGATTGGTCTTAGGGCCTCTGGTATATGGGATATACTTCCCTGAGGTGCAGGCCAAAAATACTGGCCTATGGCTGACCAACTTGGCAGATGATTGCAAGCTGGGAACAGTCATCAATACCCAAAGTGATGTGGACATCCTACAACAGGGTCTCACCAAAACAAATGAATGCTGCAAAAAAACATGGCTTCAAGCTGAGTGCCTGCAGATGCATCATCCCTGCCAGGGAGACTGATGTCCCCACATATTATCACATTAACAACAATGTCCTGCATACACAATCAGTACTGAGGCATTTGGCCACCCAGGTTGATAGCAACCTGAAGTCTGTGCACCATGTTGCTTCCATTGTACAGAAAGCCTCATAGATGGGCCAACTCAAAAGAAAGACCAAAGAGGTCATAAGATCCATGTATTCTAAGCTTATAAGGCCAATTATTTTGTACAATGCCCCTTCAGCATTTACCTCACAAAGCACATGCAGAAGCTGGAGAGACCACAGAGGTTCCTCACTGGGAGATTCCAGGACTCCAAATACCTACCCTACAGAGATAGGCAAACAACACTGTCCCTCTACTCAGTTCCATGCAGAATCCTCAGAGGTGACCTCTGTCTGGCATACAAAGCAATTCAGACCCCCTGCCGTGATGTTACTGTTTCACATCTGGAAGACAAGGCTCACTCAAACAACCTGTAGGCACACCATCAACCTGATCTGTGATATCAATAGGGCCCGTTGGTGTGACATATACGTGTCCAACAGAATCTCCCATCTGTGGACTACACTCCCTTTCCACATCAAGCTGAGCTCCGCAATACCCCTTGTGAAGTGCTGCCTGTATCAGTGCATGGGAAACAGAAAATAGAGTCGTGGGATTCCACCTGTGTCCCTGCTGGACAAGGGCTCTGGGTGCTGACATGTCTTAACATGGGCTACACGCTTGTCTGTGAGGGTTATAAAGTCCTGGCCCAGTAGCCTAGTAACCTCATATCAACCTATCAACCTATAATCAAATGTCTGTCAGTGGTTCACCACATCACTCTGTACTGCTCTGCTGTTGACATAGCTGGAAATCACAGTGCTATGTGAAATATACCACACTTATAATTGACATCTCTGCTCAGTAGAATGCACTCTGTACCCAAACCAGGATATAGCTTTTCAGTTAAGAAGAATACCACACAAGCAGGAGATCCCCAGCCAGTATATCATTGAGGTGCTGAACTGTTTACACAGCTTCATCAGCCAATCGGCTGTAGCCACACCCTTCAACCAGCCGAATTGAGCAATAATGTCCATAGTTTGGCTCACTATTTCAGTCTGTGCATCATACATCTTGTATATCCCAAGCAAATCACTGTGAAGATCTGAGGATATCTGTCAGTAAGTAATGACACAATACATTTCAGTGTCAGATGACATGTATGTCAGAAGATGTCTGCTAAAACAAACTCTGTTACTCTAGCAACTTTCTACATTAATAACAGCAATATTTACAGTATCTCCCTATATTTGGGTCATTGTTCCCCCATTTTGGCAGGCTATCTCCAGAATTCTTGCACTAACAGGTTGACAGGTATGGCTGTAGCACACAAAACACTGGACTGGAGTACAACTACTTCTGGAATGGAGTACCACTCTTACTATAGAAGGTCATACTGGGCATGCTCATACACTTAGAGAATTACAACCCATGTCTAAACCCACATCAGAGTATATAACTGTATTATGCATAGGTGTCTTTTCATACAGACAGCTACGCACACCTTAACTGTCACTACCCACACCTGTCAGACAGGATTACCCTCAGCTAGCTGTAGGTGGAAAATATGTGATATATCTGCATCTGTTGCATGTGATACACAGACATATACATGGGCAATATATAGCAATATTTCAAGCATACACACACATAGATATGGGGAAGAGAGAGACAGACAGTGATAGAGAGAGATACACACACAGGGAGACACACATAGTGAGTCATAGACAAGGATACCCTGAAAGGCATAGATTGATGCTCTGCTGTGGACAGTTGCATACCACTTGTAACCAGTCACATGTGCCAGCATGGAGGTGATTCCCATTGTGTAATAGTACTGAGGTAGGGGTTGTAATATCACACCACCTGCCTTTGTGTGTGTGTGCTTGTAGGTTAAAGTATTATGAGGTATTTCCCTCTCAATACACATCCAAAGTCCCTACTATACAAGATCTGCTGATGCCATTCACCTTAGTAGTACCTTTGGATACTTATCAGCTCTATAAGCTCTGTGGTGTGTGTGATAGCTCTATAACAGTATAGTACAAATAAGTAGATATATAGTGGTTCTAATTTCAGTTCTAGTAACTGTAAGTGTGTGTGTGTGTGTGTGTGTGTGTGTGTGTGTGGGTGTGTGTGGGTGTGTGTGGGTGTGTGTGTGTGTGTGTGTGTGTGTGTGTGCATGTGTGTGTGTGTGTGTGTGTGTGTGTGTGTGTGTGTGTGTGTGTGTGTGTGTGTGTGTGTGTGTGTGTGTGAAAACCATATCCTTTGGGGGGGGTGAGTTATACCATTTTGAGGTGTGTTTCACCCAGTACACTTCCCATTACCCTAATTTACAAGGCCCGCTGATGCCATTCACCTTAGAAGTACCTGTATACATTCTTCAGCCCTATAAGCTCTGTGGCATGTGCAATAGGTATGTACTACTATAATAAAAATAATTAGGTAGGTGTTCTAATTTCAGTACTAGCACGTAGAGTACTGTGTGTGTTTGTGTGTGAAGCATATCCCCTGTGGCTGTTGTGTGTGCCAGTTATACTATTTTAAGGCCTGTTGACTCCCTCCCCATGGCATTACTTTAAAGAGGCAGTTAATGGCATCTGCCTTACATCCACCATGTTAAACTACACAGGCCATAACAGTCATCTGTACAGATGTATATGGAATATCCAGATGTTTGCATCTTATATGTGGTCTGTGTCCCCTAGCAATGGGCATTTATGAGTAATTATTGCCAAACATGTCATAGCTACCATAGTGACAGACATGTCAGCATCAGACTTCATATCTGTCTGAAACATCATGCTGATGCAAAGTCTGTTACTCTGTCACTTGTCCAGGTATGTAAGAGCAATGTATGAGACTAGTTGCAATTTGGGGTGTTTTATCCCACCATCCATGTAGGCATTCTCAAGATTACTTCTTGTAAGAGGTAGTAAGTTATGTCCTCAGCATATAATCTCTGTGGTGCATGTAATGTGTACATAACACTATAGTACTTACAAGTGGATATGTAGGGCTACTAATCTATTGACAACTGTGTATGTGTTTCTGTATGCATATCACCCTGTGGCTGTCTTTACTGTGTGTATGTGATGGTTATACCATTTTGTGTACCTCTTCCACCTTGTTAACTCCCCCATTGCCAACCTAGTTGCAGCCCCTACAGATGTCATCCACCTTACAAGCACAGTTACACAATTTATAATGCAAAAGCATTGTGGTGCATGCAATAGTCATATCACTGCGTATTGTACATAAAGAGATAGGTGGGTCATCTAATATGGTAAGTGTCAACTCTGTGTGCATGTGTGTTTCAATGCATGTCCCCATGCAGCAGTGTGTGTGTTTCAGGTGGCTCTACCATGTTAAAGGCCTCTGAACCCATCATTGGCAATCCTAACATCCCCTGCAGTTGTCACCCACTTGAATAGTACTGTCAAACACTGCAAAACTACATTACCTCTGTGGAGTTTCTGTTATGTATCTAGCAGTATCGTTTGTAAATTTGGGCTGGTAGAGGTTCAGC
Organism: Protopterus annectens; assembly: GCF_019279795.1. Lineage (NCBI taxonomy): Eukaryota > Metazoa > Chordata > Ceratodontiformes > Protopteridae > Protopterus > Protopterus annectens. The sequence goes on from NC_056734.1 coordinate 245,227,547, forward strand.
TATTAGCAGGGGCAGGTCAAGAATGTGTGCATGTTTGTCTGTATGTATGTATGTACCAACATACCTCTCAACCACTCACAGAAAGACATCTGGTTAAAGCCATATGTGAAGCTGGGGCAAACAGCAAACATTGAGCACACCCATCAGATATTGCTGTGTCACACATGGGGAATAGATAGCAGAATAGGTCATGGATGTGAATGCACCTTACAAAGGGTGTGTGTTGTTACATGACAATATCCGTCATTAATCTGCAATGTCAGTCTGTCATGATTTTTCAAAACGTTGGCCAGAAGACCACAGGTTTATGACAGATGGAAAGAAATTGTGTGTCAGACATTAGGACAACCTGCAGACATATGCAGAGGTCTGAGGAATGGCCACCATCTGTACCCATAGCTCTCAAGCTCTTACAGCACAAAGTGTTTACAAAGCCATAAATAACGAGGTGACAAAGGCCACATAACAGGGGCACTTGTCAAATATTGCTCCTACAAACGTATATAGGTGTTAGAATAAAAGGTTTTTCATTAGCAGATAGTCTGAAAGGTATGACATCTGCAACTCATAATGTCTGCCATTGTTTGTTGACATCAACCACAATGAGTTGGCAATGATTTGCCAGAAAAATACAGGTTTATGAGAAAATGGACCACAAATATGAGGCAGGAATCTGGGCATTCTGTGGATATCTGTACAGTTGAGGGGTGTGTCTGTTCACTCTGCAGGTTGCAGTCCATGAATGGCAAGGTGTAACCTGTGACAACTGAAAGAGTAAAAAGAGGTCCCAAGACTGTAGGACAAGAAACATGGCATGCAGTTCTGTACTAATTGCATAGAGCAGTTGATATACATCAGAAGCACCTTATTATTATGAGAAATTCTGTTATGTGCTGCAGACTGTCACATTACTAAAAGTTGTGTCCCATAGTCCACATTTGATAGTCACACACACATTGTGTGTTGCCTATGTGTGTGCAATATGTAGACATGTGAAGGCCCTGTGACTACCTGGTGCCTACAAGATAGGTGAAATTGTTGGGGTTAAAGTAATGGCTAGGCTTGTGTGTGACCCAGTGCCAGTACTCAAGTAACCTTGTCTGTATGTATGAGCTTGTGGTACTACAAAACACCCATGTGACATGTATGAAGGCTAGCTGGCTATGTCAAGGGGTATGTATGCAAGGTCACACTGTCTGCCCCCAGTATCCCTCACACATAGTTGCATGCATACACACCTGGTAAACATGTACATATACAGCTGTACCTTGGCTATTAAAAAGTCACTGTTTTTCCAGTCTGCTATACTCATTGTTGGTAATGTCAGCAGGCCCACAGCCTGCAGACACACAGACACCTGGAATACAAACAGAATACAGTATGTGAGACTACAGTCAGTCAGCAGTACTAACAGCAATAATGCATCATGGCTATAAAATGTACATACAATTTAATGTGCACCCATAACAATTGCCAGCAGACAGCACTTTATACAGTATTACATTACTACAATGTACTACATTCACCCTGTGCATCAGACCCATATTAGCATGCCCCTGCATTGATGGTATGGATAAGCCAGATGTGGCACAGGTATCATCACATGCACAGGGTGTAGTGTGGGTTTGGCAGAAGCCTAGGATGGGCCATATGGTTGACATCATGTGAGTGTGTGTGTGTGTGTGTGTGTGTGTGTGTGTGTGTGTGTGTGTGTGTGTGTGTGTGTGTGTGTGTGTGTTTGTGTGTCTTTGTCTGGAGGGGTGTTATTCAACTGGGCCATGCAGAGGAGCTGACTGTGACAGAGATGTGTGAGTGTTTGTATGCACACAATCAAGCCATGTGGTTGCCCTACACAGGGGTATGTTGGACAGCCATGGACCATACATGATAGGATGTACAGTTCACCGTCTCTGGCCTTGGACATGGTAACTGGTTCTGCCAGTAGTCTCACTGGCACCACCAGCCCCAAGGCCAGATGCAGTACTACTCCCCGATGGTGACTGCTGTCTGCTGGATCCATATCCCTGATGTGACTGGCCAGGACCACGTGCCCATGGCCTGCTACATTGTGGTGTGGACAGCACCCTCCCTTTGTAGTGCTGGTGGTACTACCACTATGGCTGTGTGAATGTGCATGTCCATATGGACTCCAAGCTGATCTTGTTGCTGACCTACGTCCACGTGGCAGATGCCCCACTCCCATCACATGCTCAAGCACAGACATTGCACAGTCGAACAATGACAATGTCTCACCCCACCATCTATCCATGACAGAAGCATAATAACGTGTGGCATTACCAAAGTTGTGGAGGTTGTCATGCATGACAGGAAGTGTTGCATTCATGACCATGAGCATCTATCTGGTGTTGCAATCAGAATGTGCCTGTGCATCCATGATGGACCAAAACATGCGTCTGGTGACACCTGCTGTGACACTTGTGACATGAGCTTGATGGGCAGCAGTAATCCTTTGAGAGCCCCTGTACATCTGCCTGTGTGGGACCTCATCTGGTCTCTGGCTATCGCTAGTGTCTACACTCACACTTGCCATAGTCACCACACTAGCCTATTCCATGCCACCACTCTCCAACTGTCCATTATCTGTGGCTGCTGGGGACTGGGTATGTGGGGGCATACTGACTTTGTGTGGAGACAAAGTGGGTGAAAGGGGGATACCAACCAATGGCACAGATTCAGATCCTGACAACCCCACCTGTGCCTCACTATCACCACCATCATCATCAGAGTCCGGTTAGACACTGACATCATGTTGTGAGGGGGAGAGAACCCAGCCCCCATGTTCACATGTACGGGAAAGGAAACATATGCAAATTAATACCTGCACTATAATGTTTGCTGATACACAGACACACACACACACACACACACCCACACACACACACACACACACACACACACACACACACACACACACACACAGGTAAGGTGGCACACCACAACATTTCTGAATAATGACATGCACAACACACAATCAGACCACAACCGACACACTCTGGACAGGCCCTCAACAACATGCAGTGCAACTATGCCCACTTAATGTTGCTACTAATATATACCTCTGAGATCTGTGAGGAGTGGTAGTATGTGATGGACCTTCACCTAAAACACACTGCACCCATGTACACAATATTGATGCATGCCTGTATAGCACAGTGGCAACACCTACAGAAATGTATATGCCAATAAGTTATAGCTCCCCTGAATGAACAGGCTCCTGTGTTGACCATTGTGATGCAATGCAGTTAACCCCACCACAAGCGAACATGCACATTTTGCAATATGGTTAAGAGTAACAGTTGTGTGCATGGAAAAATGCATGCCTTTAACATCCCTAGGGTATTGGTGCACCACACCAAGACATTTCCATACTCACCGGCTTCAGGCAGCTGTTCTCCAGCCAGACCTATGAAGTTGTGGGTGAGAGGTATTTCAGCACACTCACATGTGGCATTCAAACAGGAAAAATTATGCATATCTGAACATGTACAGTACAATCTGTGAAACTACACAATTTGCTGTCATTCACAATAGATGTGCACTTGTGTGCATTACAAAATCCCACCCACAAATGAAGTTTGACCTGACATGTGTGTCCAGATATTCAAAGGATGCCAGCATGAATGATACAGTATTGAAGTGATGTCCACTGGGGCCTTACCTGGACATTCCTCGCCTGTTGACTGTGTGCGACCCACCTCCACGGCATACAATTGTATGGTTTTCTGGGGTGTGGTGGCTGCCCCAAAGTTGTCAAGGAACTCCTCTATTGGTGTAAGTGGGGGTTGCATGGCAGGACCACCACTTGTGGCCATCCGGTCCATGGCCACAGCTGTAGTCCTTTGCTGGGCGTAGTGGATGAGGTCAGTGGCCCTGTGCCTGACCTGTGCATATGTTTTGCCATGCTGCCCCAGATTGTTAACAGTGGCCACTAGGTCTGACCACAGTGAGGTCTGCTGTTGCAGCTGCTGTCGTCCCCTCCAAACATGATTGTGTGATGCAGTCTCATGGCATCTACGATTGCTGCAGTCTCAGTGTCTGAATATGGTTGCTGCTGCTGTCGAGCCATTCCACCTGCAAGACACGAACAGGGCAACATATCACAGGACCTCATACATTGGGCAGCATTATGTACAGATCCTGAATATCTACATTTGTTTGTACTATCCACCATTAACACACACATCATACCCCTGCCATCTATCACCGCAATGTGGGTGTGGGCAGTTTCACCATAGTGGCATTACAGTATGCATTGCATTCCTGATCCTGATGTTTCATGTTCCCCACAATGATGACCGTTAATGTACATAACCTTCCATTCATCATTCACATCAAATGGCACATGCAGCAGCTGGTGACATCTCAGAAGTTCCCTACAAGGGTATACCAACCCATCAGACATCTACTGTACACTTATAGGCTATGAGGCTAACCCTCTCACCAGTGTCATACATACTACTCACAAGTTACCTCACTCTAGCATGTCAGGCAATCACACACTCCACATTGATGGGAATGCTGCATGAGTGCAGGTCATGGTCCAGTCTGTTAACACACACACACACTCACACACACACACACACACACACACACACACACACACACACACACACACACACACACACACACACACACATACACACACACACACACACACACATGTGCACACACACATGAACACCGCTGTTAAAGTCTGGCATAACTTTGCTACCTATGGGCCCTTCAGCCTATACTTTAAGGTAGTTCTGACTGCCACACTCTATCTCTGTAACAGCTACTGTAAGGCCCTCAACAAAGGGTGACAAATCTTACTGTGTAATGACCCTATTAACAAAATGGTAAGTGTGACCAAGACCAAGGCTATTGCAATGAGCTATAATGTGTCTCCATGTGCATGTACAAGTACTCTATGAGCTGACTTAGTGCTATTCAGACCTGGCACAATGACAAAGTGTAACGATATGTGACAATAACTAATAAAAAAACAAGAGAATACTCTATCAATGCAGTAATTACACAGTTCAGACTCACAGGGATTCATATCTGACAACATTGCAGGGCAGTCTGCAATACATGCAGGAAGCGTGTAAAGTTCATATAAGTCCATATGTTCATAGGATGATACTAGGCTATTAGTCTAGATGTCCTCATAAGCCTAGGCTGGATGTTTGCCCATGTCCCTTCAAAGTCAGCACCAGTTTCCCCTGTCCAGCTGGGACACAGGTGGGATCCCAGAGGTGTCTTTTGTGTTTCCCATGCAGTCATCCAGCTTCTTCTGAAAGAAGGCTACAGCAGTAGTCTGCTAGAAATGGGGAGGGAGTGTATTTTACAGACAGTGTATTGTTTGAGACACAAAACTATCCCACCAAAAAGTACTATTCATGTCACAGACCATGTGAGGGCATTGTGTGTGGGTTGCATGAATGGGGTTTGTCTTACAGATATGCATACACTCCAGCATGGCTGGTTTGGGAGTGACTTTGTTAGCCAGACACACATCACCTATGATTAGTCTGGAACAAGCTAGGCATCTATGTCAAGCAAAATTCCTCATTAGCATTCTTCAAGAAAAATCTTGATGAGTGGATGGGAAATAGGAAATACATCCTGGGGATCACTTCTGTGGCTCTGCTTGACAAGGGCACAAGAAAATAACTTTCTTGGGTGGCGTAAGCCAGGGAACCTTGTTGGCTAGGCTTACTTAGGCCCTTAGGCCAATAGCCTAGTACCTACCTATGAACCTACCTATGAACCTATGACACTGAGTAGAATGACAGGGCTTTCAGCCTATCTGTATATGATAGGTGCTGCAGACCATGGATTTTCCTGGTCAGGAATGTCTGTGGTCTCTGAAACTGCTGCATGTGGCTGGCAAGGTAAATGCCAAATGAGCGATTGTACTCGGTAAAGGGACTGAAAGGGAGGAGTACAGGGATGCTATGGCCTTCTGGTACCTGGATGATATACCCTTATTTGTGAAGTGGGCCATGTAGACAGTCTTCCGTACAATGGTGCCATTGCAGTGGGAAACTGTCAGGTTGCTATCAACTTTGATGCACAAGTCATCTCATGCCTGATTGCATGTTCAGTGCATTGGTATTACTGTCATAACTAGTGTGGATGACATCTACCACAACAGGGATAATGATGCATTCCCTGGCATTCAGTTTGAGGCAATGCTTCAGGCACCAGTCATTAATTTGAGTAAGAGCCTCCTGGAGGATGATCACATCTTTAGGGGGATGTAAGACAGTGACCAGCTTGCAGTCATCTGTAAACCTCGTTAGCCACAGACCACTGATTTTGTCTTGCACCTCAGAACAGTATATCCCAAACAGTAAAAGTACCCAGGACAGATCCTTGGGGTACACCACTCTTTAAGGGTCTATTACCAGGGGTGGCTTCAAATACTTTGACTGCGTGGGTACGATCATTGAGCTAGTTAGTTACCCATCTGGTAACATACAGGTTGATGCCTATCTGTGTAGGCTTATGTATTATGGCTGACTGGGGATTATTGTCATAGGCTTTGGCTAGGTGAAGGTAGGCAGTGTGCATCATCTTCCCCTTGTCCATGTGTGTGTTGACTGCTTCAAAGCAGTTGACCAGGTTTAACAGGCCTGATCTCCCTTTGACAATACCAAACTGCATTGGCTTGAGCATTTTGAGTTTGCCGATGTCCCTGTTTGTAAGGTCCTTGATAATGCCTCCCATTATCTTGCAGATCAGGCTAGTTAGGCTGATGTGCATATAATTGGCTGGGTAAGTGGATGCTCCACCTTTGTGTAGAGGGGTGACAGTGGCTGTCCTCCATGCAGATTGGATAACACTAGTGCTCAGGATTTGGTTGACTACATTGTGTAATGGCCCTGAGATCTCATGCTTATGTTCATGCAGGATGCAGCCAAGGATGTTATCAGGTCACATGGAGACTTCTGTTTGTTGCCCTTGAGAGGGCATTACAAACCTGCTCCCTGAGGATGAGGGGAGGGGGTCAGGTGCTGTGCATGTCCTCCTTTACTGATGGGAGGACAAGAGGGTGAGGTTTTCACTTACCTGTCTGCAGCAGGTTGGCTATATCTGTGGCATATGTGCATATGGTGTTATTGACCACCAGTACAGAGCAGATTTGGCTGTTGCTTCTGAGATTACAGACATATGTGTGGAAGGCTTTGTGATTGGCCTTGGTGGATGTGTCCAATTTGCACTCAAAGTTATCCTTAGAGTAATTCACCTGCAACCTTATTTGCTTGTTCAGACAAAGGTGAGATTGCTTCCAGTTTGGCACCTGCTGTTTTTTGTCCCTGTACAGCCAATATTTCCACCTATTATGGGGATTGTGTATAGCTGCTGTCCACCACAGAGGTTTAATCTACCTTGGGGGAGAAGATTGTGTCCAGTCAGTTATTGCTGAGTCCATGCAGTTATGTAGGTCCTCATATAGATGTTTGGTGTAGGCTTGGACACAAAGTCATGGCACAGTTAAACACTTTTCCAATTTCAAGCTAGTAATTATAATCAAACTAGTAATTATTTCTGTTTCAAGACAATACAACAACCTGTTGTTGTAGACATGTATGTCTGTTTGATGCACTGAATCTCAGATTACACATTTGTAAAACAAGTACAGCATATTTACCTGGCATTTTGCAACTCATGTCTGTACATTTGAGGCTTCCAGCTACTATTATTACTACATACATGTGCACAGGTAATACTTGATATATATTTCTGTTCCTGGTCAGTTTGGCACACTGTTTACACTCTTGCAGCTCAGTCATACCTCTCAACCTGTTAAAGCAAGACATCTGGACAAAGGCACACCTAGATGAGGGACAAAGGCCCAAACATGGTGACACTGTAGAAATATTGCTGTAACACACTTAGTTGATAGCAAAGTAGGTTTTGCATTCACAGGAATACTTTGCAGGATATGACATCTGACATTCAAATGTATCCAATTATGTTATGACTTCAGTCTTTACTGATTTGCCAGTGCTTTGCCAGACAAAACACAACTGCATGAGAAATTGACTACAAATATGAGGCAAATGTGTAGTCAGTCTGCAAAACTCTGGACAGTTGAAAGGTACGAACTCAGTATATAACATACAGTTCAAGACTTACTTCTGTACCAGTTGTTTACTATGCACATACCCTATATTGGTCTCTTACATTTATAAGACAATCATATGTATCATAGTAGCATTCACAAGTGACATATGGATATTTACAACATCCCAGGTAGCTGGCCTGGTAGTGTCACAGTCAGTATTGCACATGAGACACTCCAATAGCAGTCATTTGTGAGCTGACCTTTGCTGGGGTGACTCAGGGGCCAGAGCTGTGCTCTATGTCACTGCAAACAGAGCCAGCAGGGATGGCCATAGGTGATGGACAGCAATAAGTCAGTCCAGCAAGTTTTGTTGAGACCTATTGTTTACCATCTTATTTCCAATTATTACACCCCCTTCTGCATTCCATTACATGCTTAATTGTTTGACATACCTGTTATAGTGCTGCAGTCTGTTTTAAAGTAATGCAAAAGTGTAGGTTTCCATAGTCGCAGTCTGGCTTTGCGTAGGAAGGTTCAGACCTGTTTTGCATAGGCAGCAGCTTGCCTTTTGTAGGTAATGCTCATGAGCAGGTGATGGCCTGTGCACCAGTTGGTGTCTCCCACTTGCTAAGTGCATCTAGAAGAGCTGTGTTGTCTTTCCATTAGCCAGTGGCATGGCAACAAAGTGCTATAATTAAGTCCTTCATGTGAGCCTTGTCCCTTTTCCTTGCCTGTGAGGAGAACATTATGGAGGTGTGGGAGCTACAGTATCACAAAGAGTAGGTACACATGTAACTTAGAACAGGAAATGTGGAGAAAGCCCAACAAAATGGTGGAGAAGGTTCTAGAATAAGTGACAGATTGTAACTATTGCTGTTATGCAGTTAGAAAATTGCTAGATTAACAGGATTTGTCTGGACATGCATTTTCTGAGTAATTTGAAGTCTGACATTGACATGTATATGACATACCTCTCAAATGTACATATTTCCACAGAATGTTCAGAGGTTTACCTCTTATGTTTGGTCTGTTCCTCAAACAATTTTTGTTTTTGGCAAATCACTAGGATAATCTGAGGATTAAAGTCACTAAATACTGACATCCATTTGTGTTTCAGACTTCATAGCCTTCAGAAATTTTATGTTAAAACAAACACTGTTGATCCAGCAACCTTTTCAGTTTATAACACCATTATTTAAAATATGTCCTGATTTTTGGGCCTCTGTCACTCAAATATGTCGGGCTTTGTCCAGATGTCTTGCACTAAGAGGTTCAGAGGTATGGTATATCATTATTTAATGACTTAATTCCTCACATTATGCCAGAGATTTAGCAGACTCCCAGAAATGTTATGAGGAAGAGGCAATAAATATGGTCCCAAACCCATGACATTCTATGGAAATCTGTACAGTTGAGAGTTAGGTATGTCTGGCCATTGTTAACAGACGGTCAAGATTATTTAGTAATGCAGTGTGTAAATGTTTGTTGGGCTGAGTAGCAGGAGGGCAGATGTGAGTATCATAGATCCTTTTCTATCTGACTGTGCATGCTGCTACAGTTGCTGGTGGTCTATCAGCTGTATATGTTTGCAGGGGCAGTCTAAGACATTTCCCTTAACACCTCAGGATTCCAAGTACACTGTGACTTGTGGCAGTATATCTGGGAGTAGTGTGTGACTCGCAATCAGGATATGTTTGTTCAAGCAGTTGTTATACTGTAGAGGTCAGTTGGTTTACTGGTATATTGCTGTGACTGTGGTGCAAATGGCTGTGGGTAGACAATTTCTCACCGATGTCAGTTTTTCTCCACAGTTACATCCCTGTGGTGCATGATATATTTTGCAAATGCATGAGCAATTCCACAGAGCTGATTTGGTGTAGTGTTGTTTTGGTCTGACTGTAGTTCAGAAGATGCTGGATGACATGGTTGCCAGCTCTCAGTGTTTTTCCCCTTCTGTTACATGACTGCACTCATACCTCTCCACTGTCCAGATTTTCATAGACTGTCCAGATGTGTGGTTCATATTTTTGGTCTGTTTCTCATAACTGTTGTGGATGTCTAACAAATCACTGGGATTATGTGAGCATTGAAGTCACTAAATAATGAGAATCATTTGTGTTCCGAACTTGAACTCTATCAGATAATATGTATTAAAACAAACCGTGATACTCTAGCAACTTTTAAGCTTATAAAATCCATATTTAACTTATGTCCCTATTTTTTGGCCTTTGTCCCCCCACTTTGTCAGGCTTTGTCCAGATGTCTTGATATATATATATATATATATATATATATATATATATATATATATATATATATATATATATATATATATATATATATATATATATGTATTGATACATAAATGTATACATACATATATATATATATATATATAGAAAATAAATCTATTACACTTAAAAAACTTCTAAGGCATATGGAAAATAACATAACGTACAAACTGTGGCGTTTAGTGCTTTCATTCCTTAAATATCCTGGAACTTCATTAGAAAACAAGAAATGTACAACAGTGCAGAGTTAAATAATGAACAAATGGTAATAAAAATGTAATAAAATAGAAACACAACACCCAACTTAGGTTATAGTAACCAATCCTAAATCAAGAGATAGTATGACTAATGCATATTCAATAAGTCTGTTGCACAGATGCAACCCACTGGTTTCATGGTGAGTCTGTACAAACTACATGTAATTTAAACAAAGAAAATGTCTATGATCTGTATAAATTCTAACAATTCTACAGAAAAATAACAATAGGAAATGGAAACAGTCTTGCCATTGCAATACACACTTCTAGTTCAAATTGGCATTAAGTCCTGGTGCATAGTCCGTTCCCAATCATAGTTGCCATTTCAGTTCTTTCACTTATAATAAGGTGCCATAGTCTTTGAAAAATAACTCAACCTTCTCCAAGATAATAAAACTGAATTCATAAAAATATTGCAGGATAAAGCATGTCCTGCTAAAGCATTTCTGTAGTCTTTACCTCTAATAGTATCAAAATGCTCTTTCACTCAGTCAGACAATTTGTGGCCAGTTTTTCCAATATAAATGTAATGGCAAGTCTCACACACAGTCATGTACACTATGTTCTTACTGTTACAGTCATAGTGTAAGGGAAAGAACACAGTAAAACCATTATATCTGAAAGTGTAGCTGGCTACAGTAAGTATATATTGGCAGCAAACACGTTTTTCACATAGTTCAGTAGCATTGCAAAGTTGATCAATAGAAAAGGCAGTGTGTCTGTTCTCACCCAAAGACCTTATAGTGTTCATTTTCTTATATGCAAACAAAGGTTAGCTCCCTAGGACAGCAGACAAATCATCCGAGCTTGTAACAATGTTCCAGTTTTTATCTACAATATTTCTAATAGACTGCATGTCCCGGATAATGGGTATTGGAAAACTTAAAGTTCTGTTAACAGCAGTGTTATCAGGTACTTGCTGTTTTGGTATGAGACCAAATTTTAAATATGGTTCCACTTTATAATCTCGAAATACTGAAATCTTGAATTTCTGTATCTCGAGACCATAAAGTCGAATTTTTAAAATCGCAAAACTCCATAACCGTGAATCCAGAAATCTAGAATTGACAGTTATGGTGTTCTGGTATTTGTCATGGGATGTAGTGTGTGCAGCATGTACGGTTTAGTGTGTGGATTTGGCTAGTATGTAAGGTAAGTGAGTATTTTGTTAGGGTTTTAGGTATTTATTTGAGTGTATGTAAGTGTGTTTGGAAGTTTTATGTGCAGGTTAGGGTAGGCAGGTAATAGTATGAGTGTTTAAGTGTTGAAAGTAGTGGTGTTTGTGTATTTGTGATGCATGTGTGGGAGGGTACTGTAAAGTGTGTAGTGATGAGTTAGCTTTCTTTTCCTGTTTGGTGCAATCTCGGAGTTAGTATATATAAGGCCTTTATATCACGTTATCAAAAGATGAAAATAGCGAATGCTATTTCATCGGCCCCAAAACATCTAAACATGAAAATATTGAACATTCAGAACAGAGAATTTTTTCCCATGGAAAAAATTCTCTGCTCCGAAACACATACACACAACACAAGCACATCAAACAAACAGCAACCACACACATGCACTTAAATTCCTACATCTAATGCTACACTAAACTAAACATACACTACTATCTACCCACTTACCTTAACCCAAACCCTAACCCTAAGGTCCGTCACTATCGCACACTCATCTAACCCGCACCCTAACCCTAACTCACTTAAACCGCCCCTAACCCTAAAGTCTGTCACTATCGCACACATATGCCTAATCCACGCCCTAACTCTAACTCACTTAACCTGCCCCTAACCCTAATGTACAAACAATCGTACACTTACCTGAACCCAACCCATAACTTTCCACCACAGTGCTAAGAATAGCAAAGCCACAGAAATGGCCAACCAAATTCTTTCCAGAGGAAAGAATTCGCTGTTCTGCAGCTTCGCTATTCTTAGCGTTTGCTGAATAGTGTTCGATATCAGAACATTTGAAGTTTTAATACTTCGATGTTCTGATATAGACCCTATATAAGTAGGGGGATGGGGGCGCATGGGGGCTTGACTCCCTGCTTATATGTAGTGCAGGTTTGTTGATTTGTGTTTTTGTGTTTGTGTGTGTTTTGTTTGTTTATTTGTTGTAGTGTGGGGATGATGGTATATGTGTTGTGTGGTGTATGGTGGGTTTATGTTTGCAATTTTGTGTTTCACGGCTTTGGGGTTTTGGGATTTCAAGCATTTGACTTTATGGTCTTGAGAAACTGAAATTCGAGATTTCAGTATTTTGAGATTATAAAATGGAACCATATATATATATATATATATATATATATATATATATATATATATATATATATATATATATATATATATATGTACATAACATTACTAATTCCACAGGTTTTTCCCAAATATTGGATGACCATCCTGCATGATATATTTACTGAGGCATTACTAATTTGCACACCTCATGTGGAATAGTGGTAGCTGCTGTGACTGGAATGCACAGGGTCCTCTCTTTAAGACTTGCCAGGGATATTATTTTTCCCCTTATGTTAAATGACTATAATGCATGATATGTTTGTAAAAGCATTGCAAATTCCCGCAGCTCAGATGGTGTAGTGATACGTTGCAGTGATTGTAGTGCACAGAATCCTAGGTTCGAGACTTGGCAGGGCTGATTACTTTGTTGCTGGGCAGAACAAGGGCTGATTGAGACAGACTGATTAAAGCACTTTTAAGCAGTTGTAAGTGGGTTTGCACAGTTTTGTGTGAAGCTAAGCAATGCTAATAGAAGCTTTAGTCCCCTTAGCTTCACTTAGTGGTGCTTATTCCCACTTAAACCTGCGCTAATTTCAAAAAAAAGAAAAGAAAAAAGGTGATGGGAAAGTGGTGAAATGGGGGCAAGCAGGGGGAAAAACATTAGGAAAACCAGCTAGGGATGTGCAGGATGGGAGTAGGAAAGGACCATAGCTCTCCATTTCTTCTGCAGCAACAGCTGTGAATAATGTGGACAATTTGGAATTTAGAGCGTCACACCACACAAGGAGGGGTATTGGTGACATACATTGCTTGAGCAACTCAAAGGTGAATTGATTAACATTGGTGTACATTGGATTAAATGGAGAGGTATGTATGGGACGTGATTTTTTTTTTTTTTTTGTGGGGACAGATGCCCCCTTTTGTTTTTTTTTTAAGGTGAGAGTGGGATATTGGGGAAAGGTTGTAGGTATGTTTGTGGAGGTAGGTTGGATAGGAGAGGTTGCTTTTACAGACAGACAAGATAGCAGACAGAGGTGGTGTATGACACATGAGGGGGATAAACACCTTGGATGGGGAGGGTGGTTGGGAATTGGAAGCCCATGTGCCCCAAGATGGAAACACTGGGACTGAGGTCCCCACTCATGGGCAGTCACCACTCCACTTTTCACAATCCCAAAAGTGGCTGTGCTGGGGGCTGGAAAACAGGGGCAACCTGCCCCTCAAGGTGCAGCAGGTGGCCCTCCATCTGGCTCAGCCATCTATCCAACTCTGAGTGGATGACACTGTGCAACATACACAAGAACTTACTGTGGGTGATGGGCTCTTCTGCATGCCTGCACCCGGCGGGGGGGGGGGGCCCTGTCACCTGAGGTGGTTACACCTGAAGGTGGTGCCGGACCAGCAGAGGAGGAATTACAGGTTGGGTCCCAGATCGGCTGGGGCCTGGTGCCATGGCCAGATGAGGCAGGACAGGTGCATTCACTGGGTTCTGCCTTCCCAAACGTGCCATAATGTTGAGGTTTACCAAGATTTTTTGGTTAGTCAAGAACACAACATGTCAAAATAAGTTATAACAGCATGCGTGGGTGTTCAAATTAACCCAAAACAATAGATTTGAAACAGTTGCATAGCAAACAGAACTCATGCGTAAATGGAACAACAGTAAGCATTGTAACAGCATGCCAGTTACATTGATGGCAACAGGCCACCAACAATGGTATTTGAACAAGGTATGTTAATATCCAACCAATTAAATATATGAACAATAATAGAACACAAGTCCCAACATTAGATTTTGAGAAAAACATACCCGTAGTATATGAATAATAATTAGTGATGTAGATAAGGAGTGGGGGAAGAAAAAAAAGTCCATTAACAACTGTATTGGCTTCTATTTTTCACAACAGTACTGCTCAGTACTCTACAGGTCTGCAATCACTTTACATCAACCTATGGCCAATAGCTTCTGTAGTACATACAAACCTGTTAAACTGTCAACCTGGAATGGTATGGGGCAAACTGTGACAACTCTGGGTACATGACTAGAGGGGACTTGTACATGTCAGGGTAACATATATGACAAAGAAGGGGTACCCTGCACTGATGTTGTGTGAGTGTGCTACTGGCATACCTCACCTGGATTCCTATCTTTGTCCAAGGTTGTTGGCAGCAGTGACTACTAGCCGTGACAGCATGACAGTTGAGAGACATGTATCGGGAAGAGTGCATGGTGTATGTACCTATCCTGCTGTCATTTGTAGTCATGGGGTTGGACAGTGGAACAGTTGTACATGGTGTATTAGTATACCTTTCCTACAGCTACTACAAACATTTCTTAGCCTGTAACACCTGTGGAGAAAATATATGTTAACACTACCTGACCGTTTCTACAAATATTTAAGTTTTCTGGAGTGTAAATATGCACACATCTCAGTACCACTCTCTGGATTCAAACCATGTCTGTGTGTGCAAAACTGAACAACAAAGCTATTTCTCATCACACTGAGCGAGTGGGGAACTGCTGTCTCTTGTTTCACTGATTTCTGCCTAATACTCTCTTGGTTAGACACTCTGACCTTGTAATCCTGAGATTCATGCATAACAGATTGCTAGTGTACTGTGTATTACTCCTTTGAGAAACTACAATCTGGAAAGCAAAGGTTAACACAAGGCAATGCTGAAAGGTACACACTATAATACATTACACATTACTATTCAGGGTTCAGATCTTAGTGCAGGACATATTTCATATTTCATTTATATCTTGTTTTACAGTTCCACAATCTACAGTTTTGCATAACAGCTGGTTCTCAGAACAACCTCAATTAATCCATGCTGTCAAAGCCATATTTGCTGTGAAGAACCTGTACACATTCTATTTCTACAACAACAAACCAGAGTAAACACAGCAACCTAATGTATAAATCTTTATTTGAGTAACATGACGCAGTGCTTTTTAACTGTGCATCTTGTAGATCAATATTAGTCTGACAAACTTTATTCAGTAGACACAGAACACACTATATCTACTGGCAGTAAACAATGTACTCCTTATTATTTGTACGATATACTGCAAGTTAGATCTGTACTCACCAGCCTGTCAGTGCAGCTTTGACAGTCTATTCGCATGGGCCTCCAGATTGCTAGCCCGCTCTGCTACAGCTTTAGAGGGAAAAAAACAAACATTATGCATACCTGTCTATCACATACTCAGGCTAGAATTTGGTACAGCTATGGATAAGATACTTACAAACTACTGGGGCATTCTGGCCCCAAGCTTCATGGATCCATTGGGCCAAGAGCACCCCCTTCTTACGCTTTAGGTCGGCATAATGATGCCGAACTTGCTCACCAGTTTGGGGGATTCCAGTAGCACTGGTGAGATCACATGCCAGACAGTCCCAGGCCTCTGCTTTGTAGTGTGAGCACTGGTACTGGCCCTGCAGCAGTCCATGGTTGTCGTCTTTAACAAGACACAGAGCCATGACCCTGGACTCCAAGATGCCACAGCACTGCACCCAAAAGGCACTCCCTCTCCAACGCCAGACATAGTTCCTGCAGAGATACAGGTTCTGGCTGTATTCCTGCCTGTGCGGGTTAAATAAGGCCATATTCTCACCCTTTGCCATCATGGGACCATTTTGAAAATGTTGAGCACAGATAAGGGGTGCGCAAACCTGCTAAACTGAGTTAGCAGTGCTTAAAGGGGTAGATGCTGAGTAGTGCTTAGCAGTACACAAATCTGCTCAGCTGGGCTGAATACTGCTTAGAATAGACTTCTAAGCAATGCTAACACCAGCTAAGCAGAGCTGAGTGCTGCTTACCATTGCTCAGTTTCCAGGTCAAAAACAGTTTTGAATTGGACATTAATTACTCATTACTGACATATTATTAAGTGTATATATTTTACTTTACTTGACATCCCCCTATGCGCTTACATGACATTACCTTGGGGTGTGACTGTACTCTATGGGTCACTTGTGTTTACTTGGGGTTTCACAGCATATATCCAATGACACTTAAATTATGGACCAGCTACACTACCCTGGTTAACAAATATAAACTACTACATCATTTATAAATTTAAAAAAAATGAACAATGCTTTCCTATGTAAAAATGAAGGGACTGTCTTGGTACTAAAACCATGAACTGCTGTATGCAAAGCCGGAACTCTAACCACTATGCTATCTCAACATTGAAGATTTTAGCTATACTTTTGTATTTAGCTCCTATGAGATGTTTAAGCAATGCTGAGCAGAGTGTTGTGATGCACAAACCCGCTCAGCTACACTTAAACCACTTATAACAGAAAAAAAATTGATGCAACCACTTTAATTACATATATTAATACTAATGGTATCGTTGTCGCCTCACAGTTAGACATTGCCCGTTCGATTCTCAGTTAGAGCGTCTTCTGTGTGGCGACATGCGTGAATGGGCATTCCTTCGTTGAAGGTTGTGCGTTAGGCCCGGCAAGCCAGTATGTAAAAATCTACTGCCAATCATTAGCGGACCGGAGTTCCGCTGTGGCGACCCCTAACTGGGAAAAGCCGAAAGACACAAACAAGCAATACTAATGCTGCTTCATATTTGGTAATGCACTACCTGTCAGTCTATCAACTTTCTAAGTCTATATGTGCAATATGTTTTAGATCTGCCCTATTTTAGGACCTTTGTCCCATGTTTATTTCATGGCTTTATCCAGATTTCTTGATGGAAGAGGTTAAGGTGTGTGCATACCTCTCAACTGTCCAGATTATCACATACTGTCCAGATGTTTGTCTCCTATTTTTGTTTTGTTCCTCATAACATTAGTGGTTTTCTGCAAATCAGTGGGATGATCTCAGGATTGAAGTCACTAGATAATGGCATACATTTGAGTTTCAGACGTCTAATCCTTCAGCAAATGTATGTTAATGCAAACCCTGTTCCTCTATCAAGTTTTTAAGTTTATGAGAGCTGCACTTCAAACATGTCCCTATTTATGGACCTTTGCCCCCCCCATTTGGTTGCCCTTTGTCCAGAGTTTGGGCACTAAGAGGTTTACAGGTATGGCTGTGTGTCTGGGACACACCTGTACTGTAAAGTGCCATTCCTGTCACACACACCCTGCATTGCTTCCCATTGCCAAGCATGCTTTCAGTGTCCTTGGACACTGAAAGCATTGTAAAGGGCTGTATGGCACTTTCACAATGCAGGGTGTGTGTGACAGTACATGTCACACACCCCCTGTATTTATTTCAAGTCCTACCAACTCTGTCAGCGTCTGTGGACACTGTTTTACTGTTTTATTAGTGCCGTGGTGGTACAGTGGAAGCATTGTTGCCTCACAGCAAGAGGTTATCTTGTTCGATTCTCGACTGGAGTGCTTTCTGTGTGAAGTCTGCATGTCCTCCCCACAGTCAAGTGGCCTCCGAAAGACATGTGTGAATGGGCGTGCCTTTGCTGAAGGTTGGGCATCGGACTGGCAACTCGGCACCATAAAAATCTACTGCCAATCATTAGCAGACTGGAGTTCCGCTGTGGCGACCCCTAACTGGGAAAAGCCAAAAAGACAAACAACAACAACATTAGTTGCTTTCAGTGTCTGTGGACACTGAAAGCATTTAAAAAGTGCTGAACAGCACTTTGAGAGTGCAGGGGGCATGTTGGATCTGCGGACACTGCTGCAACATTGCCCCCTGCAGTCATTCAGTGCTCTTGTCTGCAGATCCATTCTCAGTAGTGCTCCATTCATTAATATGAATGGCATGCTGTTGAGAAGACTATGCGGACATGAACACCATTCACTCCGTGTAGGAATAACACTATTCCTACTCAGAGTTTGTTGAATCCTGGGGATAGTGTGATACAAGTGACACAAATGGAGAAGGAGATGGAATGGGAATGAGGGGGGAGTCCAGTGAACAATAATGATTTCTATGAGATCTGTCTTATTCTGCAGCTATAAACACAATTGTCCTCTGTTTCTTCTGTCATTTGCTTGGTGATACCTATCATCCCTGTTTCAACACTCTTTTTTACATGTAGGCACATCTAGTTATTGCCATTGCATGACCACCTTTTGTATTCTTACTAATATCCAAAAGATAGATGCATGTGTAAATGAAAGTTATTTGATTTCATTGCATTAACATCTTTTTACTTACTTTTCACATTATATAGGATTGATTGTTGTTCATTCATTTTTTTTTTTGTTTTGCTTACTTGTTGTCACAGTCTATGAAATTGAAGGAATATGTGAGTTTAAGTTATTATACATGTTCTGCTGGAACAGATTTATACAACTGTAATGATTGCCAGTATTCTATAAGAGGAATTCACTACCCCTTTTCCAAAAATAAACTGTCTTTGGAGGGGTTACAGGGACAGTGTAAAACCTAGAGTTAAATACAGGGGCAATCCTGACCATTTGAGGTTTGCATGACACATAAGCCACAAGCTACACCGGCAAGAATCAAGCCTATGCCATCAATGCTTTCAATGATCTCTGTAATTTACTGGGTGCAACACAGAAAAATGTATCACACATGCATCTTGTACAACACCTTGAAGGGAAGTCTGAACTAGCAATTCCTAATAAGTATGCATAACAAAGAATAGTTCTGTATGGGCTACAAGATATGTGCAAGCTCAGTGTGCCAAATGTAATACACTTGGCAAAAGCATCCCTGTCTGACATAAACATCGGCCATAATGATAAAAACATGTACAAGCAATACACTATTATAAGTGGATTCCCTACACACAACTATGTATTATATGCATATGCCACATGTAATAGCAATGGATATTATCTGAAGTATCTGCAATTGATGCATGAATTAAGAAATGATATATTACAATGAATGGTACAGCAGTTTTTGAGACTGATGCCAATGCAACTATGCCTATGTACACAGAAACAAAAGCAGTGTTAAGTCCAGCATCAATAAGTGAGGAAGCTCTTACTGTGATATTGTTCACATACTAAACAATACATGGAGCACACTCTATAAGAACATTACAAACTTCAAGACATGTGCCACACAATCACTGTCTCCCTGACATTGCCACTGAGAATGTTACACTGCCATGAAATCCTGACATGCATGCATGCATATGTATTCATGCAAAATATCAAGTGGTAATATTGATGTGATGCACTGTTGCATCCATTGTGAAGTATAGTCACACTATAGCTGTACCTAATACACAATTGTACTTCATAGGTTCATAGGAGAGTACTAGGCTAATGTTCCAAGATGATGTAAAAGCCTAGCCATATTTTAACATGAGTTTCTCAATTTTAAATAGCAAGGTTAACAAGGTTTATACAATTATGAGCCTGTGCCATGTTATCTAAGATGAGCTGGCCATTTAGTGCATCTTTATGGCTCTGGCACCAGTCATTTATAATACTTTCTACAGTATATCCCATTACTGGATTCAATGATTGCCCACAATTAGCAGTCATCTGCAAAGTTTGTTGGACAAAGGTTGTCTAAGTTTGCCTTGACTTCAGTGAATTAAATACAAAACAGGAAAGGGCCTAGTACAGAGCCCTGCAGTACTACACTGCTGACTGGCCTTTTGCTACAGGTGAATTCAAACACTTTTACAGTATGTGTCCAGTTGGCAATCCAGTGGGCTACACATTTAGTGATATAGCAGTTTATGGCCAGTTGAGACAGTTTATCTACAATATCCTAATGTGTGGTTGTGTCAGATGCCTTAGTCAAGTCAAGTTCTGTGGGATGCACATTCTTTTTCTCATCCATGGCCTTGGTGACCTTCTGGAAGAAGTCAATCACATTTGTCAGATATGGTCTAGCCTTAACAAATCAAAAATGAGTTGGTTACAAAGTCTGGAGATTAACCATGTTCTTGATGATAAGATCCATGATGACTCTTTCCATTGGCTAACAGATGAGGCTGGTCAGGCTTGTGGGTCTATAGTTTCCTGTGGTGGGTGATGGTTCCCCCTTGTTCAGACAGATGACTGCTGTTGTCCACCACTGTGCCAGAAAATCACTTGTCTGGAGGTTGTGGTTAAGTGTGTCTGCTACGTCATGTTTAAATTTATTGAAAAGGCAACCTGGGATGTTGTCAGGGAACACAGATGCTGTGTTTTTATCCTTAGAGAGTGCACAGATGAGCTTCTCTCTTGAGAAAAATATGCTGAGTAATGTTTGCATGTATACTTTGGGTGACAACCATCTGGGACAGACTGGTGAAATTTGATCCAAATCTGTCAGCTAGCAGGTTGTGTATTGCTCCAGCTGAGTACGAGGGTGCCATCCACAGCCATCTGTGTGTAGAGCTGTGTATTACCCTTAAGATTTTGCGCTTACTTACAAAATGATTTGTGACAACATCTCCAAATACAACCTTCGTATGCTTCACATGCCACACAATGGAACTGTTAACACAGTCGTACAGCTCTGCCTATATTATGTTATTACATCACCTGCACATCATATGTCTATATTTGCTTATTACAACCTCCTGAGGGATGGTGTAAACAGCTTCAGAGCCCCCTCCCCCTCTGTTGGAACTGGCACCAATGTCTAAATCTACACCATAGTAGTATACAATCACTTATATGGATGCATGTAATCAGGAATACCTGACAGGACAGAATCATCCTCCACAGTAAAGAGTAAACCTGTCTGGTGGACATTTGCAATAAATAAACTATATAAAAAAGGGAAAAAAATTGCTGTCGAGGACCATGAAGGAGCAAGTGCCCAATTGGAAGCAATCTCTCCTTAGCCTGAACAAGCAAATAAGAGCACTAGTGAAATCCTCTAAAGCCAACTTTGAATCCAAATTGGCCACATCTACTAAAGACAATCATAAGGCCTTCTTCACATATGTCTGCAATCTCAAAGAAAGGACCCTGATCTGTTCAGAAATGGTGGTCAAGGACACCACATACACAAATTCAAAGATATACCCAACCTACTGGCTGACAGATTCAGTGAAAAATTCACCCCTCTGTTCCCCCATCAGTAAATCAGGACATCCCCAGTACCTGCCCCCTCCCCTTATCTCTAGGGGAACAGGTCATTACTGCCCTCTCAAAGGCAAAAAATACAGCCTCCATGGGACCCAATGACATCCCAGGCTGCATCCTACATGAACGCAGGCATGAACTTGCACACCATTAGGCACCCTATTCAACAAAAGCATGAGTACTGGCTTTGTCCCAGCTGAGTGGAGGACAGCCATTGTCCTCACATTACACAAAGATGGAGCATCTACCAATCTGGGAAATTATAGACCCATCTGCATAACTAGCCTGATCTGCAAGGACATGGAGTGGATTTTCATGTACCTCATTAACAGGGACATTAGCAACCTCCAAAAACTCAACCCCACACAGTTTGGCTTTGTCAAGGGGAGGTATTTTCTGTTAAAGCTGGTCGACCTCTTTGAGATAGTCACCAAAGCCATGGACGAGGGGAAGATGGTGCACACTGACTACCTTGACCTGACCAAAGCCTTTGACACTATTCCGCCCTGGGGCATAATAGATAAACTCTCTCAACTAGGCATCAATCCATATTGTATTAGATAAGTAGCAAACTGGCTCACTGATAGAGCCCATCTAATCAAAATAGGGGAAGCCACCTCAAGCAGTTGACCCATAATGAGTGGCGTACCCCAGGGATCAGTCTTGGGGCCTCTGTTATTTGGGATATACTTCTCTGAGGGGCAGGCCAAAAACAGTGGGCTATGGCTGACCAAGTTGGAGATGACTGCAAGCTGTGTGCAGTCATCAGTTCCCCAAGTGATGTGGATGTCCTCTAAGAGGGGCTCCCCAAACAAATGACTGGTGTCAGAAACATGGCCTCAAGCTGAAGGCCAAAAAATGTATCATCATCATCATCCTAGGGATAGTGACGTCCCCACATATTATCACAATAATAACAATGGCGTAAGCATGCAATCAGTCATGAGGGATTTGGGCACCCAGGTTGATAGCAACCTGACTTTTGACCATCATGTTGCTTTCATTGTACGGAAAGCTTTCTACATGGCCCACCGCATAAGTAACGGTATCTCATCCAGTGACAAGGAGGTCACAACATCCCTGTATTCTTCCCTTATAAGGACAATTATTGAGTACAATTCCCCAGAGGAGGCTCGTGCTACAGGACTGCAGGACTGCAGCTGCCCCCCAGCTGTGGAAAGAAAAGAAGAAAAGAAAAAAAAAACAAAAGAAAAAAAATCACAAGTCCCGGAACTTCAAGCATGAGTGCTTGGTGTTCTCGGAACTCAGAGGACTCCAGACTGCTGTGTCAGCAGTCCAAATAGGGGGAAAGGCATCTCTGCCCTGCAGATACCCAGAAGTCTATGCGGTGATGACCACATAGAATGGAAGAGCTCTGGACTACAATGTCCGGAGGCTGGAGCCTACTCTTATGGGGAGACCAGCTGCCAAGGCTGAGAAGACATTCAGCTTGCACAGGACTGAGGAACGGAAATGTATAGCAGATGGACTGAGGACACAGCTCGATATTCAGGTAGAGGTGTGTGTTGTGGACACAGCTCGATATTCAGGTAGAGGTGCGTGCTGAGGACACAGCTCGATATTCAGGTAGAGGTGTGTTTGTGTGTGTGTGTGTGTGTGTGTGTGTGTGTGTGTGTGTGTGTGTGGACACAGCTCGATATTCAGGTAGAGGTGTGTGTGGACACAGCTCAATATTCAGGTAGAGGTGTGTGTGTGTGTGTGTGTGTGTGTGTGCGTGTGCATGTGCGTGTGCGTGTGTGTGCGTGTGTGCGTGTGTGTGTGTGTGTGTGTGTGTGTGTGTGTGTGTGTGTGTGTGTGTGTGTGTATGTGTGTGTGTGTGTGCGCACGTGTGTAAAATGCACCAGTAGCTATATACTGGTGGCTAGAGAGAACTCAGGATACATGGTGAAGGGTAGTGAATAACTCAGGCTTGAACCCTGTACCTTGGGTGTAGGTAGCAAGAGCCTAAATTCCGTACCCACTACCATTTGTAAAAAATTGCAGATTTTTGCCTCATATTTGTTCTGTTCCTCATAAAATCTGTAGTTTCTGTATTTTTGTTTATTTACATAGTTGTCCATATTCACCAAGGAAATTCACACCACCAGGCTAGCTGCCCAACACAATGCATCTGAAATTCTCCAGGTGCAACTAACACTAGGTAAGACTGCAATCCAAATTGTAGCTTGCTACAGATCCCCCACCATGCCCCAAGATTCTCACTATACCTTTCTAAACATACTGGAAAATATTAAGATACAACCAAACACACTAATACTGGGTGATTTAAACTACCCTGCCATTAACTGGGAAAACTACTCGTGTACCAACACCTTTGCCCAACGGTTCTTGCAATTCATAAATTCCAAAGCCCTGGATCAACTAATCCATAGTCCCACCAGAGACTCCAATATCCTTGACCTGGTCATTACCAACATGGGAAATCAATGCACACCTATGGTCACCCCCTCATTGGTCAGGTCTGTCCATAAGCTAATCACCCTTAACATCCACATCCCACCCCCACCCCCCAGTAAGGAAACCTCCATAAAAAAAACTTTTCCAAAGCCAACTTCATGCTACTCAAGTCAGAAGTGACAAATGTCATGACACCCATGCAGACGGGAACTGAAAGTTTGACTGCTGAATCCTACTCTAAGGCACTGTACGAGCACATCCACTCATGCATGAATTGTGCCATCCCAAATAGAACTAATATGTTCTCCTCCAAAAAAAAGGAAGCCAATCTGGCGGTCCCCTGCCATAAACAAACTTTACAACAAAAAGAAGAAACTGTTGCAGAAAATAGGAAAATCCCAGGATGCAAAAAACTCCCTTACCAGCCTCAGTAAGAAGCTGAGATCCCACATAAAATCCTCCAAAGCTAGTTATGATAATAAAATTGCCAAAGATTCCAAATACAACCACAAGGCATTCTATAACTACGTCAAGAATCTAAATGGCAATGATCAGATCTGCTCTGAGCTACAACAGAATGGCATTAAATATACTGATCCCAAGGATATTGCCAATATCTTGACAGATCAATTCAGTGCCAACTTCACCCCCCTCTCACCCCCTGAACAGCAATATCAGAAGATTGCCACATTCCGGTAATAATGGCCAGACAGGTAAAAAACACACTTTCCAAAGCTAAGAATACAGCATCCATGGGACCAGATGACATGCCAAGCTGTGTATTACAAGAACTACAAAATGAACTGGCACCTCACCTAAGTGTCATGTTTAATTATAGGCTCACCTCAGGCTTCGTGCACACTGAGTGGTGCACAGCTACAGTTTTCCCACTTCACAAGGGGGGAATCCACCTTGGATCACTGGAAATACCGCCCAATCAGTCTGATGAGCCCAATCTGCAAGGCCATGGAATGTATTATCATGGAACTTATAAACAAAGGCATTGGCAACTTTCAAACACTGGACCCCACCCAGTTTGGGTTTGTGAAGGGCCGATCTTGTCTCCTGAACCTGATTGACTTCTTCAAATCAGTCTCTCGAGCTATGGACGAGGGTAAGGTGGTCCACACAGCCTATCTGGACCACGCCAAGGCCTTTGACACCATCCCCCACTCTGAAATCATAGATAGACTTACTAAGCTGGGCATTAATCGCTATGTCACTCGATGGGTTGCCAACTGGCTTACTGACAGAACCCACACTGTAAAAGTAGCTAACTTCAACTCCAGACAGGTGACACGTGGAGTACCTCAGGGTTTAGTCCTGGGACTGCTCTTGTTTGGCATTTACTTCTCTGAAGTACAGGCCAACACTAAGGAACTCTGGCTAACAAAGTTCGCAGATGACTGCAAACTGGGTGCAATTATTGAATCCCCAAATGATGTGGATACTCTACAAAAGGGCCTTACAGAAACAGATGCTTGGTGCCAGAGCCATGGGCTCAAGCTCAATGCCAAGAAATGTATAGCTATCACCTTTGGGAAAAAACATGTAACCGTGAATTACCACATAGGTGGCAGTACACTAAACACTGAAAGTGTGATAAGAGACTTAGGGACAGAGGTGGACAGTGGTCTCACCTTCGATAACCACATCGCCACAACAGTCAGGAAATCCTTCTTTGTGGAACATCTCATCACTAAGGGCTTTTCATCCAGAAAAAAGAAAGTCATTGTCCCACTGTACTCATCCCTCATTAGACCCATTATAGAATAAAACACCTCATTAGGTATGTACCTCTCAAGACATCTGCAACAACTGGAAAGGAAGCAGAAATACCTCACTAAAAGAATCACAGGCCTAAAGCAGATGCCCTATGCTGACCTCTTTAAAAAATTCCAGCTATACTCTGTCACATATCATCTACTAAGAGGTGATCTCTGCTTAACATACAAGGCCATGTCAAACTCACACACTACTTACTTGCTACACTTAAAGAAATCCTAATCCCTCAGAGCCACATGCACCAGGGATCTAAACCTTATCATCACAATAAACAAAGCATGCTGGAGGGATAGGTTCCTGACCCAGAGACTCCCCAGACTCTGGAATAGACTGCTCATACACATCAATCAGAGCACCTCTTTGGCCCTGTTCAAAAGAAATCTTGATGATTGTATGGGAGAAAGGAAATTCACCCCGGGGGTCATGTCAGTCACTCTGATAGACAAGGTCCAGGGAAGTAAATAGTGTGGGAAGAAATAGCCAGGGAATTGTTATGGCCTGGTTATATAGGCCCTAGGGTCAATAGCCTAGTACCAACCTATGAACCTATTTATGGTGCAGTGGTGCCTGACAGCTACAGGTTCTCTGGTTTGATTCTTGGCTGGAGTGCCTTCTGTGTGGAGTCTGCATGTCCTCCCTGTGTTTGTGTGGGTTTGCTCTGGTGTCCTCCTATCTTACAAAGACATGCGTCTGGAGTGTTTCTCCCTGAGCCTCTGCTAAAAATTGGCTTTTGTTTCAAGTAAGACTTTCCTGCTTAACAAATGTTAAATAAATAAATAACAATGACAGGTATTTGAATTTCAGACGTCCAATTCCTCAGAAAGTACATGGTAACACAAAACCTTTTATTCAAGCAAATTTCTAAGCTTATAAGATAGATATTTGAAATGTATCCCTATTTTTGGGACTGCATTCCCCCATTATTGGCTTCATCCATGTTTTTTGTGCTAAGGTTGAAAGCTTTGGTGAGAACTGAATTCACTGAATATGTTTGGGGGCTCTATTCCTCCAGTACATCCTTTGTTCAGGTGTTTTGTGCTAAGAGGTTGATAGTTATGGTGAGAACTGTATTCACTAAATGGTAGCCATTTAAGTTTCAGTCAGCTGATTTGGCTTAGTTGTATGTTGCTCTGACTATTTTTGTACAGGGTCCTGGGTTCAAGACTTGGCAGTGAAATGTATGGTGGTAACACAGTCTTTCATTCTAGCAACTTTCCAAGATTATACAAGCAATGTTTAAAATGTGTCCCTGTTTTTTTGGACTTTTGTTCCCCCCCAATAAATTTTGGCATTTTTCAGATTTGTAGTGCTGCAAAGTTCAGAGATACAGCTGAATGTTGAGTAGATTTTACAAGGATCTGAGAGCTGCAGGGGAAGAGAAGTTTAGTGCTGCTTATGCTGAGTCTGCTTTTATAGTTAATAGCACAACAGGTAGTATACTTGCCTTTTGATGTAAACGGCTGTGGATTCTACTCCCACAGTATGTAGATGAATTGCTTATACTGTACTGTGTTGTAAAGGGGGTGGATGCTGCAGTACTTTTTGGTGAAGATACCTACTAACTATGAACCTGGTATCAGTTTGCCATCCATTCCTGATTGCAATATTACTAGCTTATCATTTTTTTTAATGTAGCATAGGCAATTTATTCCTTAAGGGCAACAGGCACTTTATTTGTAGATGAAACACTGAAATATAAAGCTGCTTGCTAGCAGAAACATCTTCATTAGTTACAGATCTCTTTAATGTGGAATTATTTAGCTTTCAGAGATTGTGCATTTTTACTGATACTGGTGTATCATAGAAGTTTAAGTAGATTTTTTATGATGGAAATGTTCTGAATTGGGCAGTTTTGTCATTATTGGTGCATGCATTTTGTTTAATTGTTTACTGGAAAAATGTTCAAAACAAATGTAAAACGTCCTCTAACAACTGTACTGTATTGTACAAGGAATATAATTTAATACAATCACGAAGGTGTATCAAAGAGCATGTGTATGTTTCGTGTGCAAGGCACCTATGATTTAAAAACAGACCAAAGTTAATCTTTATCTGCCACTGGCAATATGTATTTTCTTTGAATGTGGGTTTCAATGCTGTTTCAATTAATGTGAGTTTCAAGGGCAGAGAAGTTTTAATGCTAAGTCTATTTTCATTGTGAGACTGCATTGCTCTGTTTAGCAGATATCTATTAGTGATGGTGCTGTAAAATGCAAAATAAAGCTTTCAAATGAAATCCAAATCATCACAGAAGTAATGTAGTATGCACATTACAGTGTTTGTGGTAAATGGGGTGAAATAACCAAGGAATGGACATTGGAATGGCTGTAGGGGGGAGGCTCCATTTGACCATGATTTTGTGAGGGGGGGAAGGGCAGCAAACTCAGAGACAGCCCCAGCTGAACTATAC
This sequence comes from Protopterus annectens, assembly GCF_019279795.1. Taxonomy (NCBI): domain Eukaryota; kingdom Metazoa; phylum Chordata; order Ceratodontiformes; family Protopteridae; genus Protopterus; species Protopterus annectens. The sequence continues at coordinate 245,256,024 of NC_056734.1, forward strand.
CTCTCAGCTGTCCAGATTTTTGCAGAATGAATAGATTTTAGCTTCTTATTTTTGGTTTGTTCCTCATAAAATTTGTGGTTTTCTGGCAAATCATTTAGGAATGAAGTCACTAAATAATGACAGACATTGAGTTTCAGATGTCATAACCTTCAGAAAAATGCATGGTAAAGCAATACCTGTTATTCTATCAACTAAGTTTATACAAGAGCAATTTTTAGTACTGTTTGCATGTTCCCCCAATATATTTGATCTTGTCCACATTTCCTGCATTAAGAGGTTGAGAGATACGTGCAAATAAATCACTTTACAGAATTAGGAATATCCAAACCTCTCAACTGTCCCCAATTTTGGCTCAAAATGTTGCTCTCCCTCTAATAATCCCGCTGCAAGATGGCAATTTTGGAAGAAAACGTGGAGGGTTTACAATTATCAATAACTGTAATGATCAGAGTTATAGATTACTTTTATTTCAGGACTGCATGTCAATTCTCTTATTTTGTCAGCTGCTCAAGTTAACAGTACTAATATTAAAAAGGTGTCCCCTCTTTGACAGGTTCCCAGATGTATTGTGTGGCAATTTTATATTTTTGCATCACATTTTTGGTCTGTTTTTCATAAAATTGTCATTTTCTGACAAATTAGTGACAAATCATTAAAGATTGAAGTTAGAAAATAATGGCAGACATTTGAGTTTCAGATTTCATATCCTTCAGAAAATTCATATTAATGCAAGACCTACTACTATTCTATTATTGTTCTAAGTCTGTAAGAGCAATATTTAAAAATTGTCCTTATTTTTGGGCCTTTGTCCCACTTCTATGTATGGCTTTGTCCAGATTTCTTGCTCTGAGGTTGAGAGGTAGGAGTGTCAGAGCCATCAACGTCAGCCAGAGACATTTCAAATTGTGACATACTTGTTGCACTCCACTCGCCCATGTAGTGACTCTGGATGTGTCCAAGCAAGGCAAGGAGCAGTTATGCAGTGTAAGTGTGCAAAGTAATCCCCCATCCAAGGTAGACACAAGTACAACAGTGGCTTTTCATCTGTCCTTGATTTTGCAGAATGTTCTGGTTTTCTGTCATATTTTATACTGTTCATTTATGCTTCTTATTATTCAGAAAATGCATGCTGTCACAGTACCCTGTTGCTCTATGTTTAAGTAGCAATGCTTTAATGACCATTAGGTGAGCTTGTTGGAGATTGTAAGATGCAAGTAAGCTTTAATAAGCATACTGTTAAAGAATTACCAACATTGAAAGCCTTTTTGTTGTTGTCATGCAGAGAATATTTACATAACTAGATAACATATAAGCCTTAGGTATTGAAATGTATATGACAGTATTTGTAATAAAGGACAGGATTACAGTATTTTCAGAAGCTTATTACATTCATTGGAGACTTGCAGTCATCTTTGCAGGCTTTGCCCATAAACTAAACAGAATGCCAATCTATCATGTGTGGTCCATAACCTGTGCAGTAATCCTTTAAGCAATTTATCTTGAGCTTGTTTCTTGTTTGCTGTTCATTTTTTAATTTGATCATGTCTTCCCCATGAAACAAGTAGATAGTTGTTGTCAGGCAGCAGGTCTTTTTTGGATAAGAAATGTTTTTACAAGTAGGGGTATCACAGAGATTGCTACTTTTAGCATGTTACTTGGTACTTTTATAAATCTGAATATAAATTATAATTAGAACTGCAGTGCAAGGAAAAGTGGTTTGAGTTGAGTGTTGCTTGTTTTTTTTTTATATACTTGATTTTGACTGGCATTACAGTAATGTATTTAAAAAGTAATTTATTTTTTCATGCCTCACAACCTTTTTGTTTCCATCTAGATATTAAATAAGCTGTCATATTGCCAATGAAATGAAATGTTTTTTTCTTCTACACTTCATTTTGTCTTGATTGAACTCTTGTAATGATGGTTTGGCACCTGGGGCAGCGTGTCTAATTAAAGTTCCAGTTGTTGTGGTTTTGGGCATAGGCCTGCCCCTTTCTAGTTAGCCACACCCCTTCCCATTGGCCACTCCCATTCAGCTGTCTCCTGCAGTCCCCCTTTTATTTGAAGTCACCAGCTGCCACTGCAGTGCCCCTTTCGGCATGTACCTCGCAAAACACATGCAGCAGCTGGAGAGAACACAGAGGTTCCTCACCAGAAGAATCCAAGGCCTCAAACATCTACCTTACACAGACAGGCTAAAAGCCCTGTCTTTCTACTCAGTTTCATACAGACTCCTCAGAAGTGACCTCTGTCTGGCCTACAAAGAAATCTCAGACCATGACTTGATGGGACTGCTGCATATCTGCAAGTCAAGCTCCACTCGAGTAACGCACATGTGCAACCTCAATCTGGTCTGTGACATCAACAGAACTTGTTGGCATGACAGATTTGTGTCCCAGTGACTCCCCCATCTGTGGAATAGACTGTCATTCCACATCAATTACCTCATTATCCCTTTTCAATTGCAACCTGGATAACTGGATAATAAACAGAAAATGCACCCCTGGGATTCCACCTGTGTCCCTGATGGACAGGGCCTTTTGGTGCTGACTTGTCTAAACATGGGCTAAACTCTTGGCTAGGTTTATAATGGCCTCAGGGCTAATAGTCTAGTAACCTCCTATGATCCTATATGTCTATCATTGGAAGGGTGTGTGTGAGTTCTCTGATACCATATATAGACATATTACAAATGAGGTGGATGTAGTTCATGCAGAAAAGTTAATGACACAATGCTTCTGGGGAACACCTGAATAATCCTTGTGAAAAACAACACAGTCATACGTACAATGAAATCCAAATAGTTGCAAGTGAATCTAAACTGTTTATATGTGTGTGTGTATATCACAGCATTATAATATGTGGACATACCTCTCAATTGTCGAGATTTTCACAGAATGTTCAGATTTTTGCCTCAAATTTAAGGTCTATTTCTCAAAAAAAATTGAGATTTTCTGGCACATCACTGAGGAATGAAGTCTCTATATGAAGACACATATGAGTTTCAGACTTTATAATTTTTTGAAAATACACGCTAACACAAAACTTGTTATTGTAGCAACTTTCTAAGTTTATTAGAGAAGCATTTAAAACTTGTCTCTATTTTTGGGCTTTTGTCCCACAGTTATTTTAGGCTTTGTCCAGATTTCTTGCACTAAGAGGTTGAGAGCTGTGTATGTGGATGAAACAAGGCATAGTTTCCCATGTAATCAGTATGATGTAATATTGCTGTTTGTCACATAACATTTCTTGATGGTAGGTATACACATGCCATAATGAAAGTGTCACTGTGATGGTTGAATGAGAAATATGTAGAATGTTAATATACTCCACTACAAGAACACATGCCTTACTTACTAAGGCAACAATATGCATAGTATCATCCCATGTCAAAAGTCATCAGGAGGCATATTACTACAGATGTTATGGATGGGTCATGTAATCAAATGGCAGCAGTGGCCATCAAAACATTACCTCAAATCACAGCTTGGTATACACTGTTGTAGGGCTACCGTACATCCACACCTCAACATAGCACATGTGGATGACAGCAACATTCACATGTGCAATCTTCATAGGGTCATAGGACATTACTAGGCTAACGGCCAACATCACATAAAATACGAACCATAATTATACCATTTAAAGAAAAATCACTATAAACTTATATATATCTACACACACACACACACACACACATATATATATATATATATATATATATATATATATATATATATATATATATATATATATATATATATAAAATGGAAGATAGTAGATGCACATACTGCCTCTGTCCATATGTGACATGTGCACCACCCCATGACAAAATTAGCAATCACACATCCAGTGGTGAGTGTTGTGGAGATGGCTTGCAGAGGGTCATGGACGGGCTGTGCTTTACAATGTTTGTATGCATCTTTGAGATGATGACATCCTCCAGTGTTCTGAAGAAAGGATGTTATGTGGACAGATGGAAAAGGAGGATGTTGGATTCTTGGGGCTATGTTAAAGGTTCTCCTGAATGGGAGTCAAATGGAAAGAGATTCAAAAGATCATATTATGACTGTAATATACCACCAAACATGTACACAGCAGCTGACCTGAGGTCAGATTTGAGCATTAAGCCTGTTTAGGCATACAAGTTGCATTTCATACAATGCAACACTAGCACCACCACAGATGTTTGACTTTAACAGTTTCACAGTGCACTTTGTAGATGATGACATCTTCACTGCATACTGAGAAGATGATGTTGGCAGGAGGTTTTGACATAGATGTGGAGTCACATCTCGGTGTAAAATTCTCTCCACACTCATATTTAAGAAAAAGTAGAAATGTGAAGTATTATGTTAACCAAACTCAGAATCCAAATATAAATAATGCCACTAAGGATCCAATCACTGGTTAAAAATAATAAATTTTATTAAAATAATAAATAAAATGATTGGGCGCTTTGTCTCAACAGAGAGACTTCATCAGAATAACATAAGCAGATAAGCCACCACTTTTTATACTGTTGAAAAGGCAGTGCTTTGATGCAAATATGTGCACAGCATACTTGATGATTAAATGAACTTTTCTTAAAGGCACAGTACTCTATAACACATGAAACATCATTTAATATGCAAATCTAGTGGTAAATAAAGTACATTGGTAAAAATCAAGCAATACATGTTCAGTCTGTCAGCCCTAATATTACATACTGGTGCAATCGATACATATTCATTTAAACATGGAGGAAAGTAGCACAAAGTCTAAGCTGCCACATAAGTTCTATATAAGTAAGCCAGTACTTCCAGTCAGCCCCCTTCCCTGGATTAATTCTGATAACCTCTAAAATTCCAAAGGAAACCTTTTTAAAACCAGAACAGCCTATAGAATGTTTGTATAATACATTGATTTCTTTGTGGTTTGCAATATCATAAATGTGTTAATAAATTTATGTTTTAAGTGATCTTTCAGTTTTACCTATATAATATGCTTGACATTGATCACATTTTTCTAAATAAGCAACCTTGGATGTATTGCAGGTACCTTTTTGAAAGGTAACATGATTTTAAGAATGTTGTCCAGTGTAAGGATTTGCACCTTTGTAGTGTATGAACACTGTTTGCAACAACCACAAGAATATGTCCCCACATCTTTGGGTAAAATCCCTAAAATTTTATTTTCAAATAATTGTTTGAAATTTTTGGCTGTTTTAGTAATAAAAGTTGGTATTACACCTACCATTTTATAAATGACTTTATTAACTTTAAAAATGTTCCAGTTACGCTTACCTATATTTCATATCTCAATGAAAAATGGTTGAGTTGGATGGTAAATGCTTTTTCATATCTCACCTCACTATTATCTTGGGATGGCTTACTGAGCCCCAGACCTAATAGGGGTTTGAATCTTCAACCTCCACCCATCATATCATTCTTTGATCAAGTTGTTAACTAGATTCTCTGGAGATCCCCTTACAATAAACATATGTTTAAATTTTATAAGCTCGTCCCACACCTCTTCATACTGGGATGTCATTCTTGCAACACAAAATAGCCTGACCTTTTAGTAAACTTTTCTGTTGAAAAAAGGATGACAACTACAAAAGTGTAAACAGGCTCCGCAAAATGTTTCTTTTCTGTAAACATTACATTCAACCCCCCATCCTGTGGGGGATATCAGGGTATCCAGATAATCTTTTCCTTATTCCAGCTGTAGATGAACTTTAAATATTGAGTGGTACTATTCAGTTAGGAAGGAAGGAATTTCATTCTCTGTGCCATCCCACAAGATAAAGATGTCATCAAAATATCTAGCGTACAAGTGGAGGCTTTTAAAAATATGTACTAGCAAATACATGTTGGTGTTCCCACCTTAATAACACAGTATTGGCAAAAACTGATGCACATTTTGGACCCATGGTGACAGCCTTAATCTGCTGAAAGTGCTTGCTTTCAAAAAATATAAAATTGCTTTCCAAAATGAGTGACATAAATTCCACCAATAAAAAAAACTGTATCATGAAATAGTGAGGAAAACCTATGGAGAGTGCAATGGAACATATCTAGTCCTTCTTGTTTAGAAATGACAGAAAAACAAGTCAATGACATCTATTGTTAGGAAAATTAAATCCTTTCTCTAATAACTATTCTTTAAAAGCCCCAAGAAATCCCATGAGTCTTTTATAAGGTGAGGTGTTGCTACAATCTTGGGCTTCACCTATAGGTCAATAAATAGTGGCATAGGGTGGTTTTTCGACCCCTATGCTGAAACAATGGGTCAAAGGGGGGTTATGCACATCTTTGTGGATTACCAAAAGTAGTGGTGGTATAGGATTAGGCTTAGAGAGAAATTTAGAAGTTTCTACATTGATACTCTGGTCCAGAACATACTCCCAGTCAATTCTCAGAGTCAATTCTCTGGTGTGTGATGTTAATCTGATCTCTGGATGTGGGGAAATATGTATCTGTGTTGTATAAAATATCTAACATCACATTTGAATAATCATGCACCTCAAATAAAACACCACCACCCTCTTTGGCAGGCTTCATTATCCGTATGTTACTGTCTTTTATGAAAAAGTCTAAGTTCTTTTTCTTTTTAGGTAAGATTATAAAATACCCTTTTATTCTGAGAATACATAGTGTACATATCCATCATAACTATTGAAAGACAATACAGGAAAATGTAAACAAACAGAAATCCAGTCCCACGGAGCCAGAAAGGACTAAAATTTAACGCTCTTTATTTGAAGAACAACGTTTTCGCCACCGCTATGCGGAAGCTTCCTCAGAAAAGTAAACAATACATTTTAAAAGAACCCATGTTTTATATCAGTGGTACATGATGTCACTTCCTATAAGTTTTATAAACACCATAATCAAGCAAGAATGAAAAGGAATTAATAAATGTCGCTAACATGAATACTTAAAATATTTATACATATATATGGTCTTCTCTAAAAAATACAATAACTATTAAGAAATTATTTTATGCCAACGTACATATCATTCCCATACCAAATGAGCATATAACTAAAAATCACTGTACACACTCCCCATTAAACTATAGTGATCTATCCATATATGAGCTGTTGCGTAAAAAGAAAGGCTATTATTAAAAAGGCCTTTTTTAGGGGGGAAGAGCAACAGCTCTCAAAATCGATGGAACAAGAACAAATAATATCTCTTGCAGGACCAGGGGACCTGTATGGTCCTATACCTACAGACATGACTCTTTCCATCAGTCGTGATGAGGAGCCATCAACCTCCTTAGAAAAGCCCACCATCTTAACAAATGAGGAAGGGGACTTCAAAGTGTATAACTTTTCTACTTGTCATGTTGATCAAGAATTAGTTGAACTATTGGCTAAAGGGTTCTCTTTCGTACCAGATCAAAGATTAAATCTAGCTAAAACCTTAATAGATTTAAAATGTTATGTACGTAAATTGAATTTAAAATTGTTGTTCAATAATGACGAATATTGGGAGCAATCTATGTTCAAATTGTCTAGTACATTTAACCCCCCCTTGCACCCTAACCTTAACATTTTCGAAAATGTATGTGAATTGGACCTTAGACACCTCTTTCAGAGGGTCATATGGTTCGATAACCACAGTAATATTTCATATGATCAAACTAAGGCATTGAATGGTTTTTGTGGGTCATCGGTTAGGGTGATGAAACCTGATAAAGGGGGTGGGTTAGTCATCTTTGACAATGTTGACTACATCAATAGAATGCAACTAGTATTGGATTCTGATGCCTATGAATGCTCTTCCTTTAATGAAATGGTAGGAGTTCACAATAGGGTTAGAGGTTATTTTAGGGATTTATTCATCGGGGACCAAATAGATATTGATACTTTTAATTTTATCAATATTTTATCACCTAAAGTAACTGTGATGTTTAGATCCCCAAAAATACACAAGGACCTTGTGAACCCACCTATGAGGGCTTTAGTAGATGGCAGATGTTCTATTACACACCCAAGCGCTAGAGTCATTGATGGGATTATCTCAAAATACTTAAAGCAAGTACCTGAGATTTGTAAGGACTCTTGGTCCTTCTTGGATACTATAAATGGCATCATTTTCATCCCATCTTTAAACTTTTTGACGATCGACGTGGTCGATCTGTATACATCTATCCCCCATCAGGAAGTGGTCGAATGGACTGAATTGATGCTAGTGAGCCTTTGTGCCACAAAGGAGGAGATAACTATAGTTACTCAATTGTTAGATATTGTATTATCCTCTAATTTTTTCCTTTTTAACAACCAATACTACCTGCAAAAACAGGGTATCGCCATGGGGTCCCCCTGTGGGGGGAGTGTGGCGAACTTGGTTGTTGCTTATTGGGAAAAAGCATTCTTGAAGAACAACCCCTTGTTTAGGAATATTGTTAAATATTACACGCGTTTTTTAGATGACGTGTTCATCTTAATTGAGGGGGGTGAAAGCGAAGTAGTTGACCTACTTAATTTTATGAATAATTCTACTACATTTTTGAAGTTCACTTGCAAATTCTCTACTACTGACATCAATTATTTAGATGTGAAATTAGTAAAGGATTTGGTTAACAATTGTTTCTTGTCTTCCATTCATAGGAAACTGACCTATTGTAATGCTTTCCTACACTACTCTAGCAATCATCCGCCCAAACAAAAAAGATCGATTGTTAAAGGTCAATTAGTCAGGGCTGTTCGTATGTGTAGTACACTAGAAGCATTTAGATTGGAGTGTTCTCTTTTAAAGGACATGTTTAGTAGTAGAGGTTATCCTATATCTGTGATAGATGATTTGATCAATGAAGTTTCCATGAAAAGGGACATTGGCCTTTACAAACCCCTATTATTAGGTAAAGGGCAAGTGACCATCTTGTTCGATAGTGAACCAATAGATTCTGTTCCCACCCTTTGTTTAGAGAACACCATGAATAATATTTCTACCCATAATTCAACTGATTTTAAAACTAAACATTTAATAGACATGTTGGAGCTATTTGGGCTATTATAAAGAAGAATTGGTACTTCATTTATAACAACCCTACACTCCTTCAAAAATTGGGGCCCTGTCCCACTGTGGTTTATAAAAGAGGGAACAATTTGAAAGAACTATTGCAAAGATCTGGTCCATCAATTTTTCCTATTAGACAAACTGGTACAGCCCGTTGCGGCTTTTGTAATAGGTGTAAATATCTGAAAGTGGGTAGTTCCTTTAATATAAGGGATAGGAAATATACAATTTCTTCAAGGATCAATTGTACTACTAAATCTGTGGTTTATGCTGCTTTTTGCGTCTGCTGCCCCTGTTTTTATATAGGGAAAACAGATCGCAAATTCAGCGACCGCATTTATCAGCATCTTTATGCCATAAAAAATAAAAAGATGGATAATGCTTTGTCCAAACACATCATTAATAACATGGGACATAGCTTCCAATTTATGGGAATCGAACATGTTTCTGTGGGTGTCAGAGGTGGACCTCAATCTCTGGTATTAGAGATGAGAGAATTAGAGTGGCAGATTGGTTTAGATGCTTTCACCTACCCTGGTTTAAATGAATGTTGTAATATTTCTTCTATTTTAAGATATAAAAGCTACATGAGATGATATGGATCTACTTTTTAATAATAGCCTTTCTTTTTACGCAACAGCTCATATATGGATAGATCACTATAGTTTAATGGGGAGTGTGTACAGTGATTTTTAGTTATATGCTCATTTGGTATGGGAATGATATGTACGTTGGAATAAAATAATTTCTTAATAGTTATTGTATTTTTTAGAGAAGACCATATATATGTATAAATATTTTAAGTATTCATGTTAGCGACATTTATTAATTCCTTTTCATTCTTGCTTGATTATGGTGTTTATAAAACTTATAGGAAGTGACATCATGTACCACTGATATAAAATGTGGGTTCTTTTAAAATGTATTGTTTACTTTTCTGAGGAAGCTTCCGCATAGCGGTGGCGAAAACGTTGTTCTTCAAATAAAGAGCGTTAAATTTTAGTCCTTTCTGGCTCCGTGGGACTGGATTTCTATCCATCATAACTGCTTTTTCAAATAATTGGCTGGTAGGATAGAGGGATGGGTTAAAAGTGCTACATTTTCTTAAGTGAAATGTTCTGACTTGATGTGGGCTGACCAACTTTATTGGTCTTATGATAAAAAAACATCATAACGGTACAAGCAAGCAAACTCTGAGGGTAATGCTACTCAGTGCTAGAAGTTGAAACCTCAAAATGCACACACTCGAGGCACTCCTTAAAATAGAGAACATTGACATCTGTGCCCTGAGAGAGACCTGGTTCAAGGCTCCAGAGAGCACCCCCGCATTACCAGACTATAATTCATACCACACCTTTTGGCCACCTAACCTGGACCGAAACACTAAAGGCAGAGAAGTGTCCATATTCATTAAGGATATCCACACCTCCAGGCTAGCTGCTCAACATAATGCATCCAAAATTATCCAAGTACAACTAACACTGGGCAACACTGCAATCCAGGTTGTAGCTTGTTACAGATCCCCCACCATGTCCCAGGATTCCCACTCTTCATTTCTTAAGATACTGGAAAAAATTAAGGTACAACCCAATACTTTAATTATGGGTGATTTCATCTACCCCACCATCAATTGGGAAAACTACTCATGTACCAACTTATCTGCTCAACGTTTTCTGGAATTCATAAATTCCAGTGCCTTGAATCACCTTGCCAACACCCCCACCAGGGGCAGCAATATCCTGGACCTGGTCATTACCAATATGGGTAACCGATGTTCCACGCCAGAGGTCAACTCCTTGCTGATTTGATCCAAACAGAAGCTAATCACCCTAGACATCCATATCCCACCCCCACCCCTATTAAGAAAACCACCATCAAAAACTACTCCAAAGTCAACTTCATGCTTCTTAAGACAGAAGTGGCAAACTTCACAACACCTCTGCAGACGGAATTAGAGGTACAACTGCTGAGTCTTACACAAATGCACTGTATAAGTACATACACGAGTCCATGGATCATGTCATCCCTAACAGAACCAAGACACTATCCTCCAAAAAAAGGAAGCCAATCTGGTTGTCCCCTGCCATAAACAAACTCTACAACAGAAGGAAAAAGCTGTTGCAAAAAAGAGTAAAATCCCAAGATTGGAGGAACTCCCTGGTCAGCCTCAGCAAGAACCTGAGATCCCTCATAAAATCCTCCAAAGCCAGTTATGAAAATAAAACCACCACTGATTCCAAAGACACCCACAGAGCATTCTACAGCTATGTCAAGAATCTCAATGGCAACACTCAGCTCTGCTCTGAGCTACAGCACAATGGCACTAAATATACAGAACCAACAATTGCCAACATCCTGGCAGATAGGTTCAGTGCTAACTTTACCCCCCATCACCCTCCAAAGGGCCTATCTTAATACCAAAAGAATGCAAAGTCCCTGTAATCACAGATGAACAAGTAAAGACCACACTCTCCAAAGCCAAGAACACATCCTCCATGGGACCAGACAACATTCCAGGCTGCGTACTGCACGAACTATAGAATGAACTGGCACCCCACCTAAGTACCATGTTCAATCATAGCCTCACCTCAGGCTATGTGCCTACTGAATGGCACACAGCGATGGTTTTCCCACTCCACAAAAGGGGTGCCACCATGGACCCTGGAAACTACTGCCCCATTAGCCTGACGAGCCTGGTCTACAAGGCCATGGAACATATCAACTAAGAGCTTATAAACAAAGACATAGGTAACCTCCAAACCCTGGACCCCACTCAATTTGGGTTTGTAAAAGGTAGATCATGTCTACTAAACCTGACTGACTTCTTTGAAGCAGTCACTAGAGCCATAGATGAGGGCAAGGTAGTACACGCAGCCTATCTTGACCTCGCCAAGATGTTCGATACCATCCCCTACTCTGGAATTATAGATAAACTCAGTAAACTGGGCATAAATCCCTATGTCACAAGATGGGTGGCCACTGGCTCACTGACAGAACCCATACAGTAAAAGTAGCCGACTGCAAGTACGACTTCAGAGCAGTGATGAGTGGAGTTCCACAGGGTTCGGTCCTGGGTCCTCTTCTGTTCGGCATCTACTTCACTGAAGTGCAGGCCAACACAGAAGGTCTTTGGCTAACAAAGTTCGCAGATGACTGCAAACTGGGAGCCATAACAGAATCGCCTAATGATGTAGACATTCTACAAAAGGGTCTCACAGAGACAGATGCTTGGTGTCAAAGTCATGGCCTCAAACTCAATGCCAAGAAGTGCATTGTCATCCCCTTTGAGAAAAACTCAGTACCCATGAACTACCACATAGGCGGTAGCTCACTAAACACTGAAAGTGTGATAAGAGACCTCGGGACACAGGTGGACAGTAGTCTTTCCTTTGATAACCACATCGCCACAGTAGTTATAAAATCCTACTATGTGGCACACCTCATCACAAAAGGGTTCTCCTCTACGAAAAAGGAGGTCATTGTTATTCTCTACTCATCCCTCATCAGACCCATTATAGAGTACAATGCCCCATTTGGCATGTATCTCACAAGACACCTACAACAATTGGAAAGGCCACAGGAATACCTCACTAAGAGGCTTACCGGCCTCAAACGGATGCCATATGCAGACCGTCTCAAAAAATTCCAGCTCTACTCTGTCACATATTGCCTACTCAGAGGCAATCTCTGCCTAACATACAAAGCTATGTCAAACCCACAGCTGTTGGACATGCTCCACTTAAAGAAATCCCAATCTCTCCGAACCACATGCTCCAGGGACCTAAACCTTGTCACCACAATAAACAGAACATGCTGGAGGGATAGCTTCCTGTCCCAGATACTTTCCATACTCTGGAACAAACTACCCATTCATGTCAAGCAAAGCTCTTCATTGGCCGTCTTTAAGAAAAACCTTGACGACTGGATGGGAAATAGAAAATTCACCCTGGGGATCACTTCTGCAGCACTGCTTGACAGGGGCACAGTAAAATAATTTTCTTGGGTGGCAAAAGTCTGGGAACCTTTTTGGCTAGGCTTATATAGGTCCAAGGGCTGATAGCCTAGTACCTTTCCTATGAACCTTTAAAACATATATTAAAGTTCAACTTTCTTGTGAATAACTTTAATGACACCAATGAATCTGCAATATCAACTCCCCTTGTGTGAATACATTTAAAACCTTTTAGAAATAGTATAAAATGGTCTTTAGTAATAGGGTCACAGGTGTAATTATAAATGTTAAAACTTTTGTATAGACAAGTAACAGTGTCATGTGCAACTTTTATCTTCTCCTCTTCCCTCCTTCCTGCTGGTGATAGTTCTTCTGAGAGGAACAGTAATGGGTTTAATTTGTTATGCAGGCCTGTGCCTTTAAGAAAAGTTCATTTACTCGCCAAGTATCCTGTGCACCTGTTTGCATCAAGGCACTGCCTTGTCAATGGTATAAAAAGTGTTGGCTTATCTGCTTATGTTATTGTGATGATGTTGAAGTCTCTCAGTTGAGATTAAATTGCTTAATCATTTCATTTATTATTTTAATAAAATTTATTATTTTTTTAACCAGAGATTGGATCCTCAGTGGCATTATTTATATTTAGATTCCACACCCATATTTAAATGAACATACAAGTTGTCAGCTGTAAGATTAGAAACCTAAACTATCTACACAAGCTAGGGAACACAGTCGTTAATGTTCTTACCAATAGAGATGTCTGAGTATAATACTGTCAGAGTGCATTTTATAGTGATCATATCATTAGTGCATGTTGAGAAGAAGAAGAAGTTTGGAGGATTGACTCGTATGCTGTTCTAAAGTTGTCTCCAGACGGATAGGTGAATAAACATATAAACATTCAAGTTGACTGCAGTGAAATTAGAACTCTTATCTATCTAGTTGTACAAGTTACAGAACACAGTACTTAACACCAGCATCACAGTACAAATCTGACTTTGCATTGTTAGAGAACATTTTATAGCAGATGATATCATTAGTGTATTGTGAAAAGAATACGTTGGTAGAAGTGTCTCACATGTGGCTGTAAAAGTGTCTCTTGACTGATAGTTAACTGAACACACACAAATTGACTACAGTGAGATCAGAACCTCTACCTATCTAGTTACATAAGCTAGAGCATACAGTACTCAAAGCTAGTATCATGGCACAAGTCTGACTTTTAGATTGTCACAGAATACTTTATAGCAGATGCCATCATCAGTATTTGGTGAGAAGAAGACGTTGGTAAGAGTGTTTCACATGCTGGTCAGAAAGTGTTTCCAAAATGAGAGTTGACTGTAATAAGATTAGAATGCCTACTTCCCTAGTTACACAAGCTAGAGAACACAGTACATAATGCTAGTGCCACAGCACAAGTCTCAGCTTTGTATTGTGAGAGAACACTTTATAACATATGACATCATCAGTCTATGGTGAGAAAAAGAAGTTGGGAGGGCTGTGTAAAATTACTGTGTGGTCATGTACCACTGTAAAAGTTTGTCTTGAATGAGGACATTAGGACATAGACTCATGCTCTTCTGACTATGCACACACACACACACACACACAGGCATGCAGGCACACACACAGGTTGACAGTTGTGCAATTCAAACTCCTACCTAACTAGTTAGTCCAGGTGGAGAACAGACTAATTAACATTTGTGCCATTGCAGAAGTCTGATATTATCATTGTCATAGTGATCTTTATAGAGAATGACATCATCATCATAATGTTGCAAGTAACATATACTGCTGTGAGATGTGTGTGCAAAGGTTAGACTTCAGATTTGCTTTTGTGATTACAATGTGAAAAAATACATTTAAAGACATCCTGGTAACCTAGGTGAAATATGCTGTCTTGAATGCATGTTGTTGAACTGAGACATAGAAGTACCTGTTTCTTAGTATGTTGTTTAGAAAACACACACACACACACACACATACACACACACACACACACACACACACACACACACACACACACACACACACATGCACATACACGTGCACACACACACACACACACACACACACACACACACACACACACACACACACACACACACACACACACTTTGGACACTGCAGTACTCCAAGTGTTGAGGTATGTGTATTCATATTCTGATGGATTGATGTCCATAGTACTACATTTTTCTGACAATATTGGTTTGATTTGATCAGTGACAACCAATGTCTAGTGTCAATATAAACCCATAACAAATGTAACAAAACTGTTATGCTCTTTATTTCTGTAGTGTACTTGACAGTGTAACAATTACTGAGATATCATTTACAAGAGCACTGCTGCAGAACACACGAGTCTGAGTATGTCTTCAGTGAAGAGCACATGCCTTCCTTTATTTTGTATTTATGAATGCCTTCTGATGAGATGGAGGATAACTGGATAATAACCATTGCAAGACATTCCAAACACCTGTTTACATAGTGCATTGCTGAGGAACTGATTTGCACAAATGATGGCAAAGTGTTACTGGATGCAAGACCCCCATTTTATGAATACAATTTGAACTTGTAAAGCAGTTAGAAAGATATGTTATACAAGAAATAGCTGACAGATACTATGTTGTTGATACTGTAATTTATATTGGAAATGTGCCACAACTTTTATTACATAAAGACCTGTTGCTATTGCTTTCCCCATTAGTGTGGAGCTAAGCGATGAGCAAACATGGTTCTCTGCTTAAATAAAAAGATAGTAATGTACCTCATACCGCACAAACAAGCTAAGCGGTTATGTGTGGCTGTCAGCAATCTGGACAGTACTGAGTCTCAAAAATACACCTGCTTTATTGCTTTTCCTGTGGATTAGGTGTAAGAGCAGTGAGCTTCTGATCAGAGCATACATGAGACAGAATTCAGATCCCAGTCATTCTCTTTTTTACAGATGGTGTCAGCATGGCATTTGCTATGTAAATGTGATCATGACTACAAATGCGACAAACAGTGACTACAGTAAACTCTGTGTTGTTCACAATTTTTATCATTAATGCCTCTACCTCTCTGCAGTTGTACAACTATAAGCTACTTTGCAGGTCTCACTGCAAACTACAATTTAATTGTGTGTACAACTTTCTAGAAATGACAAAAGGTGATACATCTTTTGAAATTATTATTATGACTCAGCAGATATGCTAACTATTTGTGTAAGGACATATATCCTGAAAAGTGCACGCAGTATGCTTTGTCACAGTAAAAACAGTCTGCACATCACATTACATGACAATTTCATCAATCAACACCTGAACATGTCACAGAGTCCTATAGATGATTTAAAAACATTTTACAGTACATGAGCAATGATAAACTATTGAATTAAGGTAACATAGTTTCATAGGTAGGTATTAGGCTATTGGTCCTAGGGCCTATATAAGCCTAGTCAAAAAGGTACTCGAGCTTTCGCCACCTAAGAAAATTATTTTCCTGTTCCCCTGTCGAGCAGAGCCACAGAGGTGATCCCCAGGGTGAATTTCCTATTTCCCATCAAATCATCAAGCTTTTTCTTGAAGAGTGCTAATGAGGAGCTTTGTTTGATATAGATAGGTAGTTTGTTCCAGAGTATGGGAAGTCTCTGGGACAGGAATCTATCCCTCCAGCATGTTCTGTTTATTGTGGTGACAAGGTTTAGGTTCCTAGAGCATGTAGTTCAGAGGGATTGGGATTTCTTTAAGTGGAGCATGTCCAACAGCTGTGGGCTTGACATAGCTTTGTATGTTAGGCAGAGATCGCCTCTGAGTAGGAGATATGCGATGGAGTAAAGCTGGAGTTTTTTGAGACAGTCTGCGTAGGGCATCTTTTTGAGGCTGGTAATCCTCTTAGTGAGGTATTTCCGCGGCCCTTCCAGTTGGTGTAGATGTTTTGAGAGGTACATACCAAAAGGGGCGTTGTACTCTATAATGGGTCTAATGAGTGATGAGTAGAGGGGAACAATGACTTCTTTTTTCCTGGATGAGAAACCTTTTGTAATGAGGTGTGCCACGTAGAAGGATTACCTGACTACTGTGGCGATGTGATTATCAAAGGAGAGACTACTGTCCACCTGTGTCCCAAGGTCTCTTATCACACTTTTGATGTTAAGTAGACTACCACCTATCTGGTAGTGCATGGGTACAGAGTTTTTACCAAAGGGAATGACAATGCACTTTTTGGCATTGAGCTTAAGGCCATGGATTTGACACCAGGCATCCGTCTCAGTGAGGCCTTTTCGTAGGATGTCCACATCGTTAGGAGTTTCATTTATGGCTCCTAGTTTGCAGTCATCTGTGAACTTTGTTAGTCAAAGACCTTCTGTGTTAGCCTGTACTTCAGAGAAGTAGATACCAAACAGGAGAGGACCCAGGACTGAACCCTGTGGTACTCCACTTATCACTAGTCTGAAGTCGGATTTGGAGTCTGCTACTTTTACAGTGTGGGTTCTGTCAGTGAGCCAGTTGGCAACCTATCTTGTGACATAGGGATTTATACCCAGTTTAGTGAGTTTATCATTAATTCCAGAGTGGGAGATGGTGTCAAAAGCCTTGGCAAGATCTAGATAGGCTGTGTGAACCACCTTACCCTCGTCTACTGCTTTGGTGACTGCTTCAAAGAAGTCTATCAGGTTTAGGAGACATAATCGGCATTTTACAAACCTGAACTGGGTGGGGTCCAGAGTTTGGAGATTACTAATGTCTTTGTTCATAAGTTCCATGATGATATGTTCCATGGCCTTGCAGACCGGGATCGTTAGGCTAATGGGGCAGTAGTTCCCAGAGTCCGTGGTGGCCCCACCTTTGTGGAGTGGGATAACTGTCGCTGTGCGCCATTCACTGGGCACAAAGCCTGAGGTGAGACTATGATTGAACATGGTGCTTAGGTGGGGTGTTAGTTTATTCTGTAGTTCATGTAGAACGTAGCCTGGTATGTCAGGTCCCATGGATGCTGTGTTCTTGGCTTTGTAGAGTGTGGTTTTTACCTGTGCAGCCATGATTACAGGAACATTGCATTCTTCCAGTATAGTGATGAGCCCTTTAGGGGGTGAGAGGGGGGTAAACTTAGCACTGTACCTATCTGCCAGGATGTTGGCAATATCAGTTGGTTCTGTATATTTAGTACCATTGTGCTGTAACTCAGAGCAGATCTGAGTGTTGCCATTGAGATTCTTGACATTGCTATAGAATGCTTTGTGGTTGTCTTTAGAATCAGTGGTGATTTTGTTTTTGTAACTAGCTTTGGAGGATTTTATGAGGGATCTCCGCTTCTTACTGAGGCTGACCAGGGAGTTCCTCTAATCATGGGATTTTACTCTTTTTTGCAATAGTTTTTTTTCTTCTGTTGCAGAGTTTGTTTATGGCAGGGGACCACAAGATTGGCTTCCTTTTTTTGGAGGATAGCACCTTGGTTCTGTTAGGGACAGCACAATCCATGCACTCGTGTAAGTACTTTTAAAGTGCATTTGTGTAGGATTCAGCAGACGTACCTCTATTGTCCATCTGCATGGGTGTCATGAAGTTTCCCACTTCTCTCTTAAGAAGCATGAAGTTGGCTTTGGAGAAATTTTTTACGGTGGTTTCCCTAAAGGGGGGTGGGGGTGGGATCTGGATGTCTAGGGTAATTAGTTTGTAGTCGGATCTGACCAACGAGGAATTGACCTCTGGTGTGGAACACCAGTTACCCATGTTGGTAATGGCCAGGTCAAGGATATTGCTGCTCCTGGTGGGGGCGTGGATAAGTTGATCCAAGGCAGTGGAATTTATGAATTCCAGAAAATGTTGAACAAAAGAGTTGGTACATGAGTAGTTTTCCCAGTTAATGGTGGGATAGTTGAAATTGCCCATTATTAGGGTGTTGGGTTTTACCCTGATATTTTGCTAGTATTATCCATCAGCACAGTCAAGTCTGTCTGCAGACACAATCTATCAACTTAACAGATACGCACACATACAGAGGAGATGGAGTGATGGGATGAATACAAGGAGAGATGAAAGTACACCTAGTGTTTTGTTTAATTGCACATTAATGGACATTTTTTTTCTTCTGTTGTCATTATTAACATTACTTGCTGTGTGTAGCATGAAGTGAATGATATAAGGGTAGAAAAAGCTTAGGAGAAAGACAATAGGCTTATGACAAGCAGAACAATGTTAGATGAATGTGACGGTAGTGGAGATGGATGTCACGTCAGATACTCATTTTTGGGAAGTAATCAATATATCTCCCAAAGAAATCATAACTGTAGCAAATTTTAATATGTGGGTGATTAAATATATCATATGCATATACCATCACACTAAGAAATTATGAGAGATGCAGGTGGAATTGAACCCTTGAAGCAATTATCAAAAAAAAAAATTCTGCTAAGTGATTTATGTCAACATTTCAAATAGGAAGTTGCATTCTGTTGCATTCAGCAGTCTAAATAACTGCCAGAGTTGTGTTTCAAGTACTGACTTCACACTTCTTTAACACTGTGTTCCTTTAGCACAGTGAGTTTAAGCAGCATTGCACAGAGATAACTGGACTAGTGTGGCTGATGGCAAAATCTCACTGGGTTTTGACATAAGATGTATAGAGCCATTCACGGCCACTTGACACTGGTGTTTGATGCCAAACTCTGTGTAAATGTAAGAGGACAAAAATGTAAGGCTTTATTTTAGGCCATTTCTGGCCATGTATATGCTATGTTATTCTAATTTCTGACCAGATTAATGGTGTGAAAATGAGGTAGATAGAAAAGTGGTGAAATGGGGGGAAAGAAGGGGGAAGAACAACGGGGAAGCAATAAAGGAATTTGCAAAATGGAATTAAGAAAGAGCCATAACTATACTGTAATGTAAACATGTATAGAAAATTGGATGAATTTGGACTGTCACCACAACACAGATTGGTATCAACAAAGCAATCATGTTGTATAGCCAATTGGACCAAATCAAGTGTGCAGAGAAGACATATATGAGAAGGGGAGAGCTATGTATGGGACATTTTTTTTTTTTTTTTTTTGTGGGAGAGGTGCCTTTTTTCTTTTTTTATTTGTTGGAGAGGAAGGGACATAGGAATGTCAGGATCAGATAGGTGGGGTAGTTAAGGAAGCAGGTGCAGGCAAAAAGGGCAGACAAGCCAGAGACAGGGATAGTGATGTCCACAAGAGGTTGGGAGACACCATGATTAGGAATAGGTAGGGGACACTGGGGGCACATGACAATCAAGCATGAGAACAATGAGAATGTATTCCTCACCCTCAGAAATGTCATCACTGTCCCCTTCCTTGGTTCTCTGGGAAATTGCTTAATGTAGGGGTCTTTTTGGCATTCTAAGGAGCCACCTCTCCAGATGGCTGACATGGCCACCAATTGCAATTTCTATTATATCATGCACCATCACTGGCAGCTTCTGGCAGGTGATGTAATCGCCTCCCTCCACCTATACTCTCAAAGGTTTCCAGTTCACCAGCAGCCAGGGCAATGCTGACTGATGTTGATGGGTCAAGTAGTGCAGGGGCTGCAGAGGCAGTGCTGCCAGGTTTTGTCTCTGATGTGCTGAACATACCTCTCAACTGTACAGATTTTTGCAGAATGTCCAGATTTTTGCCTCATGTTTTTGTTCTGTTCCTTATACAATCTGTGATTTTCTGGCAACTCACTGGTGTAATCTGAGGACTGAAGTCACTAAATAATGATATACATTTGTGTTTCAGACTTAATATCTTTCAGAAAATGCATACTAAAACAAATCATATGATTCTAGCAACTTTCTAAGTTTATAATAGCAATATTTAAAATCTATCCCTATTTTTGGGCCTTTGTCCCCCCGTCCTGTAAGGCTTTGTCCAGATTTGTTTGCACCAAGAGGTTAAGAGATATGGTGCTGAGTGCTGGTGTGGAAGGTGATGGAAAGTAGATAGGCTGAGGCACAGTGGTTGGCCTACTTCCTTGTGCTGAAAAAGATGAAAAGCATTTGTTGGCAAAAAAGTATGACAGCAGAATGGTGTGTTCTTATTTATAACAAAAAAGACAAAAAAATAAAACAGATGATTAGGACCATTACATGTCACATTCAAATGCTTTATTACAATAAATAACTTTTAGTACTATATTAACTATACAGCTTTTCCAGTCCAAAAGAAGATTGTAAATTGTAACAAGTAAACCTTGCAATATGCAAATATCACATATATGCTTTTAAATATAGTACAGATTAAGTTATCAACATGGAACATTACAGCCAATCTTACTAGAATTAAAATTAAAAAATTATATTTTTGTAATCTGTTACTTGTGCAAATTGAACCCACCAAATTTGAATATACTATTATACTTACCTAATACAATTACCAAGAGCTACAGAGAAATCATGCATGTTTGATTTTGCAGTTAAGATCTGCAGGCTTAACTTGCTAGTAATGTATGAAAGAGCAACAATTTTAATACAGTCATGTTCATTTGCACTGTATACATACCCTTTGACCTTTTGAGTCTTACTAATCTTTCAGCATTTGCCTTCCTGTTCACTGAAATTTCCTGAGCAGTTGTAAAATAAAGAAGGTGAGAAAAACAGACATGAAAGCATTATGCACACAGTCTTGGTTATCTAAAGCATTCCATAACATTTAAAGTTGCTTATCTGTATACTTACACAAAATGTGGGATGTCAGCAGTCCTAAACTCATCTAGTCCCTGTTTGGGTTGTGCCTGCTTGTACCATTTCAGGTCGTTATGATGGTGCCTGCTTTGCTCCCCAGTGCGTCATATGCCAGTCGCACTGGAGACAACCTAAACTATTCCAAACCTTGACCTTATACTAAGACCCAGTATAGTCCCCCTGCAGCAGCTTACAGCTATAGTACTTTACAAGGAGTGTAAGAAATATTTTTGACTCCTCCACATCCCACCTTTGTTCTATGAATATGGCATCATCCTTCCCAGCTCCTGTCATGCCTGCACAGGTCCTCCAACAACAGTAAAAGTGTTTTCACACCAGTTTGTGATATCGCAATTTAGGCCAGTGAGCAAGCCAGCACAATCATGCCAACCACGTTTGCACGATGTTAAGCTGAGAGCAACACTGTCAGAGAAAGAGCAAGGAAGTTAATGAAATAGGAAGGATAATGTGACATTTGCCATTAATTTATGGCACATCTGCTACTATACCTGACAACACTTTGTCCAGTGATCGATACTGATATGTTAAATGATTTGGCTTTTAAATCCTAAATTTAGGAGGATCAATTTCATGACTTGAACCTTATACACTGAATAAAATTAATTTGTACAATGTGGGAGTCAACATATGTAAAAAAGAGACTACATATGTTTTTACATAAGTGCTTGTTCCTCATGCCATGGAAGAAATGTTTGCCAACCATGGTCATTACTAATATACACCTTAAAGAGAGAATGGTGCTATACTTCAATTGACCACGTATGTGTATGACATGACAAGGTCCTGGCTTATGCATTCTCAGGTGTAATGCAGGAGTAATGTGTGAAAATATACTGGAAATGCATATGCTTGTATTACCTTTAGAGTATATTTTTGAGTTCTGGTTCAGACCACACAATACATTCCATTTTACAGTTATGCTTGTGTTATGGGAGGTGTGTAGATGAGTGTCAGTAAACTAGGAAGTCCATCCCAGGTCTGAAAATACATTTATAGTTAGATAATTGTCATTGTCATGCTACAGCAGTTACACATATAATAGATATGATACCATCTGTACGCTCAATCAACCAGCTATACATAGTTATTGTTGTGTATAATTATCTTTTTACTCTAATTTTTGTGAAAATTACAGTGGGATACCCTTAATAAAAAGAGTGTGCTGGATTAGAGCCATGATTTACCAGGGTTCTAGCCATGAATTTACACTTAGGGCCACAAGGAAAGCTATGCACAAGATGTATTTTTTATACTCAGTACTGTCCAGAGTACTGATGGCTGCACTTCACTGCTTAGCCTGTTTGCACAAAGGAAGGTGAAACAAATAAAATGTTTTATTTTTTTCCTCAAGCAGAGAGCCATGTTTGTACACAGGTGGGCATTGTGCAAATGTAACAGGGAGTAGTGAATATATACTCCTTCTGTTAATACTCACTATGATTCTTCCTCAGTAAAAATAACTACTGTGGAACTCAAATCACTGCTTACCTAACTTATCTATACTATACCTCAATATATTTACACTTTGTGCTGCACACACACACACAGTTGGGTTACAGCTGTAATGTCTGCTGTCTTTATCATCCAAGTTGCTGACTGCTGCACAATACCATGTGTTTGTGCTTCTTAAGACAACTGACATTAATTTTTAAATTTTTATACATTTAACCATGTTTACACTAAACCACATGCTTTGCAAATGTTAACGACAAAAAGAATAAAAAATAAAAAAAAATAAAGTAAAACAAATGTTAAACAATTACACAGTTCTGGATTTGAGCTATCAGAGTAATACAATTACAAGGTTCCAGTAATTCTAAGTGCTACACATACTTTGGTCTCCACAGGTATTGGCTCCCCTCGGTTTGCTCTTGCTCTCAGCTGAAGATGACAGACGTTGCAGGGTTCCTGAAGTGTGTCTTTATCCACCCTGCAGCACTCTACCATATCTACCTCATTCAAACCCTGAAGAGTTAAACAGGGCCTAAACACCCTTCTCCTTCTTGCCTGAGGTTACAGTATTTCCCCGAAAATAAGACCTGGTCTTATACTTTTCCCCCACTGAAATACACATTAGGGCTTATTATCAGGGGATGCCTTATTTACCCCCCCCCCGTACAACAATCTACATTTATTCATTTATTTGTTTATTCGTGTACAAAAATCAAAATTTATTCATGTACAAAAATCAACATTTATTCATGTACACAAATTGACATTTATTTGATACTTTTCTGTTATTGGGCAACAGTTCTAGGTAATGCGTTAACAGTTGTTTGAGAATTCTACATAAACAGTGCAACAAACATTTCAACTTCAGAATATCTACACCTTGGCTTTCACAGTGCAATAGTTTATGCTTAACAGAAAGTGCAGAAAAATCTCAATACATGTGTATTGGAGGAGGGGAATAAAATAGGTGAATAACTGCCACTTTTTGAGTGGTGATGCTTTCTTTATTCCTTATCCAAACTGTAAGAGAAGAATGATGGAAAGTCATAAAAATTAAGTCTGGGAACTAGTGGCCTTACTTTGTAAGTATCCCTTGAGAATGAAACGTTACCTTAATACAATAAAGTAAAAAAAACTGAAAGAGCTTGCTGGCAGCTGAAAGCAGAAGCAATCCATTCTCTTGCCCCGGTAACGGAAAAGTTATTCAAATACAGTCATGTCATCTTTTTCTGGAACATTGTCATAAGTCTCCAACCCCCGAATTCTGGACAGAATTTCTTGCGACTCCATTTCCTGTAGAACCATTGGCCCCAATCTGTCATGCTTAGCAATAGAGCTCTCCTTAAATGAGCACTGCTTGTCCAAGTAGCCTGCTCATAGTGCATTGGCAACACAGCTGACAGTGATTTTCTCCCATGAATTTTTCACCCAAGTCATGATCTCTTGTAGGCTAGGCTTCACAAAGTTTCCATGCTGATTTCTCTCCATTCTATTTTCAATGTAGTCATTGAGTTTCATGCACAAATGGTCCTTGAATGGTTTGTTTATTGCAATATCAAGAGGCTGGAGATAGGCAGTCATTACTGTAGGAATCATTATTTGATCTATTCTTCACTGTGCAAGGAATTTCTTCATATCTTTAGCGTGGTGAGTGGTGACTGAATCCCAGACTAGCAGACCACTTTTGCCACCTCGCAAAACAAGTGGCAGCATTACATCGACCCACTTCCTTATAACTGCTTGTGTGCACCAGGCTTTTTCGGTTTCAAGAATGTAAATATCTGAAACACGTTCAATCTTATCCTTCTTGCCCTTACTAATGATTAGAGGTGAGGTTTTCTTTCTGTCTAGATAAATTGCCAAAATACAGGTAACGTACACTCTCGTAACTAGTGGAGGGAATGTAGATTGATGAGGCACCCCTCTGATCAATTGTTGTTTTATATCTTTGGCCCATAAACACTACAGTTTCATCCACAGCAATCATGTTGGAGAGTTGGTATTTAGAAAAGTCAATGCCATCAACAAAGGACTTGAATGCAAGTGCACATTTAATAACTTCAGTATCTTCCAGCTTGAACAGTGTTGTTGATCTTCTTAGAGACAGTTCATATCGCTGAAGGAAGCCATCCAGCCAGTGTTGTGATGCTTTGAATTCTTCTGGGGATATTTCTAACTGTGGTGCCATTGCAAGGGCAAATGTTTGAATATCAGCCCTGCAGACAACCAAAGCCTTTGCTCTCCTGTTAGCAATCCATTTACAGATGATGTCTTCCAGCTCAGGAAATAATGGTTGCTGACCTTATCCACACTTGCACTTCTTAGCATTTCCCTCTTTTCAGCCTGTTGACTGAGGTTATCGTACGCTGCATGCCATTTTTGAACCATTTGAAGATCCAACTTCTTCTCTTTGCAGAATGTCATCAGATTCTTTCCCCAGGAGTCCTCCATGATTCCTTTCTTGTACTCGATGGAATAGCTCTTTCTTTTTGCACTCATCTTGTCTGGGGGGGGGGTTAATTGAAGACTTGCGAGACAGGAGTGGCAGCACAAAATGGCGACAGTTAAGAAGACACAACCACAGCCGTTCATTGTCTGTACTTTGACCAATCAAAGTGCACTTGCCAGTGTTTATGGGCCAAGGATCTCAACCGTCAAGTGTGAGTGTAGATTAGGGTTACAGTAAAAATCATGGAGGACTCCCAGGGAAAGAATCTTATGACTTTCTGCAAAGAGAAGAAGTTGGGTGTCCGAATGATCCAAAAATGGCAAGCAGAGTACGATAACCTAAATCAACAGGTGCCAATAATATTATTTTATAATTCAACACATCTGTCGTGTTGCTGACAATCTCAACTGGGGCTTATTTTTGGGGTAGGGCTTATATCGTGACCACCCTGGAAAACCATGCTAGGTCTTATTCTCTGGTTAGGTCTTATTTATGGAGAAATACGATACCAGCAGCAGCAGCAGCATAGACTTCGGCCTTTTGTACATACATATACAGAAGAGCAACAGCAGCCCCTAACATTCTTTCTCTCTAGTGTAGTTTCTCTGGTTGTATTGCAACAGGTCTTGGAAGTCAAGGTAAAATCCTACACTAAATGTACATAATTGCTTTATAGCTTGTTGAATAGCTCCACCATCTTGGTTTGGTTGATTAGCATACAGTTCAGCTGCTTGTATTATAATTAGAATTTCATGATGTTTATCATGTTTGCACAGCCCTACACATCATGTAGAGCTGCTATTAAATACAAATCAGTGTGCTACACATGGTTTTAGCGAACAGTGCAGTGTTTATTGAATCCAGCCCTGAGTGCGCACAATTGATTTATACATTCCTGAATACTCCACCATTTTAGATTACGGAAAAAAGTTGTAGAACAAAACCTGCAAACCAATGCTCCGGTCCCACCAATAAGCGAACAAGGGCTGAATAATCCACAAAGGTAGAATTGGAACTCACAATTTATTGAATATAAAACAAGGTACACACGTTCATGATCATTATCATCACTATTTATAACATATATTTATCAGCTTACTTATATTAAAATAAAGTTACATTAATAAATTATTGTGTAACCTAAATAAATTTACCATAAGAATTACCCACACATAGTAATTTATTGTATTTTATTCTTCATTTATATTAGAATTTATGGGATATTATTTATGTATTTATGTAATTATTTAATTTTATTTATTGTTACATTTCATTACACAGGTAGAGACTTATAGTTATTGTCCATAGCACGTCAGTATAGTCAATCTTTTGCTTCATTCAAGGCTCCAAATTTGCGCAGTGTACTATTTCTATATTTATCCTTAGATTCTTAGCTGCTCCCTTGTAAGACGCTACTTATAACACACACATTTTTTACTAATATATTCTTAAAATGTTTTTAAAATGTTTTTTTTAACATTGTGGTTGTAGATTATTTATATCATCTGCAGTATATTTTGTGTATATATATTGAATTACAATAATATGTATGTTTTTTAAGATGTGCACTTTTTGAGATGAGCAATGTTTAAAAGGTTGAACGCATTTTTACAAGCTGAACGCATTTACACATTAGTTGAATGTATTTCCTCATTGGCAGGAATACGCCTCATATGGAGGTGGTGTAATATATCTTTAAAATGTAAGTAAGCAATTTTTGGCGCCAAAGAAGTTATAAATTGAGTTGTTTATGGCGTTCACTGTTAGTTCTGATGAAGACCATGGATATGGTTGAAAGCGCTTAACTGATTCTTTTTAGCATTATTTTGTCACGCACTGTCTCGTTTGATGTTGTGGGCTCCGTTTCTTGTGCTATGCATCTGAATGGATCCTGCTGTTCGTTTATGTCATCGTTGATCGTGTGTACCTTGTTTTATATTCAATAAATTGTGAGTTCCAATTCTACCATTTTAGATTAGTTAATTAGCTTGTCATTCAGTTACTTATGTTAACATTAGCATATTTTGCCAGTCACCTTTGTTTTGCTGCTCTGCACTAAGTGTAGAGCCATTTAATGAATACCAAATTATGTGCCATCATGTGTGTTGCATGCTGCACACAGGATAACTGCACTTAGTGTAACTGTTAATAAATCTGGCCCATGCTGCTGCTGACAATGTTCATCTGTTTGTAAAATCCAATAATGGATTTCAACATATTTTTGCTATTTTTTACTATACAACTAAATACTCTGAAGCTATCCTACTAAATAAGGCTGATGCTAAAGCAATAACTAGGGAGCC
This sequence comes from Protopterus annectens, assembly GCF_019279795.1. Lineage (NCBI taxonomy): Eukaryota > Metazoa > Chordata > Ceratodontiformes > Protopteridae > Protopterus > Protopterus annectens. Next base: position 245,283,885 of record NC_056734.1, read on the forward strand.
AGTCTTACTAATAGAGTACAATACTGACCAGAAGAAAGTTATCGAGGAAGATGCTAAATTCTGGGCTTAATTAACACTATACCTCTTGTTTGCTATTAGAGAAATATTGGCAGCCAGGGTAGGCCTTGGTTGAGTCCTTCTGAATTATTATATGTAAGGTACACTCATGGACTGTTAGATATTACCAGCAAAGCTTGGCAAGAAGATAGTCCATGAGTGTACCTTACGTATAATAATTCAGAAGGACTCAACCCAGGCCTGCTTTGTGAAGGGCTGATCTTGTCTCCTGAACTTGATTGACTTCTTTGAATCAGTCTTCAGAGATGTGGACGAGGGTAAGGTGGTCCACACAGCCTATCTGGACCTCACCAAGGCCTTTGACACCATCCCCCACTCTGGAATCATAGATAAACTTACTAAGCTGGGCATAAATCCCTATGTCACTCAATGGGTTGCCAACTGGCTTACTGACAGAACCCAGACTTTAAAAGTAGCCGACTCCAAATCAAGCTCCAGACAAGTGATAAGTGGAGTACCTCAGGGTTCAGTCCTGGGACCATTCTTGTTTAGCATCTACTTCTCTGAAGTACAGGCCAACACTAAGGGACTCTGGCTAACAAAGTTTGCAGATGACTGCAAACTGGGAGCCATTACTGAATCCCCAAATTATGTGAATACTCTACAAAAGGGCCTTACAGAAATAGATGCTTGGTGCCAGAGCCATGGGCTCAAGCTTAATGCCAAGAAATGTATAGTTATCCCCTTTGAGAAAAAACATGTACCCATGAATTACCACATAGGTGGCAGTATACTAAACACCAAAAGTGTGATGAGAGACTTAGGGACACAGGTGGACAATGGCCTCACCTTCGATAACCACATTGCCACAACAGTCAGGAAATCATTCTATGTGGCACACCTCATCACTAAGGGCTTTTCATCTAGAAAAAAAGGAGGTCATTGTCCCACTGTACTCATCCCTCATTAGACCCATTATAAAGTACAACACTCCATTTGGTATAGACCTCACACGACATCTGCTACAGCTGGAAAGGCCGGAGAAATACCTCACTAAAAGAATCACAGGCCTAAAGCAGATGCCCTATGCTGACCATCTAAAAAAACTCCAGCTATACTCTGTGGCATATCGTCTACTCAGAGGCAATCTCTGCTTAACATACAAGGCCATGTCAAACCCTGAGCTGTTGGACATGCTCCACTTAAAGAAATCCCAATCCCTCAGAGCCACACACTCCAGGGATCTAAACCTTGTCATCACAATAAACAAAATATTCTGGAGGGATAGGTTCCTGACCCAGAGACTCCCCATACTCTGGAATAGACTGCCCATACATGTCAAGCAGAGCGCCTCCTTGGCCCTCTTCAAAAGGAACCTTGATGATTGGATGGGAGATAGGAAATTCACAGCAGGGATCACGTCAGTCACCCTGCTAGACAGGAGTCCAGGGAAGTAAATATTGTGGGAAGAAATATCCAGGGAATTGTTATGGCTAGGGTTGTATAGGCCCTAGGGCCGATAGCCTAGTACTAACCTATGAGCCTATAAAATCCAGTTTTAAAGTGTCAGAGAATACAATAACATCTTACAACATATGCTGAAAGATGTGATGCCCATATGGAATGATCAGACGCTACGGAATAAGGTGAAAGCAATAGAGATACAGTGGCTAGGGAATTTAAAGGTAATAGTTTTAAAAATATAAGACTCATAAGTGTGGATGTGGAAAAGCAATAATGAATCTGCAAAAATGGGAACCTACATTTACTAAGTACAAGATTACTTTTTTTTTGAATATTCCCTTTTCACTGAAGTATGATGATTTCAGGTTTTGAGATTTTGTGTGTGTGTGTGTGTGTGTGTGTGTGTGTGTGTGTGTGTGTGTGTGTGTGTGTGTGTAGGCTCATAGTTAAATACTAGGTAGGCATTCATTTTGCAGACCATTATAAGCCAGGCCAAAATCATCTAATTGAAAGTTCCCTCAAGCCTCACAGGGAGGGCAAAACAATACAGAACAGGGGAGAATTTGAGGCTGCCCATCCAATAGTCAGGGTTTACTTTGAAAGAGGCAAGGACCCTGCTCTGTTTTACATACAGTAGAACTTTATTCTAGAGGTAAGAGGTGCATTGGGATGTGAATCGATTATGCTGTTGTCTATTATTTCTGTTGATGAAGCTTACACACAGAGAGGAAAAGACATAACATTATGTGTGCTATATTGTGATAATGCTAAGTGCATTATGTTAATGACTGTGTGTTCCAGTTCACAATACACATAGGAGGAAACACATACCGCAACATATGCTATTGTGTAACACTGCTATGTGCATAATGTTAATGAGTCCATGCTCCAGTTCACACTACATATAGAAGGAACAGATTTACAAGGGCTTAATGGAATCCCTGACACTGAGACTCAGTAGGGGATAATTTGTATAATAGGATACATCATGTACAACAGATATAAATCATTAGTACTTTTCTGTAAGTTGATACAGTATTTCAAAGATTATGTAAAGTATTTCATGGATTGAAGACAATGCGTGAGAGTTGCCTTTTTTCTGCCTTCTTTGTTGCTGATAAAAGAAAAATGGAAAAAGGGATTGAAAGAATGGGGTGATTTCTTACTTAAGATTAGACTGCGCATTTTGAGGAAACTCAGTGAGAGTATGCTTTAAATAAGCATGACTTTTTTCTACATTAATGAGTCTCTACTCAGTTGTGTGCCAAGTTGAGGAGTGGATCCAGTTTTTCCTATATCTACCCTGTCTAACAGGATATTTTCAGAAAAATAGCATGTAAAATATAGTTTAAGATAGGTGTGTCAGAATTTCACAGAATGTCCAGATTTTTGTCTCATAGTTTTGATCTGTCCTTCATAAAATTTGTGTTTTTCTGGCAAATCATTGAGGATTGCAATCACTAAATGATGGCAGACATTTAAGTTTCTGACTTCATCTCTTTCAGTAAATGTATGCTTAACACAAAACTATTATTCTAGAAATTTCTAAACTTATAAGAGCGATATTGAAAATCTGTCATACATTTTGGACCCTTGTCCCACCTCCGGTTATTTTTGGCTTTGCCCAGAATTTTTCTGTAAAGAGGTTGAGAGGTATAGATGTATCTCAAAACTAAGTGTGCTTTTATGGAATGAATCTCTGGATATGAGGAGTATACCTATAGGTTAGTTAAACATGACAATGTCCTGGGGTCTATTCAAGTGCAAATCACCATAGACAATGTCCCATACCATATCTTAGTAAGCTATAGGTCACCCTCTATGTCTCACGAATACAGTAAATTGTACATAGACCTACCGGAGACACTCACCATTAAAATAAATATGTTGTTTAAAGAAGACTTTAACTACCCCTAAATAGACTGGGAAACATATACTGCCTATAACTTGCAGCTACAATGACTCCTGGACTTTATTAATAAAATATCCTTGACCAGATAGTGTGCACACCCAGCAGAAGTTCAAACATATTGGAGCTGGTACTCACCAATATGGGAGAGTACTGCGCCCAGCCCCCAGTGTCACATCCTCATTAATGAGAGTGGACCACAAAGCTGTCTCCTTCAAAATAAAAATCATCTCAGTAACCCCAGCAAAAGCAGCAAAAGTTAGGCACGATTCCAAAGCAAACTACATCCTATTAAGTGATAGTTTGTTAAAATTCAATGTCCGTCCTAACCCTGAGTTCACAGCAACCAATGTGATATTGTTTACAGTGACCCTGTACAACCATGTAAGTGGCTGCATAGAGGCTACTGTGCCTACTAGAAGAAAGCACAAAACAAACTCAAAAAACAAGCCACACTGGTGGAATACTAACCTTATTAAGGTACATAGCAAAATGAAAATGTCATGCTAAAATCACGAACAGAAACTCTCATAATAATAATAAGTCTCTAATTAAACTAAACATGAAACTAAAAGGGCTAATTAAGTACAACAAGGCCAATTACAAGGTCAAGGTAGCCTCACAGCAAAAGACAATTACAAGAACTTCTACAGTTATGTCCATTATGTGAAAGACAGCACACAGCTGTCTGCTGAAACGATGGTCAGTGGTGCTGCCCAGAAGCATAGCTAAGTTCCAAATATCCCACGATGCCTCCTGAATAGTTTGAAACATGATATACCAGGACCACTTGAGTTGTCACTTTTCAATATAGCCTCAAAGTTGATTTTGTACTATGAGAAAGGACTGGAGGACTGCAACAGTTATCCCACTTCACAAGGTTGAAGCATCAGCCAACCCCAGAAATTACAGACCCATTAGTCTAACTAGTCTAATATTCAAAGCTATGGAATGAATTATGATGGAAATGATCAACAAAGGCACAGGGAGCCTTCAGACACTGGACACAGCCTGGTCTGACTTTGTCAAGGGAAGTCATGCCTGCTAAACCTGTGGATTTCTTTGAGAATGTCACCAAGGCAATGGATGAGGGGGAGATGGTGCACACCTGGACCTGGCTAAGGCATTCGTTACAATTCTCAAATCAGGTATAGTTGACAAACTCACCAAACTGGGCATAAGCCCCTACATAACTCACTAGATTGCCAGCTGGCTCACAGACAGGAAACAGGAAGTTAGGAGATAGTGTCACCACCTCCACTAAGACACCATTCACCAGATGGGTACTTCGGGGCTCCATGCTGGGGCCACTCCCATTTGTCATCTACTTGTCAGAGATAAAGGCTAATGTCAAGGGCCTTTGGTTGACCAAGTTCACAGATGATTGCAAGCTGGGAGCTGTTATAGATTCCCCCATGACACAAACATCTTATAAGAAGGTTTAACAAAGACAAATGACTACTGCCAAAGTCATGGATTAAAACTCAATGCCAGGAAATGCATTATATTACCCTTCATGTGACTGAATTAAAAATGCATTAAAAACTATGTACTAGGATGTTAAATATTGATCTAATCAGCTCATAAAAATTTTGAAATGTAACAAATCTTACTGTAAACATGAATTGATAAAATATAGAAATTACAAGTCAATATGGCCTATAGGTGCAGTGATCTATTTTTACAAAACAAAACTGTATAATGCAAAGGTCTATTACTCCAACTATGTTTGATTTTCTTACAATGAATAATTTGATTATTTCAGCCTTTTCCAGGGTACAAAAGGTTCACATGTCCTTTTATTATTTTAAGATTGGTCACACAAGTTTCCTGTTTGGTTCTAATGAAATCTGAACGATGAAAGCAAAAAGTGAAGCTAGACAATTGCTAAACCTGACTTTTGTATTTTAGTATATATGTTTTGGACATTCACTAAACCTGTGTTTTATGCACTTACGTTTTGTTTGTGGATTTGCCTGTGGACCTCTTTGCAGTATGCGCTTTATGCTCTTTAAGCTTTTTATTGTTTTTTTAATCATTCAATGTCACCCAACTTATAAATAAGGGCATGACAACCAGGTCCAAGGAAGTCATAGTGCACTTTATTCAGCCCTTATCAAACACATCATTGAGTATAATGCCCCCTTTGGAATGTGCCCGAACAAGCATATACAACAGCTGGAATGCTCATAAAGGTTCTTTATCAAGATAATTCAGGGTATAAACACATAGGATCATATGTGTGGCTACATATGATCCTATGAATCTATGAGTCTGCTATCTGTATATTTTGTCTCCTGCAGGCTAGTGGGAGGCAATCTATGTCTGCCATTCAGTGCATCAGTGGATGTGCTTTTTTGCACATCTGCAGAATAAATAGCATCAGAACCACTAGATCCAAGGATTTCAACTTTGCTTGCAACATAAATAGAACATGTTGGTGAGACAGATGTGTGTCTCAGAGGATCCTCATGTTCTGGGAAAGGATTCCCATCTATGCGAAGTGGAATCCATACCTAACCCCATTTAAGCATAACCTTGATCAATGGATAGGAAAATAGAAATTCACCCCAGGTCTAGCCCCCATGTCTCTGAAAGACAGATGGAAACAGTAACTACATCCAAACTAACCCCCTCACATAACCATTAGAAACTTCCTAACATATGAACCCCTAATAAATGCCCATGATATATAGGAACATAACTGGGTTGATTTGCATGGATAGACTTACAAAGGCCCTGGTGGTCATTAGACTAGCCTGAGTGTGGCTACATATGATCATATGAACCTATGAGTCTATACTTGAAGGCATTTCTGATTGTTCATTATGCTACTGATACAGGAAGAAATAACTGATTTCCTGTGGAAGGCTTCAAATTTTCTTCATATGGCACCCGATCGATTGCTTCCCATTCCACTGGTTTCCTGTTGTGGTGCTTTCTGAATTAGATTTTCTACACTGAATCCTTCACTTTGGAAATATTCCATAACCTCAGTTTCTATTTCTTTAACGTCTCCATTATTAATCTCCTTTTCTACTTTTCCTCTTTATTGATTAGTTTTGATTTCTCCTTTGCATAGATATTACACCTTATTAAATCTCTTTTTCTTTCCCATGTCAATATTTCTTCTTCATATGTTTCCTGATCTTCCTGTTTCTCCTTACTTTAGGGACTCGTTCCATCATGCTGTGATATAACCTGTGTTAGACTTTCTACACTATATCCTTCACTTTGCAGGCCCTCCATAACTTCATTTTCTATTTTTTTAACTTCTACTTTACTAATCTTCTTTTCTATACTTCCTCTTTGTGATATTATGTTTTTTATTGTGAAATTGTCCATGTCTGAATGCTTTTGCCTGTATTTCTCTTTGAAGATCTTTGGGGTTGCGTTCGTTAGGTTGATTAATTTGGCTTCCACCTTTGTATAGATATTGCACCATATCAAATCTTTCTTTTTGCCCATGTTCATATTTCTTTTCTATACTTTTCAAAACTATCTAGGTTTTGTTGTTTATATTTTTACACTTTCTCAGATGCATCTTTTCCCAAACAGATCAAAGTTTTTTTGGTCTATATACTGTTTTTCACAAATCTGTTTTATTAATCACAATTTTTTATTTGCAGTTTCTGACAGTTTTTCTTGTGGAAGTATTTTTATTTCCTCTAATTTCTCTTTTAATCTTTTTTTTACATCTTGTATCTGGAAATTCTGGGCATTTTACATAATAGTAACAATACATAATTTTTTTCTTATCCTCATTAGTCCACTTTATCGTCTTTATGGCTTTTCTTTGGCCTATCAGTTTTTGTGATTTTTGTGGACTGCTACTTTCTTCTACAACAGGGGGCATCTCACCCTGGGCCTTTGTAGGAATGTTTTCATATTTTGAGGATTTTACATTGTCATTCTTCCAGTCCTGACACCAGTGCACCTACCAGGATTTGGGCACTTTTTTTTATCCTGGGTCTTGTGCATCCAGCTATCTTTTTAAATTTTTGACCTATTTCTGTCTATGATACATGCTATATAAATGCAGTCTATATATCATTGTTGTCTTGGTGAGAATTTGTGAAAAACAGGGTCCACCTCATGAAGGTACTCACCAAGATTTGACGATGAATTCAATTACAGCAATACTATTCTCCTTTGCTTGCTGATGTATCATCTCTCCATTCGGACCTCAAAAAACTATGACGCAGTTAATGTTGAAGAGTAATAGGCCAGTCAGTTCCTATATGACAAAGCAACGGATGGCACAGGATGAAATTGAAGAGAATGTGCCGCAGGAAGATGCAACAGAACTTTCTATGGAATGCCCGCAGGAAATAGAAAACAAATAAAATGCGCCCTCAGTCTAGAAGATAATGAGCTAAGAGAAGAGTTGCTTGATTTAATCGAAATAGATAGACATATCAAGATCAATGAAACTCAGAAACAGACTGCAGAAGATCAATAAAACCCAAAAGTTAGAAGTTTGATAAAACAAAGGAACACAGGAATTAGGACTGTCCATAGAGATCCATGCGATATAACAGAAGTAAACAGGATATATTACTGTGCAGCTAAATTAATAACTGATAAAGTTCCACCACAAGAACACAGGGTAGTGAGGGAAAGGAAGGGGAGGAATCGAATACCATCATAGAAATATCAGATAGAGAAAACTATAAAGCAATTATGACAAGAAGTGTCACTGTTAGAAGAGTATAGAAGAGAGAACAGATCAACAAAATACTTAGAAAGACAGAAGTGAGAAAAGCAATGCACAGTATTAAACCAGATCAGGATCTGTTATGCACTATCGCAAATAACAAACTAAAAATCTCAGCACAGGCAGAAAAACATAGAAGATATGCAGATAAATATAAAGGAAAAGTACAAAATAAGCAATTAATTGATGACCCAAAAAAGTTTTATACAGAATTGGATAAAAAGGTAAAGGAATTGAAAGACCACCAAAAAAGAAGAAATGGATACACTTTGGAGAAGTACCTATGAAGATCCAGTGGTACATAACAAAGATGCTACATGGATAGAAGAAGTAAAAGAAGGAATAAAAAGTTTAAAGTTACATGAATATGAAAAGGGATGAAGTAACAGACAGAGAGAGACTGAAACAAAGTTAAGAAAAGGCTCTAATTGGAAAACTCCAGGCCCAGATGTGGCACATAACTTCTGGTTAAAAGTATTAACATCTTTGCACGAAGATTTAGCCATGAGTAAGAACTATTTATATGCGCACCCCGAAAAGACACCAGCCTGGCTAACAATAGGAAAAACAATGCTCCTACTTAGGAGTGAACCTGCAAGCTACCCTAAAAATTATAGACCAATAACTTGACTTCCAACGACATATAAACTATACACTGGAATTGATGCAGACAGAGTTTATAGTCATTTAGAAGAAAACTCAATTATGGCAATAGAACAAAAGGGCAATAAAAGAAAGTCATATGGAACAAAGGATCACTTGTTGAATAAAGTCATAGTGGAAAACTGTAGAAAGGGGAAGAATTTAAGTATGTATGGATACAAAAAAGCATTTGATGGTATCCCACATCCATGGATAAAAGAGTGCTTAAAATGTATAAGACACACCCTACACTGATTGACTACATTACAGTGACCATGAATCAGTGGCAGACCACGTTTTAATTAAGCTATGATAAAGGACAAATTATTATTCCAGGGATAAAAATTCAAAGAGGGATATTTCAGGGTGACTCTCTGTCACTGCTGCTATTCTGCCTTGTCCTTAGCCCATTAAGCTGTCTACTTAACAGCTTAGGCCATGGATACAATTTGGCTCCTAGAAAACAACAAAGTGTAAAGACTTCTCATATTTTCTTTGTCAATGATTTAAAACTGTATAGCTCATCAGATGAGAAACTGGAAGCACAACTACAAGTTGTCAAAACATTTTCAGATGATATAAGAACATAATTTGGTCTTAATAAATGTGCAAAAGCAACCTTTAAAGCAGGAAAACTGCAGCACCAGGAAAATATCAGTTTGGGACAAGAATGTGATATAAAAGGACTTGAGCAAGAGGGAGTGTATAATATTTGGGAAATGATGACGGATCAACAATAAACCATGAACAAATGTGAATAAAACTTAGTAAGGAATACTTTAGACAAATTAATCCTGAAAACAGCATTGACAGCTGGAAACAAAATCCAGGCTATAAACCAATTTGTTCTTCCTGTCCTAACTTACAGTTTTGGAGTGATTGACTGGCCTCAAAACATGTTGGATAGGTTGGACAGAAAAACAAGAAGGATGCTTCATGCTCATCAAATGATTTATAAACCTCAGTGCATACCAAGATTATATATTCCCCATTCTGAAGGAGGGATAGGTCTCCTTGAAATTGATCACCTGTATAGATCTGCAGTCGTGGGACTCCACACATATCTGCTAGCCTTACAAGATCCAAATGTAATGAAAGTTATGAAACATGAGGAGAATAAATTTAAGATGACTTCCCTGCTTAGTCTAGCAGAAGCATATCGGCATCAAGCAGGAATGGAAATAAAACTAGAAGTAGATAAATATCAGGCAGCAACTGAATGTGCCAAAAAACAAAAGAAAGAATATAAGGTGAAGGACCACATGAGAAGGCAAGAAATGTGGAAACTGCATAAATATAGTTATAAGTATACAAAACTTCTTGAAGAACCTCATGTTAATCAGGAACAAATATAGGAATGGCTAAGGAGAGGCAAATTCAAACCAAGGGATGAAGGGCTAATATTGGTGGCATAAGATAGTGGGCTACATACATGCGGATTTACAAAGTCCATTGAACATTTGGGAGAAACAGACAAATGTAGGTTTTGTAAAACAGAATTGGAAATAATTGCACACCTCATTTGTGGTTGTGACATATTAATGGCAGAAGGACTGTATACTGAAAGGCATAATAATGTGGCAAGACTGTTGCACTGGGGATTGTGCAAACATTATGGTATTGAAATGGCTGAAAAACACTGAAAACATGAGCCACAAATCATCATAGAAAATGATGAAGTCTACATTACATCGGACAATCCATTGCAAACAGTTCAAAAGATAGATGCTAGAAACTGGATATCATGGTCCATGAAAAGAAGAGAAAAGTAGCATTGATCATTGAAATCGCCATACCCAGTGACTAGTGTCTTGCATACAGAAAGGCACAAAGTCATAAAATATCAGGATTTTCAGACAGAAACAAGAGCCATGTGTAAGAAAGATACCCAGATGGTTCCAATAGTAGCAGGAGCAACGGGTCTTATAAAAAAGAAGGTACAGTCATATTTAGATATGTTACCAATACATATAACTCCATACAGATTGCAGAAGGAGTCATTACTGGGCACATTGTGGGTGCTGCAAAGAGCACTTCTGGCTGACATCAAAGACTGAAACAATATTAATTTCATGAACTTTAATCATACTTTGATTTAGGAATGGGGTCCATTCCCGTCATGGTATTAGAAACCTAAAAGATTTGAAGAAATTAAAAGAGGAAGAAATAAATGACTTCAAGTGTCCTAATATTGTTAATTATGAGTGAAGTGTCTGTTCAAATGAAAAATTGTTATATATTGCATGGCATAAGGATATGGCTGTTACTTAATCTGTTTAATATAACATTATACTAGCTCAGAATCTAAGTTTTTTTTTCTTTGCACTTGAATAGCAAGTAATCTATTAAGATATATAGTCAGCTTAGTATACAAGTGTGGCTCCTGACTTGATTGTATTTTTCATGTAAATCAAAATCCTCAGCTCTGCCTCAGCCTATCTGTTAACTATGTTTCAAACTGTACTATTGCTGCCCTCAACTCCTTTGTTGCCTTTGGGCTAGTCATCTTTTACTGTGCCTCTTTCACCTCACCTGCCCCTTACTTTTTACTTTTTGTAAGTCGTAACTTTGGCCATAACAGCAATAATCATGCTTTATTTTGTTTAAGTCACAACAGTCTACTTTTCTTTAGAATTTTGGTCTCCTCTTCACTCATTCTTGTCCATATCTCTACTCTTACCTTGTCACACCAGTCACTAAATACAGTATGTACAAATCCAAGATTATTATTCAAGTGGAAAGGCCCCATTAACATTTAACCAAGAAAATTAAAGGCCTTGAATCCATCAACTTTCCCAATAAATTATGACAACCATCCTTATATTCAGTAGCCCACCAGCTACTCTGAAGTGACCTCTGTCAACCTTTTTGAGCCATGAAAGGCCCAGTCCTATTTGAACTCCTATTTCTTCACAAAATCAGTGACTTAGCAAACACCTATGTTAGGAACCTAAATCTAAACCAACAAATAAACAAGACTCACAGAAGGAAAAGGTTCCTAATTCTATGTACTTTGGGCCTGTATAATAAGTTAGCACTACAGATCAAGCAAATAGTTCCTAACTCAATGTATCCTTAGCCTATAGAATATATCACAACCACATTTCAAGCAAACCACTACTTTGTCTACTTTGAAAGCAAGTCCTGATGATTGGAGAGGTAGTTATAAATTTATGCCAGGATTATCATATGCATCCTTTCTTGATTAGAAAGATAAGCATTATGAAGTGCTTCTAAATGGCGGAAATAACTTTTAAGAGTCCCTACTCAAAAGTGTATATGGCTAGAATGTAACTACCTTACTCCATCTGTGGTCGATTTGTGAGGCTTCCTTACTCCATCTGTGGTCCATTTGAGCAGCTTCCTTCCTCCATCTGTGGTCCATTTGTGCAGCTTCCTTACTCCATCTATGATCTATTTGTGTTACATCTTGACTCCATCTGTAGTTCATTTGTGTAGCTTCCTTATTTCAGTTTGCTGCTAGTCGCTCGCCCATTCTTGCACCTCTCTTCCAGCTTTGTAAAGTTCCACACCATCAGCGTTGACTTTGCATTCTTACCCTTTTCCCAGCTATAAACCACACAGCAGCAGCATGATTTTTTATTGGGATTACAGTTACTTAACCTTCATAATTGCCCCTTTCTTAGTTATGGCCACATTCATAATTCTGCCCTTTCTGTCACAGTCCTTTGTTACCCTATCTGTGATCCATTCATGTAGCTTCCTTACTCCATCTGTGATCCATTCATGTAGTTTCCTTACTCCATATGTGATCCATTCATGTAGTTTCCTTACTCCCTCTGTGATCTATTCATGTAGCTTCCTTACTCCATCTGTGATCCATTCATGTAGTTTCCTTACTCCATATGTGGTCCATTCATGTAGTTTCCTTACTCCCTCTGTGATCTATTCATGTAGCTTCCTTACTCCATCTGTAATCCATTCATGTAGTTTCCTTACTCCAAATGTGATCCATTCATGTAGTTTCCTTACTCCCTCTGTGATCTATTCATGTAGCTTCCTTACTCCATCTGTGATCCATTCATGTAGTTTCCTTACTCCATGATCCATTCATGCAGTTTACATACTCCATCTGTGATCCACTCATGTAGCTTCCTGATCCTATCTGTGATTCATTCATGTAGCTGCCTTACTGCATCTGTGATTAATTCATGTAGTTTTGTTACTCCATCTCTGATCCATTCATGTAGCTTCCTTACTCCATCTGTGATTCATTGATGTAGTTTCTGTGATTCATTCATGTAGTTTTCTTACTCCATCTGTGATCCATTGATGTAGGTTTCTTACTCCATTTGTGAGCCATTCATACAGTTTCCTTATGCCATCTGTGATCCTTTCATGTAGTGTCCTTACTCCATCTGTGATCCACTCATGTAACTACCTTACTCCATCTGTGGTCTATTTGAGCAGCTTCCTTCCTCCATCTGTGGTCCATTTGTGTAGCTTCCTTACTCCATCTATGATCTATTCGTGTTACATCTTGACTGCATCTGTAGTTCATTTGTGTAGCTTCCTTATTTCAGTTTGCTGCTAGTCGCTCGCCCATTCTTGCACCTCTCCTCCAGCTTTGTAAAGTTCCACACCATCAGCGTTGACTTTGCATTCTTACCCTTTTCCCAGCTCTAAGCCACACAGCAGCATGATTTTTATTTAGTCACAGTTACTTAACCTTCATAATTGCCTCTTTCCTGGTTATGGCCACATCCAAAATTCTGCCCTTTCTGTCACAGTCCTGCCCCAGCTGACTGAACATTCATAGCTCAAGACCTCCCGCTACTATTCTGGTGCACAGAATCATTGGTCAGCTCCTGGGAGAGTCATGTCTCCATGTATATTACCCTCTTCTTCTTATCCTACTTCTCTGCTCCTTCCTTCTCCTTGACTCTCTCTCATCCTCCACTTCTGTTTGTGTCTGGTAGGTGATTCTCTGTATCTACCTGTATTTTAACTGCCAGGACACTTAACGTAGACTCTGACCCTGTCCTGTGAATTGCTCCATTAATGTGTGTTCTTTTTCTCTTTAATCCAACATCTGATTCCCTCTTTTTGTGAAGATTCTTACTCCAGGTCTGTATTTTCTTTTTCTGTCATTCTTATACAGTCTGTTCTCCAGCAGCCCCATGTCTCACTTCTCCCTGTTACTTTCGTGTAATTCATTCCAGTAAGAATGACATCCTGATGCTAGATCCTAATGAATGACTATTAGTTTCTGCAAAACATAGTGGCTACTTTTTAAAAGAAATCTGTCTGTTAATAGTATATTACCAGAAGATGTTTGTTTATCCATTGCAACATTATCTTGCTAATAATGCTTGTGTTAAATGACGTGGAAAGGTAAACCTGCATCATACCAATAACATGATCCTTCATTCATGATAACAGTGATTGGCAAATGGTGTAATGGCTGTCCCAGACACCAAAAGGTCAAATAGAGTCAAATGAAATGTGTTACTCTAACACAAATACAATCTATCACTAAGTTATCTTTGAAGGTTAGACAGTGAGCTTTTATCCAATGCATGACTTTTATCACACATCTACTTCTTGGGACTGAATCTTTTATTTGCATTACATGTATTGACAGATTATATTTTCATGGAGATACCTGGGGATGTATTACGGTTATTATTTGAGTGCAAAGACTAATGTGATAGTTGAGCAAGTCGAAAGAGGCTACCTATTGTGACATCAAGCTGGCTTCTTTACAGATTACCCTGTTCACATTCTGTGAACATCAAGTGTTTGAGTCACATGACATCAAGGACCAAAACTCGAACGGCTACCACACAAAGTTACTGGCAGTGAAAATTCTGTGTGCACGTGCTGTCAGTAATTTCTTTATTTTGTAAGATTTCTCCCATGTTCACGTCTGTGCGACTGTCATTGTAGTATATATATAAGTTCAGGCATATGGAGGTGGTGGTGGGTTGCCCTCTCCAAAAATACTTACAGTTTGAGTTTTCACCTTTGTGTGTAAGGGGATTTGTGTTTGGCAGAGTGGTTCATCTGCATTATGTCATTAGAGATTTCTTAATGGAGCTCACAAAACTCCATTAGTGTAAGGTGTCACCAGACCATACCTTGCAAAATGCATACCTGCTGCCAGGTAATTTATTCCGCATTGGCATTCTTTTAATATCAGCTCTGTGAACATGACTGCATAGGTCTAGATGTGTCTTGCTTATTACAGGATTTATATATAGATGAAACATGCACTGAGTCCTACATCTAAGAATAGAAAATAGGTCAGTGTTTTTCAGTTTTCACTGTCACATATTCCCTAAGTCTGGTGTACATTTTTATACTTAGTTGCCAAAGGAGAACTCCCTGAAAATGAAATCGAGGCTGTCCATTTCTCCGTACTCTTCATCATGCAGAGTACATCAGCAGAGTGGGCTGAAGAAATGTTATTTCAAAGTATTTTGCCTGTAGGAATTCTAGCTGGAAGCTCTATTTGTCTCGACTCCATCAAGAGAGCTATTGTGGTTAAAGGCCTTGGTATGAAGAAGGCTTAAAGGCTACAGCATGTCAGACCCTCAAGTAGGAATTATTGCCTTTCTCTCTGCAGCTCACAGCTTTATTATGTCACCAAATCACATCACAGTGTAATCAAAGATGAATAAAATATGTTTTTCCTTATCTCAAATGCTTTTCTTGTCAATTACAATCAAAGAGCATGATTTAGGGCCTGTCAGCGTACTGGGTTCTCTCCTACTGATGGGACTAAGATTGTAATCTGCTAAATATAAAATACAGTGCAGATGCTCAGGAATCATTTGTTATTGAGCAGAAGCTCTTTTCCCCCAAAGGGCACAGGAAAGTAATTGGTCTGTAAAGGGTGAAATCAAAGAAGTTAAAAAAATTAACCCCTTTTAACTGCATTTTATGTACTTTGCTTCTTCTGCTAAACAAAGCAATCATATTTGTCCACCTATATATTTTATTATATTGTACATTGCACATTTGACTTGCATACTGCTGTCTGTCTGTATACATAATCAAACACAAGTGCACACACAGACACACACGCACATATATATATATATATATATATATATATATATATTTATTTATTTATTTATATATATATATATATATATATATATATATATATATATATATATATTGATAAAACTATCTTGTGTGTGTATAGATAGACAAATACATAAATAAATATTGTAAGCTGTAACATATGCCGGGTCTTGCACTTAACAGATATGACTGCATCCTGGATCTTATGAGACAAGCGAATCATAAACTGCCTTTTAAGCCTGTGTGTGTGGTATATTACTTGTTCATATACAATGCACTACGACATTTATGAAATTAGTGTTTTTTTTAATTATGTATTTATTTTCCATGTGTGGGAGGATTTATTTTAGGTGTGCTTTAAACATATTTTGTGTATCCCCATACCTACATGTGTGTGTGTGTGTGTGTGTGTGTGTGTGTGTGTGTGTGTGTGTGTGTGTGTGTGTGTGTGTGTGTGTATGTGTGTGTGTGTGTGTGAGTGCGTGTGTGAGTGCGTGTGTGTGTGTGTTGCTCACTCTGTCGAATCTGAAGTTCATCGCTAGAGTGCATGATGTTGAAATGTGATCAAGTGTACTTTTTATCAAACTTTGAAGATCTCGAGTGAAGGAACACTGAATACATACAGGCAATGTAAGTTTAAATTTGGGATTCTAATGCTGAAAATTTCAGATATACTGAAAGTTTTGGTGCTATAGGTGAGAGTATTTGTGCAAGTCTATGCAGAGGGTCTATATTAGAAGACCGACTTTTTAGGTGATCGAACACCTAAACATCGATCTTCTAATATTGAACTGCACAATGTCGAACATCCCAAGGAAACACATCCCTCGGCCATAACACAAAAACATTACTTTACATCTAAATTAAGTGGGGGGCTTCACCCCCCACCCCCCCCCAACTAAATATACCAACTCCGAGATCGCTCAACCGTAGGGAAATAGCAAACTCTGGCTAACTGCCAAGGGGAAATCTTTCCCTGCGTTAAATCGTCCATTCGCCATTTTTTGCTTTCGATATTAGAAGATCGATGTTTAGGTGTTCGATCACCTAAACATTCGGTCTTCTAATATAGACCCTATGTAAATTAAGGTTAGTGCAAGGGCTAAATAAGATGAGGAATTTAGTGTGTGTGTGTGTGTGTGTGTGTGTGTGTGTGTGTGTGTGTGTGTCTGAATAGCTTGTTTAGTTGTCTTATGGAAAGTAATTTTCTAAGATAAGGTACAGGGTTGCGGTAATGGTTAGGGTTATATGTGGGGCTAGGGGCAGGGTTACAATTAGGGTTAGCACACATTAGTAAAGGGGTGCAGGGGGAATAAGCTTCCTCTACCATGTTACTAATGCATGTTAAACTTAACCATGATCCTGTCCTCAGACCTAATATAAACCCTGCACTTTACCTTAACAAAACTTTTCTTTAACACTACAAGTATTCTGTCAAATTATGTCTGAATGTGTGGCTGGATTTTAGAGATGGAATGCAAAAGGAAACTCTTTCCTTTTGCAGTTTCTGCTTGTTTGTTTTGTCAGTTTTGGGGTAATTTGATTTTTGAAATACTGGCATTGATCGCCTGTGGTTCGATAATGAAGCATTTTGATAATAAATCAACATATACTCGTGTATATGTGTGTGTGTGTGTGTGTGTGTGTGTGTGTGTGTGTGTGTGTGTGTGTGTGTGTGTGTGTGTGTGTGTGTGTGTGTGTGTGTGTGTGTGTGTGTGTGTGTGTGTGTTTGTGCGTGTCTTTGTTTCTAAACATATGTATGCTTGCCTATGTGTTTGTGTGTATCTACATATGTTAATGTGTGCCTGTGTGTTTGTGTGAGTGTGCATGTGTGTTCATGTGTGTGTGTGCTCATGTATGATATCCATTCATTCATCCATCCATCCACAACCTCATTTCCCATTTTTGCACATGGGTTTGTGGTGTCACTTCAGCAGTTACAATCATCTAGATCCAAGTTTTACACTGCCGGGTGGCTATACTCTCAATTTCTGTTTGTTTCAAAGCTGGTCAGTTCAAGCTTTCCTAAGGTTCATAGGTTCATAGTTTGGTACTATTCCCCTGGCTATTCCCTGGCTATTTCTTCCCACACTATTTACTTCCCTGGACCCCTGTCTAGACGTGATCCCCGGGGTGAATTTTCTTTCTCCCATCCAATCGTCAACTGAAGATTACTGTAAATTTAGTGTTCTTTGATGACAAAGTTTTAAGCCTGTTGTACTGACTAACTTGTGTCCATTTTGTGGCTTGATTGCATCATCAATTATAATCAAAAACATTTCCTTGGGGCATTAACCTTTGTAGTAGTGGTTGATTCCTCTGATCTCAGTTACATCATTTCAGTCTTACACTACAAGTGCTTATAAAGATGAACACAGTGTCTGCTTAATAATATAGTTAAAATAAAATCTTTTTTTTCAGCTGCCACTAGCAACTCTCTGCTTCTAAAGGAAACATATTTGCTGAGAATGATGGTTAATGAAGCCAATGCACTGCATCTAACAGTACACGTTTAATATACCTCATGCTTTACTCTTCTGTTTACCATTTCATTTTCACCTAGACAGAAATGGTGCAACACCCACTAATCATTTAATGCTGTATTATATTTTCACAGGAAGAAATCTTGGCAGCATTTTGGTAAAAAATCAGTGTACAACACGTTGCATTTACATTAAATAAATACCAGTTTTTAGCCCATAGTCACAATAAACAAATATTATTTGTTGAAACTAACTTTACACCAGGTGTTATCTGCTATTGTCATTTGAAAATTAGTTTATATTATCTAAATACAAGGTCTACAGAAGGATGTTGTTATCTTTACTTTTTGTTTGAATAAAGGATCACGCTTACCTCTGTGCTGCAGTAATGCCAAAGAATTAAATTACATATCAGTTTGATGAGAATAGCATTTTAAACATAGGGTTATTAAATGCAGTTATGTCTAGGGTCTTTGCATGACTTGTTATTAAAACTAAGCATGGAAGGTGCATTCAGTTATTTATAACTTCAGGTTGTCACAGAAGATAAGTAAAAAGCTGTAAATTCCCCCAGCATACAATGTTTTCCATCACCATTTTCTGTTATTACTGGTGACTCTTTACACTGGAAGTGTCAATGAATGCAAGGTGCATTAAACAACATGTAAAATCTTTGTACGACATTGTGCAGATTTAAAGCATGTGTGCTTATCCATTGTTGTGGCTCAGGAGGTGGTTGTGACGGAACATGGAGTAAAATAAAATGCTCCTAGTGTTTTGAGATGTCTGGCTGGGACTTTAAAGTAAGATCAGCAAGGAGTTTTCAAAACCTTAGGAAGTGCTACAGGAAATTAAATAAGTAATTAATTATTTCACATTATTTTAATTAATAGCTTGTCTGAGGCTTCTTCAGATGTTAGAAATTGTCATATTAAGTGGGAGGGCATGTGCAAAGAGGGTGACACAAAAGAAATGCTTAACTGCAGCATGTAAACGTTTTGTTTCAATTAATTTGCAGCTTCAGGAACACACTTTTATTAAAAAAAACTACATTAGGAAAGCATGAAACACTGCACAACACACTTCCCCATTTCAAGCACTTAAGCCATTGTAACTAATTACTGCTGAGCTGAGATTTAATAGCCTAAAGTCAAAGGTACTCCCTGACAGTTGCTTTTAGAATTAGATTAATGAAGTACTCACTGGTGGTTACAAACTGACAGAAATATGAACCAATCTCAGAAATGATTGCTTCTGTAAGGTTATTTTGAAGTGAGATAAGTATGATCTGTATGCACTGTGTTACATAAATTATATGTCACAGGTTATCAGCCCTGGAAGAATATGTAGGGTTATATTAACTTTAATATAAATAATAATAATAATGGACCAATAGCTATCATTTCACACACATACACAATTTCAGATTGACAATGTTTTAACTCGATTGAAGTAATATACAAAATCTCACACCTTATAACCAATGAAATATTAATGCCACAGCCAAAAATGTACATGTTCTACCCCTTTTCTATTGTTACTCACAACATAATGCCAATTTACTACAAAAAAATACAATTTTAAGATTTATCCAAGCAGCACACAGATTAGAGCACCACTGCTGCAACATAAACAAAAACAAAGCAAAGCAGCCTCCTGATAAAAACAGTGTTGCCTTTTTATTAAACACACTCACATTCAAGTTTTTAAACAACAGTTACTGTACATTTCTGAAAAAAATCCTATTCCTGGAAGTCAAAGCAGTGTAGAGCTATAAAGGCCTTCATAAGCATTAAATTCCTCAGAAAAGTAATTTTATAAACTTGCACCTACTCTTAGAATTACTGTACATAATTAACATTCAATCAGTCACTGAGCTCCTTATATTCTAAAGACAAGTAAAAGCACATTACAAGGAATAATATAAATACAAAGGTTTCTGTGATTCAGATTAACCATATAGCTGTTTACAACTGATAACACTCTATGTAATACAAGAAGAATTTGTATTCTCAGATTTTGACACATTGATAAACTATCTTTTTTTTTTCAGTATAGTGATAGTATTCCTAATGATTCAATTCTACTTACCTTTGTATTCTTAGTTATATTGCATACTATCTCACATCACTGTATATGTGATTTATCTGCATATGTAAGGTTTTGTGCTGTTGTTGGCCTGGGTTATTGCTAAAAAGCATCTTTGGACCAAGTTGGTATAGTGTAGTTTATCCCTGAGCTGAGCAAGATTGCATCTATTCCCAACCCTGCCTAACGCCACACATCAGCACATCCACATTCACCTTCAAACCTGTACCCACATCCTATATAAAACTACACTTAAACATACTCACCATACTCTGCTTCAGCTGATGACCTTCTGAGAACCATAAAACAACAGTAAATAGCATTGCCTATCCTGCCTCAGTACCTTTAAACAGGTAAATCCATGAGTCCCAGGTACTTTCTTTCTAGAAAATATCACCATTATCCCTCTAGATAAAGGAGGAATTCAACAGACATCACTAACTTTAGACCTATAGCAATGTTATCCTCCTTCTCCAAAAACCTTGGAAAATGTATTCAAAAGCAATTGCTAAACTATCTCCTGCAGGAAGAACACCTTTTCCCTACACAGCATGCCTTCCATCCACAACATAGTGCTAACACTGTACTTCTAACCTTTATAGGTATTCTTAACACAGCAAGACATAACAGCAAATTAGTGTCCTCCTTATTTCTAGACTTTTCTAAAGCCTTCAACACAGCTTGTCTCACAATCTTCCACTTCAAATGTCCTCACTAGGTTTATCGCAGCCTGACCTTCTGTGGTTCAAAAGCTATTTGTCCAATAGGCACTCCTCCCTCTCTCCATACTACCCATTCACCACCAGTGTACCACAAGTCTCTATCCTTGCGCCCCTCCTTTTAATATTCTTACCATGTCTCTCCACACATCCACACAACAGGTCTCCCTTGCTCCCTAGTAAAATATGTAGATGGTTCCCCTCATGCACAACCCCCCCCCAAAAAAAAACAAACTACTTATTTTTTTCCTCAAATCCCTCTCTGATGAAAAAAAAAAATTAAATCCCCTCTTTTAATAATACAACCACTGAAGCCATTTTTCCTAGCAAATTATTAGGGATGATAGTCCATGATAATCTTAAATTCGACCTGCATAGAAAAATTTGCATTAAAAAATCATCAAAAACTATGGATGCTTTATAGTGCCAAAGATTTTCTCTCCAATGCAACTAGAACTACACATGCCACTACTAACCTCCTCCGCCTACTACTTTTTGATGCTCCTATCCTTACTAGCCACCAGGCATCAACATAAGCAAAACTTCAACAATTCTATAATAAATGGCAACATTTGCAGCAAACACCCCTTTCAGAACCCACCAATGTACAGCACTAAAATGCCTAAATTAGTTAGAACTACCCTATCAACTAACATATACATAGCATCTTACCACATATAAAATTATCCAGCATCCATCTACTTGTCTGGCACTAAATACAATTCTGCACAATTTTGTTCCCACTCAGTCATTACAATCCAGTGATGAAAAACGTCTCTCTGTCCGTAAAACCAAAATCAAATCTGCTGGGTATGATCTGTACACATAATATGTCGCTAAAGCCTTGAAATCCTTATCTATACGCATCGGGTCAATTCCCTCAGTCCTTTAAAATTATTCTTAAAGACTTCCTAGCCAAAATGTGTTCCTCCTCATGTTCGACCTCCTTACTCTTCCTTACTCACTTGCTAACTTAATTTAATTTCTCTCCCCTGTTGTTGTTGTTGTTGTTGTTGTTGTACTATGTCTAAATACACTGTGACCCTATTTTTTCTCACTTCATATTTCAATGCCTGTTTGTATTAAACTAACTTACCTTTAGTTTCAATAAACTGGCTAAAATTTCTGTCTATATTATTATTGTCATATAAGTTGCATTTATTTTTAACAATGTTGTTACATTATATCTAATTTGGTATAATTATTTAAACTGTAGATGTTTTGTAATGTTTTTAAAGCTTGTAAAATTATATTTTTTTATAATATGTTGGAGATTTTCTCCCCAGACCTCAATGAAAATGGGCACCTACTCAGTCAGACTTTCCCAGTGATTAAATCTCAATAAACAAATAAATTAATAAATATTGCAAACCTGCTAACCGATATGACAGCTCTTGGGAACTGCAAGGGCAGAAATGAAGACTATGATTGCATTGCTCCACTCTGACACACATGCATGATATGGGCTTGATCTAGTAACATGCAGTAGGAAATTAATTGGCTTATGCCTGTTATCCACTTTATACCCCTCCTGTTTAATTTTGTTGAATCCTCAATTGTTACTTTAACTGACAGAAGATATCCTTGCTCTGAACTGATACATGACATTTTAGGTCATGACATGAAAATATATACAGACTAGCCAGCAGAAGGGATAACAGTATAGTAGCTCATTTAGCAGAGCAAGCTGACATTAGGATAACAATGCAGCACAGGGCTTTTCTTTCTATGTTTTGTTGTGTAACTTTAACATGAGTTAGTAGACACACCATATCAAAGTCCTTTGTGTCATCAAGAAATTGAGTGTATTCAGGCATATTGTATATATGGTAAAAAGTTGTTCATTTTATTGTTTTTGCTTCTTTAAATTTTATCTATGTTATTTATATTTTCAACATGTGTGTGTGTGTGTGTGTGTGTGTGTGTGTGTGTGTGTGTGTGTGTGT
Organism: Protopterus annectens; assembly: GCF_019279795.1. Lineage (NCBI taxonomy): Eukaryota > Metazoa > Chordata > Ceratodontiformes > Protopteridae > Protopterus > Protopterus annectens. Next base: position 245,306,924 of record NC_056734.1, read on the forward strand.
GTGTGTATATATATATATATATATATATATATATATATAGTTATATATAGTTTTTGTTAATTTTAATACAATCTTTGAAGCAAAAAGAAAAGAAAAAAAAAAAAGAAAGATATGTATTACCGGTCTATACATACATACACTTAGGCACATTGTATAAGAAACACACACAAACACAGGCGTATTTTTGTGTGTGCATGTATGCAATCACATTTATCTATCTCTCTCTCTCTCTCTCTATATATATATATATATATATATATATATATATATATAATATAATATATATATATATATATATATATATATATATATATATATATATAATTACACAAATATATATATATATATATGATACATGGATGTGTATATCTATAATATGTTTTTCTATATCTGTACTGTTTTAGTGTCACTTATGTGTCACAATACCATCTATTTTGTATGTCTCATCAATTTTTGATCACAAGGTGATACTGAAATTGATCAGAATTGATCAATGCTTTGCCCTACTAAACAATTAAAAAAAATATATATATATATATATATATATATATATATATATATATAATTAGAAAGAGAGCTAAACAGATGGATGCACTCTCATAAACACACACTTGTTATACATAAACAGATGATTGTCAGGTTACTGGTCAACAGCATATTTATTGACTCTGGTTGCAGATCATCTGGTTAATGGTTCCAGTGAGAGACTGCTATATTAGAGGATTTGGGATGTATGCTCCTTCCCCACTGTTTTGCAATCTTTGCGTTGGTATATATAAGTAGCAGGAGATGTAAGGAACACAACTCCGCTCCCCGGGCATACCTCTTAGAGCAAGAAATCTGGACAAAGCTATAAACAATGGGGGGACAAAGGCCCCAAAATAGGGATGATTTTAAATATTTCTCTTACAAACTTAGAAAGTTGATAGAATAGCATGTTTTGTGTTAGCATGAATTTTCTGAAGGGTATGAAGTCTGAAACTGAAATGTCTATCTTTATTTTCTGACTTCAACCCTCAATGATTTGCTAGAAAACCACAATTTTGTCAAAAACAGACAAAGATATGAGGCAAAAATCTGGACATTCTGTGAAAATCTATACAGTTGAGAGGTATGCCCCCTGGGGATCAGTAGCTCTTGCCCACCCTGCAAAACAATTATGATTTTGTGGTTTTATGCTCATTCTTTATTATTTGGAGAATATGTATTTCACTTTAGGCAATGTGTGCACCAATCATTTTTTGTCAATGATCAGTGCTGTGATATTCTGAAGATTGATCATTTTACATATACCCATGCATACAGTCAGCTTTTAAAAATAAACACTAGAGGAAGAAATGTATCAAAACACATTTATTTAATGGCTGAAGTGATAAATATCTTACTTGGCTAGCCACAGTTAATTTCAAAGGTTTTTATATTCTTTAAAGAGTCAAATATGCCATGGTTTTGCAGCCCCTATAGGTTACCACCCGGTTTGCTTCATACAGGCTCAGACTCGTGCAGCACTTACAGCAATCAGGATGTTTATTGCAATTACAGCTGCAGGCCTTGGATACCCCTTCATTACAACTCCATAAAACATTTCACCTTTTCTTCTTGCAGTCCGTATTCACAATAGATCCCAAGTAAGCCTTCCAATTCCAGGAACCACAAAACGTCAAGCAAAGCATTTACTCTTCATCACAATCATCCTCGCAAAAGCAAAACCAATTTCAGCATCTTCTGCTAAAGGCACAGGACACTTGTAGATGCCTAGGCCTCATTGCATACATATTAGATGCAACAGTTATTCCACTTCCAGCATAAAACCATCAGTTTTAGTCTGATATAGATGGGTGGTAAGTTCTAGACACCCCATTGGCATTCCTATTAGCCAGTCTCTGTCTTTGTCTGGCAGTGTATTGGAACAATTGAAGTGATGTATCTAGGTACATAACTTCATTTAATTTGTTCTTCTCACTGTAATGAGGCATGATCTGCTACTGTGTTAAAATGTCAATCTAATTGATAGTACTATAGGGAAATGAAGACCAACAGCCAAAAATTTCCTTTCAGTGGCTGAATATTTCATTTTGAAATCATTACCTAACTTTTGACTAATAATGTATTACACATTGTGCTCCACAGTTTGAATATCCTGAAGTAATACAGCTGCAAAACATACTTATAATGCATCTATATACAAAACAAAGGCCTTAGTAAACATCATAAGTCAGTAACATGGGGTCAGAACATAATAATCCTTTCAGTTCATTAAAAAAAGTCTATCTATCCGAGGACAGAATGCTGTCAAAACTTAAGTACAAATTTTCTATGGATTTCAGTAGTCCAAGAACGGCATTTATTTACCTATTAATGGTGGGTACAACCCAGTTTTTATTGCTTCTATTAGGTTCATAGGTTCATAGGTTCATACTAGGCTGTCTGCCCTAGGGCATTTATAAGCCTAGCCAGAGTGTGTATGGCTTTCGCCACCCATATTAAATTAATTTTGCTATGCCCTTTTTCAAGGTTAATATACTGTGCCTCTGTCTAACAGTGACACAGAAGTGATACCCGGGGTAAACCTACGATCTCCCATCCACTCATCAAGATTCCTCTTGAAGAGAATCAATGAGGGACTCTGCCTAACCTGGACTGGGATTTTATTCCAGAGTGAAGGGAGCCTCTGGGTTATGAATCTGTCCCTCCAGCATGTCCTATTTATTTCAGTGCTGAGGTTCAAGTCCCTCGAGCGTGTAGCTCAATGGGATTTGGATTTTCTGAGGTGCAGCATGTCCATTAATTCCGGGTTGGACATGGCTTTATACGTCAGGCACAGATCGCCTCTGAGCAGGCGGTATGCCACTGAGTAGAGCTGGAGTTTCTTTAATCGGGCAGCATACAGCATCTGTTTGAGCCCCTTGATCCTCTTGGTGAGGTACTTTTGGGGTCTTTCCAGTTGCTGCAGGTGTCTGGTAAGGTACATCCCAAAAGGGGCATTGTACTCAATTATGGGCCTAATGAGGGATAAGTAAAAAGGCACGATGACCTCCCCTGATCTAGATGTGAATCCCTTCATGATTAGGTGGGCTATATAAAATGTTTTTCTAACCACTTTGGCCACGTGGTTGTCAAATGACCGATTGCTATCAACTTGGGTCCCCAGGTCCCTAATTACTTCTTCTGTACTTAATGGATTACCACCTGTGTGTTAATTTGTGGGCACTTTGTTTTTGCCAAAGGGGATGACTATACACTTTTTGGCCTGTCTTCCTATAAGCTATACCAAATACTTATCTTCTGCATTGCCAAATTTAGTCTTTTTAACATTCAGTCAAGCCTTTTTGTATTATAGATTCTACCACAGCCTATACTTTTAGTAAGTGATACTCCTAGTCCTTTTAGCAGTTGACTGCATCTTCTAGATATGCAACATGGTATCACCAGTGGAATTTCAATATTTTATCTATTAGTCACTGACAGGTGGCTTGAGCACCATGTAGTCCAAATGGTATCACTATGTAATGAAATAAACCTGTCAGAGAGTTAACAAAAGTATTTTTTTTCTATAGCAAAAGGTGAAGCAATGATTGCCAGTACCCCCTTGTAAAGTCTGGTGTTGTTAAGAATCTAGCTTAAACCAAAAACTGTACACCCTGGAAGTACTTCTATTAATGGAGGATGTAGATGTCTGTGCAGCCACAGAAACCTCATCCAAGGCCTCATAGAGTACCCTGGCCTTGCAAGGCTACAATTCTTTACACACCTTCAGACCACAAAACTAACATGTGAGAACCAAAGGAAGTGGTATTTCTATCAATATTAAGGATAAATTCACCCTGACTAGTTAAGTTGGACAACTCCATAGAGTTACTCAGATTACTGTGCGTAAGACCCCCATTCAAGTCATAGCTAGTTATAGATCCCCCTCCATGGATCATGATGTGCATGAGACCTACTTGACCAAACTGTAGTCAATCCAAATACTGCAAAACTCTTCAATCATGGGAGATTTCAATATCCCACTATCAACTGGGAAATCTACTCCAGCCCTAACTCACTAGCACAAAAGCTTCTTGACTTTGTTAACTCAAATGCCCTGGAACAAATTGCTCAAACCCCTACAAGAGAACAAACATACTAGATCTGGTCTTCACTAACATGACAAACAGATGCAACCACTGCAAATGTCAGACCATTATTAGTCAAACCTGACCACAAATCAGTCGCCTTCAAATTGGCACTAACACCAGAACTCATAAAGGCTGAAGTTAGACTAAAAAACATCATCAAAGCAAGATATACCCTCCTAAAAGAAGGTATAAATGCCATCCAAGCCCCACCCCCAGCTGGAAGTGGTAACTACACCAAGGATTACACTAAAGCCCTGTACAATGACTTGTATAAGTGTATAGACTCAGCTGTTCCAGACAGTATCAAACCCAGAGCCACAAGTAAAAGCAAGCCTCCCTGGTGGACATCCAGCATCAACAAACTTTACAACAAATGCAAAAAGTTGTCTAAGAAAACTAAGGCAAAGCCCCAATAATAGAAAAGCACAATCTTCAGCCTCAACAGGCAAATAAGAAAACATGTCAAATCCTCTAAGGGTAACTTTGAGAAAAACTGAGCAATCACAGCAAGGATAACCATAAGGTCTTTTACAGCTATGTATGCAGCCTAAAAGGTAGGGACCCAAGCATGATCCGAACTAGTGACTAGCGGTATCACATACACTGATCCTCCAGTGATAGCAAACCTGTTAGCAGACAGATTTAGTGAAAATTTCTCTCCTTTATCCCCTCCAAACTTATCACAAATCTTGACCCCATCTTCCCCCCACCCTACATATCTGAAGAGCAGGTCATTAAAGCTTTGTCTAAAGCAAAAAATACAGCCTCTATGGGACCAGACAGCATCCCAGGCTGACTTCTAAACAAACTAAAACATGAATTAGCATCACCATTAAGTACTCCATTCAATCACAGCCTAACCACAAGTTTTGTTCAGGAGAACAGCAACAGTTATATCCCTCCACAAAGGTGGCTTAACAACAGACCTAGGGAATTATAGAAACATAAGTCTGACCAGTCTCATCTGTAAGGCCAGGGAACGTATCACCATGGACTTCATAAATAAAGACATAGGTGACTTTCAAACCCTGGATCCGACCCAATTCAGCTTCATCAAGAGGAGATCCTGCCTGTTAAACCTGGTGGATTCCTTCAAAAATGTGACCAGGGCCATTGATGAGAGCAAATCTGTGTACACAGCATACCTCAAATTGACAAAGGCCTTTGACACGATCCCACATTCAGGCATTACCGATAAACTTAGAAAACTGAATATAAACCCCTTTGTTGTAAGATGGGTTGCCAACTGGCTCAGAAACCAGTCACACACTATTGAAGTGGGAGACTCCACATCAACCAGCAGACCTGTCACCAGTGGGGTGCCACAAGGGTCAGTGTTGGGTCCCTACTGTTTGTTATATACTACTCAGAAGTCAGGCCAAAACTAAGGGTCTGTGGCTGACCAAGTCTGTAGATGATTGCCAACTGGGTGCAGTTACCGAATCCTGAAATGATGTCAGTATACTTCAGGAGGTTCTTCTGCAGACCAACGACTGGTGTTTTAGTCACGGTCTCAAACTGAATGCAAATAAATGCATCATCATTCCCTTTGGTATAAACAATGTTCCTTCACTCTACCAAATTAACAACAATACCCTATGTACCTATGAAGTGGCAAGAGATTTGAGCTCACGAGTAGACTGCGACCTTAACTTTGACCATCATGTGTCTACTTTAATAAGGAAGGCTTTCAATTTAGCACACATGATTAGCAAAGGCATTGCCTCTAGAGAAAACGAGGTTATAACCCCTCTATACTTGTCACTAATCAGGAACATAATCAAGTATAATGCCCCTTTCAACATGTACCATACAAAGCTATTGCAGCAATTGGAGAGACCTAAGAGGTTTCTAACTGAGAAGATCAAGGGCTCCAGCACGTGCCTTACACAGACCAGCTAAAGTCCCAGTCACTATACTCAGTATCATATAGACTTCTTAGAGGAGACTTATCCCTGGCTTACAGAGCAAATTTTCACCCAAACCTAATGAATTTGCTGCACATCTGTAAATCAAATGGGACTATAGCTACCTGTTCAAGGGATCTAAATATGGCCTGTGATTTGAATAGGATGTCCTGGAGGGACAGATTTGTCTCCTAGTGACTGCTGCATTTTTGTAATAGGCTTCCAATTCATGTCAAGCAGAGCAGGTCTATGACACTGTTCAAAAGGAACCTGAACGAGTGGATGAGCACCATAAATTCTTACCAGGGATAGCACTCACAACCCTCTTGGACTTCAGCAGTCATTACGAAATACAATCCTGGGCATTGACTAAAGTATCTATGGTATTACATTGGAATGAAATGCTAGGCTTAAAATGACCTCTGGGTTGATAGCCTAGTAACATCCCATGATCCTATGATCCTATTTCTAAGCATGGGATAGCTATCAATCTTTGAAATGCAATCATGGTTTTAAACACATTACAGAATCTGATACTTCTATCACATTCAGGAGGTATTACTAATGAGTTTGTCTATTCATACTGTGATTTCTTCATTTACTCCTAATTTGCTCTTCTTTTACTCATTCATTCTGTGACTCTGGCACTCTGTAGGGTTTCAGACTAACCTTTACACCAGGTGTTAGGTTTATATAATGTTCCATTAGTTCAGTTCTCCTACACATTTTGAGAACACTCCTCTGTTTATCATCAGATTTTTTTTTCTCTGTGTTTGTACATTTGTCAAGAATTCATCTAATTACGCTTCAAATAGATAGAGTCTCTGGTCTCGTCCACCTGGATTTCAGCTTGTAAGCTAATCACAGATCTTTTTACTTCCATTGATTTGTTTCACCTCCCAAGCCTGTGCTTACACTTATGAAGGGTACCAGAAGTTGTCACAGATTTGGGATGCATGACTAGCCTTAGACAGGCCCTTGTGGTTGTTAGCCTAGTAAACACCCGTGAACCTATGAACCTATTTAATACATTAAAGTGACACATTTGCTCTAACTTTTTCTTTTCTTGTATAGATGAGCAGATTACTGAATTTAACCTTTCAACTACCTCAAAGGAGCTTAGTCACTTAACCAGATATTTGTTTTCAGTAATGATTTCTGATACTAATACCTGATGCCTTGGATTAAATTTTATATGTCAAGCATTTTTATTATAGATTCATTTTTGAATGAACTGTTCTTTCTGCATTTAGTCTTATAGTGTGTGTATAAAAGTTTTAGTACATCCTACAAACAAATGTAATGTTCTGTCACGCTTTTCAATGTCTTCTTCTCTTTTTCCAAAGTATCTTTATCAGTATGAAGCAGATCTCTGGGATACCTGCCATAAAAGAGTTCAAATGGAGTAAACTCAGCTGAAGCTTTTGGCACCTCTCTCATTATGAGCAAAAAGTAGGGTAACAAATGGTCCCATTTTCACCATGTGAATCAATGACTTTTATTAACATGCATTTCAGTGTTTTTTTTAATCTTTCTACTAATCCATATGTTCTTAGATGATACACTGATGCTTTTAACTGATTAACTATACAACACTGTCAGAGTTGATACAATACCCTTGAGGTAAAGAGCATGCCTTAATCAGGAATATTCTTTTTAGGGTTACCCACTTTCGAGGATAACAGTTTCACTTGTCTGGCAATAAACTTACTGTTAACTTTACATTTTGGTACAGCTTACAGAAAGTTTGTACCTTAGTACATTATTACTAAAATGTACCTATATCCACTGCTAGATTTTACTTGGGGCCTTACAATGACCATAGCAGTGCTCTCAAAAGGTGCTTCTATAAATGATTTTGGCATCATTGGACTGTTTAATCCAAGATAGTGTACATTTTTTGACATTGTGAACAAGAAGCACACAAACTTTCTATTTCATTATTTTATTGGGCAAATACAATCTAAGAAAGACTCTTGCCATAGTTGTGTACCTCCCCAGGTGACAATGTACTATGTTTCAGTGTCTTACATGCTTTTGGCATTGACAATTAATAGATATTTTTTTTTCTCTGTTGTGAAGGATGGGAAGTACAGTGAAGAGAAATGTTAGTGCATGCATTTCATTTCTAAGATGCTTTCATAGCAGAATGAAATCTCAAGTGTCCTTCCATTTTCATTGGTTAATTTGCTTCCTGTCTAATACTAGCAAGTGGTGATAGGATAAAAAGTTATATCATGGAATTCAGAACACATGGCCAATATGAAATGTCATAAATAACCAGTCAAGTGATCTTAGCTGGCATTAATGCTATAGTGTTCATTTCTGACTGGTCAGTGGCAGCATTATAATTGTTGCAATAATGTTGCTTTTAATGAAAAAAAATATAAAATACCATGATTCTTGTAAGTCAAGGAGACAGGATCTAGATTTCCTAGTTTCCCATGTATATGTGTTTCTGTGTAATAAAGGAGATTGTTATTCTTTCTTGAGCTATTTCATGTAAAAGTTATTTGGTACCTCAACGGTTTGGTGCTGTGACTCAGATATCTGAGCTGTTTGCATGCAGCTGCATTAGAAATTGCCACTGGATTCTAAAGACAGGTTTTCTGTCAAGCAAATTTCTGGTATAATAATATGGAATTTTGAGTCTCAACAGAATCTAATGCCCCTACAGATAAGCTTTAATGAAACTTCACTAGTTTTAGTTGTGTGAGAGAGGGTAAACTTTGTGAATCAATGACATTGAATGTCTGTGTGATCATTTGTATTAACATGCTTTATGTATAATTTTGTACTAGTGAGATTTTAATCAATATATAAAAGGACAGAGGATTTTTTGTCAAAGGGACTATGTTTCCATGGTAGAAAGATTGAACATCCTTCTCTGGAGTGACAGAGCAAGTTCTAATCAAAATAGAAAGAAAAAAGAACAGAGGATCCCTACATTAGGAATGTGAGTGACCTAGTTATAGTTTCACATTGATCCCTTTGATATGATTTTGGGATTTATAATGGGCACCAGTACAAGTGGTTTTAAGGAGGCAGAGTATGGCACTCCAGGCAAGTATATGTTTAATAAATATGGTAGTAACAGCTGTAACTACTAAAATGGTGTGAGCTCACAAGAAATGACAGTGCTTTACAATTTCTAGAAAAAGGTAATTTTGAGAAGAAAATTTTAGAAAAATCTAAAAAATAAACTAAAACAGGGGGGTAACAAGATAGCAGCCTCATGTTGGTCAGCTTTTAATGAGAATCTAAAAATAAGGAAATGGAACCGGTAGTTCGAAGGTTAAAATATAACTCAGCTAGATTAAAGTCACAGCTGCAGGCAACTGTGACAGAGCTGTTTTCTGTTTTACATGGTCCATTTTGTTTTCTGTTTTAAAAAACTCTGCTTGGCCTTTTTGTTCTATGTGAGAGATAGACACTTAAATTGTCTAGGCTGCATATTTCACATGTTGTTTCATTGGTTAAATTGCTTTGTGAGTGATGCTTAAAATTCATTACAGCCGGGTGCGCCTCCAGGTGTTTCTTCAGTTACCTCCTACTGTGCCTCTAGGCATCAAATATTGGTTGTTCATATTTGCATTAATAATTCCAAAGCCATCCTACATACAAGGTATCAGCATATTTTATCTTGAAGCACACATGATGGCAAACACAATTGTATTGATATTTGACCTCTGCCAATGAGTATTTGTTTGAACTGTGAGGTGTAACTTCATTTTTTAAAGGCTCAAGCAACACCCACTAGGAGTTAAAGGTACACACTCAAAAGAGCTGACTGGAGGGAATGAGTTAAATAAGCAGCACATTTCTATGTCTATGTCTTTTTCTGAAAATATTTCAAGCCTGAATAAACTAAAGCACTGCCGGTGATTCCTGCTGATTAAGGAAAGTAAACCTATATTTTTGTCTGTGAGTGATAGAGCAACTTTCTGTTTTACCTGCTCCATTTTGATTTCTGTTTTCAGAAATATACTTGGCCTGATGTTTTTGCTGTATGTGAGAGATAGACACTTAAATTAACTAGGTTGCCAATTTCACATGTTTCTTCATTGGTTAAATTGTGTCTTGAGTGATACTTAAATGCATAGTGAATTTCTGGCTCTTTGTCTTTTTCTGAAAATATTTTAGACCTGTATAAACTAAAGCACTACTGGTGATTCCCTACTGGATAAGGAAAATAAACCTACATATTTTTTGTCTGTGAGTGATAGAGATGCTTTTTGTTTTACTTACTCAGTTTTGTTTTCTGTTTTATGAAATCTGCTTGACCTGGTGTTTTTGTTCTAGGTGAGAGACAGACACTTACATTATCTAGGCTGCACATTTCACATGTTTTTTTTTTTCATTGGTTAAATTGTTTCTTGATTGATACTTAAATACACAGTGAATATCTGGGTCTTTGTCATTTTCATGCCACTGAAAAATACACATTACAGATTTAATTACATATTTTAATGTCCCTGCTGGACATTTTATAGGGCTTTAGCACAGCCTGCAGGCCCATTACACTTTGACTCACAAAAGAGTGACAGATTTGTTATGCAACAACATAGTACATGCATTGCATATCTTTATAATTACTAGCAAACAGCTAAAAATAGTCATAGCATAGTGTACTAAATATGGACAGTAGCAATGTATACTTCTATCTC